>NC_048448.1:6492331-6822129 GCF_004353265.1 Vitis riparia | reverse complement strand
TGGGCGGACGCTAGTGGAAAGTGAATGGTAATTTCACAGCTTATTGGTATGCGTGGAGGGTGTTAAAAGTCATTTAGAACTTCAATTATCAAAAATTAAAAGGTTCAAAAATTAATGATGGTAGTTTTATTTTATATTATGTAGAAACATAAAAATTAATAAATAATTCTCAATTGCTGGCCAAAGAGAAAAAAAATGAAGAGACAAAGTCGAAAGTAATAATATATGTCTATTTTCCTATATAAAAAATTGATAAAGGAAAAAGGTAAGTTGTCGTGTTCAAAGGGCTGTAAAATCAAGTGGACCTTTTACTTCCAAACACACTAGCGTGAAATGGCTTGAAAGTTCGTTCTCTTAAGTGGAACTCCGAATCCTTAGTCAACTCTTATTATTGAAAATGTGATGATGTCCGGATTGTTCTTTTGACTTCGAAATAAATTGCACAGTAAAATGGTTGTTTGATATGCAACTAATATTGTGTCCTCATTCTCACTATCTATGTCATTCCAAGCATGATTTAAAAAGCGTGGTGGCACCAAAGAAAATTTATAATAAGATATTGTTTCAATTATGATGGCTTCTTTCAAATATTATCCACTTTGAAGATATATTGTTTACTTTAAATTTATTAAGTCATCATGATCTTAAAAGTACTCTGAATAATTATAAAAGTTTATATATATATATATAATGTTAAAAACCCTATAATATCTTTGTTGTATCCACGTTATAGTTATATAAATAGATATCACAAAACCAAATAAACTCTTACATTAATATTGAAGATTGACTTCAATATATTCATTTTCAATCATATAAATATATATATAATATTTGAAATTTCTTTCGCCATTCAATATGGAATATCACGTCCATCTCTAATATCTTATGTCAACTATATCTTAATCAGTACACATGGGTGCTTCATACATACAAATGTAAAGGTATTTTTCTTCAAGATTCGCCAATATCTCTAATGTGGAGTTGATCACCAACGTTAAATGTCATTGGACGTACTATATTATGCCATGTGTCATTAAATTCTAAAATCATATAAAAATTTCAAAATTTATTTTTAAAGAAGCAAAAATCCTTCAATAAAAGATGAAACATTTAATAGGAATTAGTTCTTTGATCTGCTTCTTGTCCTCATTTAATTAACAGAGGGCATATATATAGAGTTTTTCTTTTACATGTGTCAAATGCAAGGTGCTAAATGCAGAAATCTTGCATGGGCTGTGGAGTTGTAGGTCATGTCATGATCCCAATATGTTTCCCAACTCCTTATCAAATGGTTGTTATCAGTAAATGTGCAAGACTATACTATTTTAGGCATTCCTTGAGTATCTTTTCTAATATTATTTTGAACTTGAGTTATCTTTTTACTATTATTAATAATATCATTGGGAATTATGGAAAGTTTCTTTATGACTTTTCCTTCTATTTAAAATGATTCTCCAATTAATATCATCCTTGCTTAGGGTTGAATTGAGATGGTACTGGTGATTTTATAATGAGGCTCTTTTTTAGTATTTGACATTTCCTCAATTATATTTTCAGTGAATAAGAGAAGTGGTTTCTCCATAACTCCACTCTTTAGGGGGCACTCAAAGTTGTCCGATGTGTTTGATTATTAGTCGAGGTTCGAGCTTAGTTTGAGATTGATGAACACTTGGGTGATTTCCGACAACTCAATCCACATTCTCTAGGTCTATAGGCTGTTTGCGTAGTCTACTTCTATGGGCTTTTGGGTTGACTCATTCTACATCTTGTCTTGCCCATTTTGAAATAAATCCTGTGCCACATGTCAATGGTCAAGCTGGATCTCTTTTACTAATCTATCATATAGTAAAGGTCGGTGGTTATGTTTGTAAACGTTGGAGGTTGTACATGCTTTTATTAGTACAAGAGCTTCGAAGTAGAGGTGATGTTCGCAAGTTGGCGTATTGGAGTCCAGCACAATTTTTTTTTCTATATGTATATGTTTTCTTTATATTTGTCTTAATAATTGTTTATCTATAATTTTAGTATGGAGGTAATAATGGGAGCGGTGCAATTCCAATTCCCATTGGGGGAAGCAGGAGGGCCGACACAAGGTTTGTCACTTTGTTATAAAACGTCGTCGTTTAGACTGTCCCTGTATAGGAACCAGCAAATGGATAAAATATTAGCAGGCGGGGAAGCGCCATGTTGTCTCATCTCGCTTGAGAGTGTGGGAGTTGCTGGGAGTGAGTGTTGTTTGGGGGGAACTCGCAACATCCACAACCCTTCCACCACCCACTCACTCTCATTACCTTTTCTGGCTACCGCTTTCGGTGCCTCTGTTTGCTCCACTGCTCTCCCAATTTCACTTGCTTCATTCCTACACGCATACGCCATACATCCAATTCCGCGCTATCAAACCTTCCCTCAGTTCTTTTCCCTTTTCACGGATCTATAACCCACTTTCCTTCAGGTACGTTTCTTCCACTTCCTCGCTGTGATGGATGGTTGCTCGGATTTTCAGGTGGATGAGATCAATACGACCTGAGTTTTCTGGAGGTTTAGGGTTTGATAATTGGTTTTTAGTTCTGGTACTGAAAGGTTTGTTGTTTGTCATTTCCTTTCTGTCACTGATCAATCTACTATCTCGTTAACGTGTCTAATATTGAGTTATTCTTAGTTCAATATAGGAGAATTGGGCTATTTTGAGCTGTTGATGAATGGAATTTTCCTGGAAAGTGAAATCGACTACCCTTTTTGTGCGTCCTTTTAATTTGTTCCTATCCAAATACTAAAAGATGGTAATCAATTTAGATGGGACGTTCAACTCATCTGTCTGCATATGTAGAATAATAACTGGTTTGGATTGAGGATATTGAGTTTTCAGGAATATTGATTTCTTGAACTGATTATGTCGAATTCTAAACAAGTATAAATATTTGCTTTGAATTCATTACTGTTGTTTTCTGAATATTTTCTTGCAATTTCTAATTCAAATCCTCCTTCACAGATTGAATTGGGGAAATCCATCATGTTGAGGCAGTCACCTAGTAGAAATCAGAGGTCAAAAGGCTTTAAGTTGAAGCCTGTTCTTCAGATATGTGTGTTGCTTGTCATTTGCATATGGTTGCTTTATCAAGTCAAGCACTTCGGCGATAAAATGGCATACAAGGGGAGCACCAAAAGGATATCAGAAAAGGTAGGGAGTGGGCATGAAATCATGAGACTCGGGAGGAAGGACCTGCATCCTGAACTGGTAGAGGAAGGTTTAGAGAATGAGAGACATGGAGAGGGAAAAGAAGACCCAGAAGACGAGGAAGAGGAAAGCAGAGCCGAAGAGAATGGGGATGAGGCGAGAGGGGCTGGAGATGATGAGATGGATGGGCGTGATCAAGACAGACTGGAAGAAGAAGAATCTGAGCAAGGAGAGGATTTTGTAGATGAAGAAGAAGATAAGGATCCGGAAGATGGGAGTGAAAGGTAGGATGCTGAAGGCAGTCAAACTGGTTGAAGGGACTACTCAAAAGAAGGAATAGCATTTTGAGAGTTGAAGATGCTGGAAAGAAGAATTGGAGCAGGTAAATAAAAGTAATGGCACCAGAAAAGGTCAGAAGTTAATTTTGATGACAGTAACTCATGCCCAAAACCACAAGGAAAACAGCTGGAAACAGTGCTTCTGGTTCTGGAAATCCTGTGCAACTCGGCCTATTCTGATGATATCTCATATTTTACTTCATTACAGAAGCTGTCTCTTATCAAAGAAGATGAAGTGGACAACCAAAAGTGAACAATAATTTAACATCAATGCAAGTAGGAACCCCTATTTTTTCTTTTTTCTTTTTCTTAATTGAAACATATAATCGCTGTAGTCAATTCAAGATCATGATGTAACTTCAAATGGAAGTTCTAATGAAGTAATAGATTCCAAACTCTTTCCACATTGATGATTCACAAGCGCCCGAAACAGGATGAGGAGATGTAGAAATGGAGCATCAATAATAAGAATGGATCTTCTCAGTTCTCTAGGCCTGCATTCTATAAAATTTCAAAAAAGAACACGAAGAAAAACAGACTCAAAACAGATTTCCTCACATACATAATCAAATGGGGATTTATATGACCAATAAAGCAAAATTCGATAAAAGCCTCATCTGTATCAGGAAGCACCACCCTTGGGAATAGATCAACATGAAACTTGGTGTATAAAGCAATTCCTGCAAAGACAAATGGCGGACCAACCTATTGGAATGGCATAAAGCCTGATTTCAAGTTGAAGATACCTGAAGCATAAAAACATCCATCAGCTTGACGGCTAGACATGATGACTGGTTCAACACTTCAATCTAGGGGCGGGCATATTAGGCTTGGGTTAAAGGTTTTGTCAAATTTTGAGCCCAGCAGAATACAATCGAACCTCCGTGGAGGAAACACAAAATGATTTACCATTTCACAAACAAAATTTTATAAGTAGATAATGCCTTGCGACACCACTAATGGGATGTAAATGAAATTGAATAACTTCAATTGACAGAATGAATTACTCCTCGGCTTTCAGCACAATATCATCTTTATAATGCAAAAGTCAAGACAAACCCCCTTTTATAAGCTTGTGCTATCGAGATATTTTTCATTAGATCCTAGCTCTAAATTTATGATGAACAGTTGACGGGTGATATGGTTAGAAACATTTCAGGCATTGAACCATTGTTTATTTCAGTTAGAAAATGGAACACTCCAGGACTGCTGTAACATACAGCAGAAAATTGATCAGAGTTGAGATCAGCACCGGATGTTACTCCCTCAGGTTGGCATATTGAAGGTTCCTGCGATTGCCAATCTGAAGCCCGAACTAGTTGATTCAATATATAGTTGTGGTTGGCAAGATGGATCAAGTTTTGCGAGCAGTGTTTTCAGGAACTCTGGCCTTCTCCTATTTACACTTAAATCATAAACTTGGGATTTGCTATCACTAGGAAGTCAGAATCCATATAGCCTTAATCCTGTTTTTGAAAATTTTCTTCAGTGACCCGAAGAGGTAAAGATAATAAAACACAACATGTATTGAGCCTGTAAAATAAAAGTTCATACAAACATCAAGTTCATGTTTAGTTCTTGAAAAGCAATAAAATAAAATAATTTTCTTATATTTTGATATCATGGAAAAATATAAGAAAAAAAATAGTAAAGGGAAGGAAAGGAAAGCGCATTCTTAAAAAATTCAAGAAAATGTTAAAAGCTTCAAATTTAATTTCCTTTTTCTCAAATTTTCTAATGACAACAAGGGTCCCTTGAGAAAGTTCAGAAAAAGAGACATATATAGTCAAAGATGCCAACAGTCAGCACTTGATCACCCAGAAATTCTTAGCAAGTTTCACATGTAAACATAGCCCTCAGGCATGTACAGAATGGGAAAAATGTGAATGAGAAACAAATCCCGCAAATCTCTGCATGCTGAAAAAGTAGAGCATATTCAAGAATGCTTAAGGTTGACCTGTTGACGTTGATGTGCATTCCATTGCAACAGCATCCATACTATTGAGGTGCCTGAATAAGAATAAAATGCTTTAATAGTTTGAAAGATAAGTGTAGTCATTTTCAATGTGCACACTTAAACAAGAAAGTAAGCACATGAAAAATCAGATTTAAAGATTATTGAACCTAGCTCAAGCATAGTTAGAGTCGATATGCATCATAGTCAAGCCAAAGCTACCCTAGCTCAAACCATGCAAATCTTTGAAGGCCATTTTACATCAGTCTTGGCCTCTGGAAAGCCTACACAACCTTGCAAAGGCAAAGGTCTCTTCACTCATAAGACTGAAACTGCAAGGTTACTTCCCAACCATACAGGTCTGGAATTGACATCTACTTAATAATATAATAACTAAGCCTCTAACTATGACAATATTGGACAAGAAACCTTAAACATGTAGCAGATTTGGTAAGAACAAAACTTGACTGGACGCAACTGATTCAGGCTTCATAGGTAAGCTAACAGTTCATGGATATTCAATACTAAAGCTCATGAATAGATTGATCTATGTTACCAATGTATATAAGGAAATAGATGCACAAGAACTGGGACAACAGACTGCTGCAGTCTACATGAACATCCACGCAAACTGGTGATAAAAAGGCATAATCTATTTTGCATCTCAGTAAAACTTCGAAAAAACCAAGCAGTTTCTTCATCTCCAACTGAGAATAATTAAAAGCAAAAAATAAAAATAAAAAAAGAACAAAGGAAGGGAGTGGTATCCACTTTTGTGCATAGGTCTCTGGAAGCACTGGTAGAAGTATTGCAATAGAAGTGAGAGGTTCTAAACAGATAATGAAGCATTGGAAAAGAAAAGGAAAAAGGTGAAAAAGAGTTGTTGACGAAATTAGAAAGGAAGGCCTAAAAGCACATAACCAACAAAGAACACAATGGATTGGCAGAATAGAATTGGGAAAAAAACAAACAAAAATTAGTGGTAACGCTAGGCCAATGGCCACAATGGTGATGATGATAAATGATGGATAAAAATGATGACCAGGAGAACACTCAGTGTTTGAACCTGGTATCCTCTGTTTGAACATTCTGGAATAACTTAGGAATTGATGGAAGCTCAACCCCAAGTTAAATGTTAAAGAAAATGAAGAGACCTATTTATAACTAGGTGTAAATAAAGGGCAAAAATTTTCGGAAGCAACTTCTAAACAAAGAAAAGCAGATTTAAACATGACTTGCTGCAGTATGGATAGAAACCAACTCTAGGTGAAATATTCTGTATACACCAAAATGTAGTAAGATCGAGCTTCCAACAAGAAGAATGAAGATTTACATGTGAGGATAAAATAACAAACAGATTCACATATTGATTTTTCCCATGGTTGCTTTTTTCCTCGATCTTCTGCAATATCACTGAAGTTCAAGAAAACATAAAGGTATGAGCTGGAGGTCAAATATTTTTCCATCCTATTTCAGAATCTTGTTTGGTCCATCCTTAGAATCTAGGAGGTATTAACCAGCACAATGAACACAAGATTCTAACAACATGAAAGACGGCAGCTGTAGAAGTGGAGTCTAAAGAAGAAATAATCACTTATAAACTATGTTACATGGACTTGGGTGCAGGTGTGTACCTAAGCATCAAATCTTAGGACATGGGTTTCGAATAAACAATCTAATTTATCTTTCAAATCCTTGGGCCCAATTGAGGTGTCTTAAGCAAGATAGAATCTCCAACATGAGTCCAAGGTTACTCATTATGAAATAGGAATTTAGTGTTCGTCCTTCCTTTGCTGGGTATATCAATTGGATAAAAATCTTAGCAATGGGCACATCTAACACATCCTATATAGATATAGTGAACTGAAGCAAAATTTAAAACAGAAGGGAAAAAAATGATCTATGCAATATGCAATCACATATCAATAATTGAATGAATTCTTACTGTTGCAAATTTAAAACGGATCATATTCCCAGTTTAAATCAACATTTAGCACCACTCACAGAGTATAGGAAACAACAAATCAAGGAAGCACATGAGTCGAAGCAAAAGGAATGAAAATATAAGATGAGGTCGAAAATGATGTAACATTATATGAGAAACACACATACCTGCAAAAATGCTAACAGTTGTCAAATTTGCGATGGCCATTGTCTGATATATTAGGTATTCCGTCAAAAAATGACAAAGGGCATAGATGAATGATAAAAAGGTAGCCAAGTAGAGTTGCTTGTTGTCGAGGTTAAATGCACAAAGAAAGCAAAGAGTACAAGTCAAAAGTGTCCAAACTCCAAATGTCCTTCCATGAACTTCAGTCACTACAAAATCATTAAAATGGGCAACCTTTAAGAGAACGAACCAATTCCAATAACTAAGCTTGCAGTGCTAAAATGAAGAAAAATGATTTAGCACTAAAGGAGATGGTACATGGATCTTTGGTTCATCTATCAAGAGTAAATTCGCTACTTCTGATGGCTATTTCATTTTGATCACTCTATTTCATATTATATCCCTGAAGGATTATAGTTCCATCTGGCATCATTTTAGGATGAGGACAAATGTGCCAAGGAGATAGATCATCCGATACATATTATCCTTCTAATTGGCAATTGAGTAGTGGGTTGAAAACCTCATCTCTCAAGTGTCACAAGAACACCAGATCGAATCTTGCCAGCTACATTATTCCTCAGTCAATCAGTGGATAATACTTTAGTTTTACTGTGTAGGAAGGGTTTCAAACTTTTCTTATTTAATTTCATGTTTTATGGGGTTTTGGAAAATTTTGCATAAGATATCAAATCTACAATAGGGAAAGAATAGAGTAAAAAGGAAAAAGAAAAGGAATAAAATCAGAGATAGTTGAATGGAGAAAAGGGAAAATGGATGAACAAATTTAATGGAGAGGGGAAGGTAAGCAAGCTCACTGGGGGATTTGGAGAAGACGGCGAGTCGAAGAGCCCATATGTCGAAGAAACCGAACCAAACGGAGGCCAATCTAAGGGAGCCCACTAGCATCAACCACCATCCCAACGCCCTCATTTTCCCTTCCCCTCCTCTTCCTTCAGTGTAGTCTGTAAGGTCAGGTAGGCAACTGCTACGAAACTACGTCGTTTTGGATTTTTGCATCACCACGATTTGTTTTGTGCCCTCATAAATAAAAATATGTAGAAATAATCGGAATGGTTTGCCTTCATTTGACAACTGGCAAGTGACGACATTGCTTTTGAAATATAATAAATTGATGCTTCAATAAAAATTAAAAAACGTTAGTGAGAGAGTTAGACACGTGGTACACTGCAGTGGTTGCCAATTCATTATTAGGAGGACCACAAAATACACTCACCACTTGTCAGTATTTGTTGAGTCTAATTTAATTAATTAACTCAGGAGTTAGGACCCGATAGAGTTTACTTTTCAGCGTCATCACACGGTAATCTGATTCCCAAAGGTTTAGATGGGAAGGGGAATAAAGCTGCGATCGTTGTAAAATATGAGAAGAAAATGCGTGGAATGGGCAAAGAAGCTTTGTGCTTTCCTTGAACTCCGATTACAATTCCAGGTTCCCACCCCAACCCTAAATCTGGAAGTGGGTCCATATGTGGTGAGACCTTACTCCTCAGAACAGGCGTGGCCCTGTAGATGGAGGCTGGAGCACAGGTCATTAAGAAGCCTGGACGCCCTGGCCTTTCCCACCCGTGATTCTGCACTCCTCCGCGCTCTCTCTCAACAGCCATATATATTTCTTTTACAGTACAGAAACCATTCGTTATCAATCCCAGCAATTGAAGCATTGGCACAGCCCCCAAGTACCATGTGCCTCTCACCTCATCTGACACCTACATCCCCACCCCTCATATACAAATTATTTATAAAATACTTTATATAAAGATGTAGAATTAAAACATAAAAAATTGCTAGTATGACTAAGATAAAAAATAAAAATAATCAAATTAATATACAAATTCAATGAAAATAAACTCTTAACCTTCTAATTTATACTATTAATAATAGTCGATGCCACTGATGGCTAAGCTAACCGAGTTTTGACAAGATTATAACGTGGTTAGATAAAGAGATGAATTGACAAGAGAGATTAGATTTAAGTTGAGGTCGTGGGAGAAATTCTTGCACTTCCTTTAAATATGAAATCTTATGGGAACAGTAAATACAAATCATATAGGTTGAGTAAAACTGTATCAAATCTAAGACGCTGAATGAGAAGGTAATGTTGATAAATAATATTACCTGGAAAAAGAGAAGCTGTGGAGGCCCATACCACTGCAGTTTCCACTTTCCAATAAAAGCTGAGACATGCCTTGTAAGACCCACAGCAAGGTAAGTGGCTCCTGACCGCGAGTTCCGACGCAGCGCCACCCCCACTGCCCACAACCTCTGCTCAACACTCAACTGCGTGTGAACTCTCAACTGTTTCAACTGTAAAATTTTACCTCTCCCTGTCACACGCTCGTACAGCCATTGTCCAATCCCATCCCCCCCACCACACACCCACATGACTCGTCTCTCACCTTCTGATTTTGGCAACCCCACACTTTGTTTTTTACTATTATTTTCTATGTCAGAAAGTCAGTAACCACTTGGGCCTCTCAATAACCCTCCTTATGCACGACAACAAAGCAAGGAGCAGGGGAGGGGACCGCCGCTCAGCGCACGCACAACCTACAACACATACCCCCACCAGGCTATTACCATAACTTTTTTAAATTTCCTATTATTTCCTAAGTTTGCTCGTGCACAGATGAGGATCCGATCTTGTTGCCAAACACACCTAAAATCCATGTTCAAAAAGCACTCTTTTTAGTTTGGAAGTCAGCTAATCCCTTATTTAATTACACATGCTCAGCACTTTAATGATGCTTGATTCTATGCAACCCACGCTAAATTCAAGGTCCCCCATAGCGCATTACAGCTATCATCCACATTTATCGTAATTAAGTAAAACACAGGTATCTGCTGCGATCAGGTCCGACGTGCTCGCTCAACAACCTCCGCTTTTTCCTTGTGAGTGTTGTAGATTCCACTGCATATTAAAAACATAATGGAGAACAAGGATAATGAACGCGGCCTCCAGATGCCAACTAATAAATTGACAAACCATAATAACAATCCTCTTCTTACATCTAAATTTAAAAATATTGAGTCAGCGACTACAATATTAGAACCCAAAAATAAAAATAAAAATGAACACAAGCCACACAACTAAAAACAAAGCGTGCCCTGTCAATCTCTCTCCCCACCGGCTGTACAGTCTCTAGTGATTTGTTAGTAGTAATAACTCTCACGAGGATGGAAATAAAAAAAAATCCACTTAAAAAAACGGTTGGAAGAAAAAAAAAAAGCCATCAGAACAAACAACTCTGAATCAGCCTAGCAAATCCTGGTGCTGGCACAACTCCTTTCTGAGCTTGTGAGAGAAAAGCCTGCAAGCATCCATGCTAAGATCAACGGCTGCGGCCAGCGCCACGAATGCAGCTGCATCTTCTGTGCAGTTCACGTGCTGCACACTGATCTCCACTGATGGCTTACTGCATTTTCCCTCACCTTCAACCGTCGCAGACATCACAAACCCTCTGTAGCTGCAGTATGGCCACAACCCGTACCCGAAATCTCCGCTGCTTCTAGGGCTGCAAGCCGGCGACGTTGCGCTACCAGGAGTCGCACGTCCGTTGCTCCCACCGGCCAAGTCTATTACGAATTTCCCGCCCTTGTTGCTACCAAGAGTAGACTCCGACAAAACTATGCCTGCCGCACCCATTCCTCCATTAGTATCTGGAATCAATTCGAACCTGTAACCCAGCCCGTCGCTGGAACCTCGCTCGCGCCAGGCCTCAAGGCGTCCCCAGGGCTTCCATGTTCCATCCCCGGGACGCAGAATGAGCCAAGAACCAGGGTTCGATCGGCTGACTCGGTCAGAACCAGGTGAGGCTACAAAGGGTGTAACCATTGAAGCAGCGGCTACTGGAGAGCCAGAGAGGTCGTGAACCGTGATGGACCATCCCTTACGCTCCCTTCCGGGCCTTTCCCTCTCGCTGCCGAATGAACTCAACCAGGTCCTTGAACTAATGGTTTCGGACTGTAATGATCTGCAAGCAAGGCAAGGAATGAAACAAATTAGTTGTGACAAGCAAAGAACAAATACTCCAAAAGTAAACCCATAGCTTTCGTAAAGCTTTCTGATAGTTCGAAAATCGAACGCTTTGATTCCTTAAAATTTGAATCAAATCCTCCTAAATCGACCAAAGTGAAAAGGGCCGACACCGTACACAGTTCTGCCTTCATCTTTGCGGCACTTACAACGAAGACGTTACGTTTACAATTACAAATATAATCCGCGCCACTTTAGCTTTATATTTCGTTTCAAAGGAGTAAAGTGAAACGAACCACCTTCGACTAAAGAGAATGGCCGGCAGAGCTTTACTCTTCAGACATTTAATTTTTAGACATAAAACGGGTAAGGAAAGAGATTCAATCCATCGTTTAAACAGCCGAGGGACGAATTGCTAATTAAAACGGTCAAAAAGGAATTAAATGAATGATATCCTAGTTCTTGTTTGGTGGCCAAGAAAGTCTTCATATTATGTTGTCTTTGCTTCTGAAAAATTAAACGCATAACAAAAATGGGCACATTTCAGACTTGGTTGACTCGAATTCTTCCTATCCCGATATCAAAGCAAAAGGTGCAAGATTCACGCAAAATTTTCTACATTTTCTCAACCACCAGACTGAGATTAACTAACCTGGATATCTGATTTGGGCCTCCGGTGTTCCTGAAACTGAACTTGCAAGTAAACACGGGTTGTCGAATGCTCCCTTGAATCTGAAAGACTTGTGGGTTGCATTCGGGTTCTCCATCGAACTGAAATACGAATCTGGGATCGGGCTCGGATTTTACATTCAAATGGAACTGCGCAGACGAACCCTTGGTGTCCTTACCAACCGAAATCCACCCATTGTGAAACACACAAGGCCTAGTTTCCGTTCCCGCCAGATCCAACGGAACTGTAACTCTCCCCAATAGTCTCCCAGAATTTACACCGCAAGTAGTCCCTCTCCGCCCAGTGTATACCGCAATCTTCAGGCAAAGTTTCCCCGCGAAGATGGATTTGGCGGCGAGCTTCTCCAGATCGGCCTTGCTCAAATGAAAGCTGGCAGCGAGAGTTTGGACCTGACCGTCCGGGAACTGATTCTCGGGAGGAATGAAGGGGACGACAGCGGTTTGAAGAGGAAAGTTCTTTAGTTTGATTTTGCAGAAGCAAGGGGAGGAAGAAGGATGCACGACGGAGCGAGCAGGTTTGGAGGCAACCGGAACCTTGAGAGCAAGATTCCCGACGAGAAGGCGCACGAAAGGACAGGGATCCATTGGAGCACTCCCACCCACTCCCTCCGGCGACCGGTCAACAGCAGTCGATTGTATGTGAGATACACACACCAGGAGAGAGAAAGGAGGGGTATAAGGTTTAAGGAAGTGTCAAGAACATGTGGCGTAGCACAAACAAAATGCGCCTGGGATGCGTATAGTACACCTAAATATTACCTAGGCTGCAACAGGCTGGCATAGGTGGGCAAGGTTCCATAGGGATGCGAGCGCCGATAATGGATGAACTGGTGCGCATTGCGCACTGCCACCATCCACCTCTATCTCCATCTGCTCTCTAGGCTCTCCTGTCTCCCACTCCCTTCCTCTGCTCGTAAATTCCAAAGTCGTTTTATGTAGAGCGGATGGATGGATGGAAGGATGTCTCTTTTGGTAACCGAAAACACTCTCTCTCTCTTCCCCACTCTGAAAAACTTTCTTCTCACTCTAAGGGGTACGGAGAGAGAAAGAGAGGGTTAGAAGGCATTAGTTGCACGCTGGTTGGACTACAGCTGTGTACAGGCTGTCTTAATGCCAGTCGGACCGAAGTTGACGGCATCTGAGGTCCACCTTACCTCACCAACTTCCCTACCTAGCCTCGGCTCCACCTTTTCATTTTCATATTTCCTTTTTGTTTTACTTAACTAATTACCCAGCCTCATTCTCCCATGGGGCTCATCTTGCACCGTCCGATCTAAGATACTGATGCGACAGCTTGTACCCGTGAGCCAGATAGGCCCCACTTCCTCCTGCTCATCTCATCGCATCAGCCACTAAACTAAATAATAACAATAATAATCAAAGCTGTCGTTCCATCCAGATAAACACCCAAACAAATTTTTAAAAAATGGGTTGAAAGCCAGCTTGAAGTTGGCCCAGACCCGACTCGAGGGAAATCTGAAAGCACAGGAGTGGTGGGGTTGGGTTGGCAGGTATTCCCCTTTTTTGGAAATTTTCGCAGTTAGCGATAAGATTATGATTCTATTAATTCAAGATAATATGAAGGGATTGAGCGAAATTTATGAAGCGAAGATGCAACTCTGGACCATGACCATTTCCAACAATTAGCATTCAATTTTGGCGACATGCAAGAAATCCTGATTTCGCCCCATATTAATTACCATCTAAAAATAAGGGCTATGACTGGCAGACCCTACCACCAAATCTATATAAGCATTCTACCTTAATATAAAAGTTTGGCGCTTTTTGCCTTTTTCAATAAATCCCTCCCACCGTTGCATTTCAAAACGTCATGCATCTATAATTTATATATCTCTTAGAAACTGCAACCTGATTTTATTATCCTTCTAATGTGTAACTTCTTTAAAAATTATTTCAAATTTTACATGGCTATATAAAAATATTTGTCTTATCTTATAAACATCTTCTCAATTTCCAGAAATTTCATACCAAAAAAAAAACACATACAATTTCAAAATACATTTAAAAGAAAGTCGGAATCACATATTCAAACATCAAAACTGTGCTAATACCAATAATTAAACTTTACAAAAATATCAAAAAATATGGAATCAAAATTTATCTTTATGATGAAAATTCATCAAAACTCATAAAAACATCTTTAAAATTAAAAAAAAATGATAAAATATGTAATAATACATATATTAAAATTATTTTATATAAAACAATAAATGATAAGTTGAATTAAATTTAAAAATAAAATAATTAAAACTAATTTATTGGCTAAAATTTTATTTTACAACAAAATCCAAATGTACCAACATGGTCCTATAGCTTATGTCCTTTGAATCTTGTACAAAGACACCCACCTTGATTTCTTTAACTTGTTGTGTATTAGTTAGCCAGTGTATTCTCCCAATCAACCTTCTATGATTATCAAATAAGGTTAATGTAATTAACAAGATCAATCAAGTTAAATTTTCAAGTTTAAATAAAAAATTTTAAAAGAAAGTTCAAGCAACTTTGAAAGAAAGTCGAAGATTTGAATTTTTTCAAAACTTAAAGTACTTTAGAAAATTGGTAAGATGGTATTTAATTTTGCACTTTGATCTAAAACTTTTCTCATGCACTTAAAAACCAATTTTCATCATCGATTAAGCTTAAAAACAATATTTTTATCATAATCTTTGATGAATTTTTGTTTCTAAGTTAATTTTAAAAGGTTTTAAGAAAAGTCATACATGTTTTCTAATATTCAAACCTCATATTTGAAAGTTTTATGCACTTTTAGATGCAACTATTTAAAGGTAACTTGAATCGATTAGAGAATTGACTTAATCGGTTAAAGGTGTCCAAATTTTCTTCTCTCTCTTCCATTACCAAGGATATAGCCAATTGAGGTTTTAGGTCAATTGATCAAGGGTTGGTCAAACATTCAGCTAAGTTTAGAGACCCCAATGGTCCTAGTCAATCGATCAAATTGGAATTCTTTCGATCTAGGGTGTTTTGTGTTTTTTTTAATGCCAAAACTTATTTTTTATAAATTGAAAAGCTTCATTACATTTATTAATAAGAGAATAACGATATTGAATTGGAAAAACATCTCTTCTACCAGGTTCAAAACTCTTCTTTAAAAGAGTATTGATTTTTAGCCAAGTACGAAAATTTAAATACATATTGACAATATATTGGAGATGTATAGTGTGTCTTCGGGAAGCAACATGAAACACGGCAAAAATTTTGAATGAGCGATTTTTCAAAAAAAAATGGCTGATAAATTGGCAATATATTTGGTAAATCTCTTGAAGCTTGCATGATGATTTAGGAAAAAATAGGAAGAGATTTGACCATAAGCCAATAGCCTGGATTTGGACCGAGTGATCCAATGGCTAGATTTGCACCCGTGTTTTGTAAACATGATCTAACGGTAAAAAAAAAAAAAATTAGATAAGGGTCAAAATTCGGTCTAATCTTGATCCCAAGTTGGTCCAATGCCCAGCTTGTGTTTTTAAAAAGGCATTTCGTGTTTATTTATTTATTTATTTATTTATTAATATATCTTTTATATTAAATTTATATTGTCTTTTATTTTATACTATACTTTTATTTTAAATTATTTTTCATATTTATATCATTAATCTTATTTTAAAAAATTACAACATTTCACTCTTAATTTTTTTTTCATATTTATCCTTTTAATTTTATTTAATTTTGAATGTTTTTTCAAGTTAAAATTAACTTAATAAGATAAATTATAAATATAATTTTTAATAAATTTTATTATTTAAACAAATTAATATCAATAGTAAAAAGTTGTCACTTTTTGTAATAAAATTTTAGAAATTAAATCTCAAATAAAATAAGCAAAAATGGGTTTTCACTCACTAATATAAAATAATTAGGCAAAAAGAATTTCAAATTTTAGAAATTATATTTATCTTCCTCCATTTAAAAATATTTTAAAATACATACATTTGTTTTTTCATAAATCAAACAATTATTTCCTAGAATGACCTTTTTACTTGTCACGTTAATATTATCAAATAACAATTTTTTTTTTATATCATGAAAATTGATTTGGGATCAATAAAATAAGAATTTTTAAAAATTAAAAAACAAGTAAAATTTAAAAAAAAAAATTGAAGTTAAAAATATAAAATAAAATATTAACTTTTATTTCACTAGTAGAAAATATAAATATTGACAAAGTGTTGGAAATATAATGAGAATTGAATATTTTATTTTTTTAAAAAAATTTATGCTTTTTGGTTTTAATTGTATTTAATTTTTAAGTATTTTAGTTTTAATTATATTTTAATTTTTTTATTTTATTGTTGATGTCAATTAAGAAAATTTTATTCAATTTTATTAAAACTAGATGAGAAGATGAATGGATTTATATAATCATAATATAAAATTATTATTAATTAGGGAATTAAAAAGATTTTATTTATCACTTGAGATCCTAGAGAAAATTTTCACAATGATTTGTATCTCATATTAATGATAAAAACTTTACAATATATTTATTTTGTAAGATATTTTTTATCAAATTAAAACGATAAATTAAAAATTTTAATAATTTTATTTAATATGATAAAATAAAAGGGTATTCCAGGAAATAATTATTTGAGTTATAAAAAAAATGCACATATTGTAAAAAAAAAAAAAATAAATTGATGAATTGTAATTTTTTTTTTAAATTGATGAAGATAAAACCTGTTAGAAAAATTAGGCTAATCTAACATAAGATAATCACCTCAAAAGGGAGTGAATAGGGTAATAGTCTTTTTTTACAAATTTAAATTATGTGAATGCAAAAGACAATTATATGCAAATATATAATAAAACAATTGCATATAAAGTAAGAGAATAGGAAAGAAATAATACAAATATAAGATTTTTATAGTGGTTCAACACATTCCGACTTACGTTCACTCTCCTTTAACTTCAATCCCAAGCTTGAGGTTCCATTAATTCAAGGTTTCCAACCCAAACTTTCAAGTAATACAATTGGATTATGGTTCAAATCAACCTTATTGACTTTTGGCTCCAAGCACCCTTTACAATTTCTAAGAGATACTTCGCTCTTGAACAAATTCTCAAGTGATACCCCACACTTGAGAGTCCCTAAGTTATACCTCACACTTAGACTTTTATTCTCAAAGATTTACAAATAAATATAGAAAATATTCTCACAAAATCCTAGTACAAAACTTTAGGTTTAAATGTATAAGAAAAACTAGGCCCCTACTAGTTATGATACTTACGATGAGCAGTCCTTGGGGCGGATGAAGTTCGAGAAGGCCCCTGATGGCTCGTGGATTAGGAGAGCTAAGCGACCTCCAGCACAGGCTCGGGGACAGGGACAAATGCATCCCGGAGTAAAGGAGGAGGCCGAGATCAGAGAGATGAAGGGTGGGTTAGACCCTCAGAGGGATTTTGAGCAGAGAGAGCCCGAGCTTGACATTCCTCCTCCACCTCAGTTAGAAGGTATTCATTTTGAGGTCACTTTCTCAAAGTCTATGAAGACTGAGTCGTCTTACACAGCGGGACCATCCTCTCAGTCATCATTCACCGAGCTTCCTCACACAAAAATACCATTTCAGGCACCTCACGCTCTTGATCATGCGCTTTTGATGGATTTATCAGCTCAGATTAGCTCGCTTGGGACTCGTATGGAGGAGCTTGCCTTAGTCAGTGATACTCAATTCTATTCCATGGAGGATCACATAGATCAGTATCAGACTAGTTTCACTTCTCGGTTTGAGCACTTCCAGTAGAGATTTGAGCATATAGAGGAGCGTATGGATCAGCAACATGCTATATTCGAGCATCTCCAGCAGAGTATTAAGCACATTGAGAGTCGCCAAGAGAGTCAGCATGAGGAGATAATGGCTTACCTCCGCTCCGTGTTTCTACTTCCACCCCCTCAGCCTTGAGTTTATCTAAAGTTCCCATTCAGTCTCTTTTTTATGTTGCCAAAAGAGGAGAAATATCTAAGATCTAGGAAACCCTCATGCATATCATTGTCATATCTATCTTGATTAGCATATATGTTATGTTTTTGTGTACATGTGATATTACCATATATATATGATATGTTATTTTCATGATCCATTGTTTCCTATTCAAATTTTCATGTTTTACATTTGTTTCCTATTAAAAATTGATTGTTTGATCCATGATTGGTTTGAGGGGAAGATTTTTTTTTTCTCATAGATAACCAAGGTTTGTCATCATAAAAAATGGAGAGATTGTTAGCCCAATGGTTTTCCTAATCGGGTTTTGATGATAACAAACCATAGTTAAGTGACTAATTGGTTTAATAGTTAAGAATCTCAAGCATAAACTCGAAAATTCATCAAATGACCAAATGGATACAAGATCGAGACTTTTAGAAGACTTGTGATCATAGGAAACAAATGTAAGATGAATGCATGAGTGCATTTAGGATTTTCATACCGTTTCATGCAACTTAGAAAACTCGGTTTATCCTTTAAAACTTCAATTTCATTAAAACCCGAGTTTTAACAAATGTACCTTAGTCAAAATGTTTTAAAATTGGCATTCAATTGTCTACCTACCTGTTCTTGACCAAAAAGCTCTCATTTCTTTCTTAATGCATTAAATCGTCACTTACATATCCTTTAGTGCACTCTTGTGTGTCATCCTAGCTTTGTCTTATATTTTGAGCTATCCTTAAGCTAGGTTAAGGGATTCATTCTTGTAAAAGCTGAGTGTTAAAGCCTTCAAGATGTTTGAATCTTGAAGAGATTGTGTAAGAACCCATTGGAGCCGGAATCCAAGTGTAAGAATGTTGGAAGCTTGGTTGAAGCTTCAAGTTAGTGGAACCCTCACTCGGTTAGGAGATTGAGGAGAGTGGATGTAGGTAAGGAAGCGTCGAACCACTATAAAACCCGAGTTTGAATTCTCTAACTTCATTTCTTTATTTTGTGTATATTGTGCTTGAACTTGTTGTGTTTGAAAAGATTTTAAAAAACCCAATTCACCCCCCTTTTGGGTGTTTTTCTTAATTAAGCATAACCTTTATTTTCTCATTAAGGTATGCTCTCGCTGCTACTTTGTTTATTTATTCTCTATGCATGATTAGCTTCCAGTGTATAATTATTCCTTAGTATTCATTGATTTTCTTGTCAATTGTCACACTTACCTCACTTTATTTAGTAAAGACTTGTTTCTAGGAACTTAGAGGAGTGTTATAGTCTTTTACCGTACATTCCCAATAAGTAACCTGATCCTCGGACCCAACTTTGGTTTTTCACAGATCTATTTTTCTTTCAGGAGTCACACTTAGCGTAACGACCCGCACTCAACCATGTAGATATTGTCCGCTTTGGGCCCAAGGGGGCCCTCACGGCTTTAAAACGCGTCTACTTGGTTAAAAGGAGCCTCTACATATATAGCGTCAGGAACTTGCTCCTCTATCCGATGTGGGACATCACAAATACCCCCCCACGTTGTGTCCCATGAGATTGCGGGGCCAAACAGATAAACACCCCTTACGGAGCCAAACAAACCCCCACACCGGGGTCGGGGATCAGCTCTGATACCATTTGTAACGACCCGCACCCAACCATGTAGATATTGTCCGCTTTGAGCCCAAGAGGGCCCTCACGGCTTTAAAACGCGTCTACTTGGTTAAGAGGAGCCTCTACATATATAGCGTCGGGAACTTGCTCCTCTATCCGATGTGGGACATCACACTTAGGGTTTTTTTTTTTCTTCTTATTTTGTTTTTCCCTTAAAAAAAAAACAAAAATAAGTTGCGAATCCAAGTCTTTTTTAAAAATCATATTTTTCAATAAATAAAAAGTAAGTTGTGCGATTGAGTAGGAATGCATGGGGCCAAATGTGGGGTCCACAATAATATATTTTAATTTTAAAATATTAAAATACAATATATTTTCAATGAAATAGATTTTTTTTCATATTAATATTTTTAGGCTTATTAATATCATTAAATTTGATATATATATATAAACCACCTCAATAAGTGTATTATTTTTTTCTATCATTTTTTTTATTTTTTCCTATATATATATATATATATATATATATATTAATTTTGATTAATTTTGTCTTATCGATATTTGTATTAATATTTTTTTGATATATTCTAATATATCCATAAAATTGAGCTATCAAAATATCTATAAAAACTAATATTTTGGTCCTAGGAATTTGTAAAAAATACAAATTGTAAATTCAATTATATAACGTAAACTAAATTTAATTGACATCTTATTAAAAATAAAAATAATTTTTAATTAAAAGTAAATAGTTTTTAATAAATATATGAATATTAATAATATAATAAAATCATAAATTATATACTTTTATAAATATTATAAAAATATAGATATTAACATTAATTTATTTATTTTGTTGAAAATAAAGGATAATTATTCAAAATTAATAATTGTTAATACTATTCTATTTTAATTAAATATAAAAACAAATAAAATTTAATTTTTAAGGTATAAGTGCGCAAAAATTTTCATTATATGTATATATTTATTATTTATTTGCGAAGATAATATTCTTAATTATTTTATTTAATCTATAATCGATTAATTGGTTTTTTTGAATTTCAAATTATTGTTTAAAATTATAATATTTATTAAATAATTTAAAGCATTAATTGTGATTATTATATTTTATAGCCATTGAATATATTTTTGAAGTTTTAAATTATTTTTAAAAATTACTAAACTTATTAATAAATTCAATATAAAATCTCACTTAATTTGAAATTCATTTTCTCTTATTAAAAAAAGTCTAAAGAACAATACTCTATTTTACTTTATTTTAAAAATTATTTCTAAAAAACAACTACTATAAATTTTTTAACATAATTTTATTTTTAAATCACACTCCCAAATACAATTTTATCATTTAACCAAAAAAAACTCTCAAGGAACTTTTTTAAAAATAAAAATAAAAAATTAATTCAAACTATGTGCAGTATGGGTTTCTTTTAATAAAAAAAAATATTTCAAACCTCATGTATGGATATTTTTAATTTTCATTTCCATTTTTATTTATTATTGTAATCTTACATTCCTACCTGCATTCAAACACAAGAATTAGAATCACTAAAGTAATTCCTATTTAAGAAAGAATAAAATATTCAATGTCCCGTTCCCACATACCCACATACCATCATACCATACACGCCCTAAGGGTAGTTTCGGCAACAACTACAAATATATATTTATACATAAAAATCAACCCCATTTGGGCAAGTAATAATAAATAATGACTCAAAATGGATGTGGCAACTGGCAAATGCGGAGGGATAAAAACGATTCGATGCACACAAAAAAATGGATCCAGTGTTGAAACCCACAGTCTAGGAGATCCCACCTATGTAGGAAGGTAGACCAAGAGGGCGCATCCCAGGGTATAGAAAAGATGAGTAAGGTGTTGAATAAAAATATTAAATGTGTACAATTCAACTGACCAGCAAAAGGTAACTTCGTATGCAGCTATGCAAGGGAAAGAAATGATGTCGCGCATCCGGCATCTCAAACATGATGCTCTAAGCCTAACAATTGCTGAATTAGGTTTCTACATCATCGTGTTCACAATATTAATTTCATTGGTAAATCTTGGGGATCAAAATCAATTAAATTAAGCCTATCAAATATTATTAAGTGCAAACTCGCCCAGTTAGCTAGGTGCCACAATTGCATGTCGCCGTAGAACCTGGGTTGGAGTCCCAGCAGTGTGTGGTTTGAAACTTAATTATGCAGGATTCGCTAGTCAACCCGAAACAATAACGAGTATTATGATCGATAAAAGAATAAACGGCTAAAAGGTGATGCAAAAACTAAGCAAACCTGAAACAAGAATGAGATTTCAAATTATTCGAGAAAAACTGTGTACATGGAGGACACATCCTGCCGCCAGTCAGTTATTACAGAAGTTGATTGGGAGAGACTGCAATTTACGTGTCTCCACCACCTTCAACTGCTAGCAGTAATCACACATGACCCTATACATGTGCCACATATCCACAACACATTCTTGCAACAGCATTTGAATAGGATTAGGGAATACCACTTCATATTATCACAAGCCTTTAACCGTTACTACCAGAAAGTCTTTTGTAGTTGCTCTCAGCCAAGCTTAGCAGAAAGTCTGTAAATATGTGCTCATATTCTGGCATTTTCCCATACCCTGCCATCGTTACAAAACAAGTATAAGATCCACTGAGCACACATGCACAAAGGAGGCTAAAGGAAAATGCATTGATAACCTTTATGATCTCACTATACTCTAACTCACATTTGAGGGGAAAACAGTTGTACCAATACCACAAGAGTAGACACCTAATCACATATATACCATAAAGACCTGTTTTCTCTTACCAGGGAAATAGTTGATGTCAATAACATAAAAACGATCTCGAGTCCCATGCTCTCTGATAATATCCAAGTTGAACAACCGGAGACCCTACAAATGGAGTATAATGATTAAGAACATAAGATATAATTCACATGTGGTTTAGAATAGGAATGTTGCTGCAAACTACAAGGAAATGGCAAAAGTTACCAGCCGTCGACGAAGTTCCCTAGCTAGTCTCTCAAGTAAGGGTCGAGGAGGAAGCTCTGCAGACAATAGACAAGGATAAAATTAATTCAATACAATTCTGTAAAGAGGTAAAAGCCATCACCTAACACTAATTTATTGAGTCCTTAACACAGGTATAAATATCACATTGATGCCTTAGGCAAAACTCTTCTTGCAACAATAAAGTAGCACAAAAGTGAATTGAGATGAGGCAAAGTGCCTTTGGCCCCCCTTCATCAAATCACCCACTCCAAATGCTAAACAACCTTGTTCATCCCTAAGACTAAATAGTTCAAACAAAATTCTATAATGAAAAGCCCACTTAGTGTTTGACAAGCTGATGAGGAACTTCATAAAAATGAACCGCAAGATGACAGTATTTTTAGAAAGGATAAGCTCACCAGCAACACAAGGGTCTAGATCTGCATCATCGGCAGATGCTGCAGCACAAGAAACCCTTGGAAAACGGAATACACCAGCATTTTTGGAGAGCTCACGTTTAGTGACATCAGGTAACGAGAAACGCCTGACAACCTTTATAGCTTCCCCAACAATGTAAACCTTGAACAGCACACCTCCTACATCCACAAAATTAATGGCAGTTCTAAAGTCATTGCTGAACTTCTGGAATCCAATAAAGGTGAAAAAAAAAATTACAAAGATTGTCATAGCATACCATGGTTAACAAACTCCTGAAGAACAAGTGGAGGCTCTAGTTTTTGAAGGGAGTATTGATCATAGGCAAGTGATAGTTCATGTGACTTTGCACTTCCATCCACTACCAATGGCTTTGCAACTGAAACAGATGGATATTCAAGAAAAAATTAGCCAAAATCCCCAGACAAGTGAGGCAGCAACTGATCCATACAGGTTACCTAATACATAACAGGGATAGCATATGCTGGTCTAAGAAAATCATTTGTCATCAATATGCAATCAAATATTTAATTACACCCTACTTTGGTAACAAGTTGCTAGTAAGAATTAATGTATATGGCTTGTTTTTTGGGAAAGCTTTTAACCTCTGCTTTTAGTAGTGCAAGATGTAGAAGCAGAAGTAAAAACATTTTTATTAAACAAAATTTTCATTTTATCATTTTTTAAAAATTTGAAATAAATACAAATTTCCTGCATCACATTTGAGGAAAAACATACATGGGAACTATAGGGCCCACATTTCAAAGTCTACCCAAATACCTTTGAAAGTTGTATTTGACCATTAAATGCTACTTTTGGCATTCAAAAAGCCATCTCAAACACCACTATAGCCTACAGCATATGAACACACTGCAAATATATCAATAGACTGCAAATGCACAAAAGATGCATACCGAGGGGTAGTTTTAGCCCAGCTTTGGTGACTGCATCAGGGATGGATGATGCATCTCTTTTGACAACCAATTGCTTGGGGACACCAACCTTGCCTGCACAAGATTTGATCATCAACATGACTTTCAGTCAGAAAAATCCATTTCCATATCTTTTTCATTTTTTAGTCACATATCACAAATTTCAAACTTCTCGGTTAAACTTTAAGCGAACAACTATCATTTTAGGTCCAACTGACTAGTAAAACTAGGGGAAAAAGTTACCATAAGAGTTAGACAAGTTCAAATCAGCAACATCTTGCAGCATGGACTGGCGATTGTGAACATGTTGTATGGCATCTGGAGGATCAAGAACTGTGACTTCTGGATGTGTTTGCCTGTAATCCTTCAAACATGGACAAAAAGGTAAGGAGGACAGATCACAGTATAGTCCAAAATTTTGAATTCAGTTAAACAAACAGAGAGGAGAAATACTGAATCACGATGGTCAAGCTTGGAAATGAATGATTTGTTAGCATGGTTAAGCTGGTAACAATCTTGCTAATAGGAAACAAAACCATAATACTTGTGAACTACATGACAAGCAAAAAATCACTAATATGATCAGCAATAAGAGATTATCATTCAGCAGGACTATGAGACTTTTTGCTTTGTGTTCCAGAAGACAGGAACATGCTTCAGTGGGACCAGCACTGGCAATGAACCTTTATGGCCTTCTTTTTTCACATGGAAAATTCTTTTAGACATTATGCTTCACCTTTTCTTCTACAATAATTATGGTATAAGTCAGAGAAAACTGCCAATTACACTACAAGTAAAAACCAAGTACATGTTTGATTTCTGTAACTAAAGGAACAGCGAGCACAAAATGTCACTTAGAACAATAACATGTTACTGGCCAAAATAAATTGCCATAAAACGAGTCATATGGAACGTGCAACCACACAACCCTCCCCTCCCATCCTCTTCCCTCCCTCCCCTCCTCTTCCCTGCCTCCCCAATCTTTTGTTCAGATTAAAATGAAGAACCATTGGGCTTATTATGCACTTGTGCTATACAATGGTATGGGTATGGATGCGGACAGAATATGCCAGTTGTGGTGGTGCAGGTTGACCTTGTAAATTGTGGTGACGAATCAGTGTATCAGCATTCTCAAACTGGGGAAGTCATTTGGTAAGCTCAGTACAGTTGTACAGTCAACCAGAGGAATTTGAAGTAAAAATGCCCTGGAAATTCAGGGTAATGGACCTTGCCTTATTGCCAATACATTCTTAGGTGGGGGCACGGATACATGTAACTAAATAGTTAACGCAGCCCGTATAACTTCAAGAAATCTGACCACAAACATAGGATTAATTGCAAAAGTTGTAGCACATAAAAAGTAGAAAATAATTTCTTTTATAGAATAACCTGAGTCACCCATTATTTATAAATAGTTTGCCAATGTTATGGAAATGCAGAAGGAAAAAAAAAAATCACGAACAGGTATATAAGGTTATAAATAGAGTTTGAGTACATCATCTCTCACTCAGAAAATGGCATGAACTAGGGAAATTAATGGTAGTCAAATAAGTTTCAAAAAATCAATTAATAAAATTAATACACCACTATGTTCTCAAAGTTTCAAAAGCACGATATTCATTTAACAGAAATTTTAAACTTGAATCTAGCTTTAGGACACAATGTTGCAGCTACATTCCTACCAAATGTGCTAAGGAAATGCATATTTTCATCCACTCTGCCACAGGATAGAAGTGTAAATATTCAACTTGTCAATGCATCCAGCAAACCAAAAAAGGAGAAAATGATGTGGGATAATTTAAAAAGCATAGCAAAAACCTGAAAAAAAGAATACTGGATATCAAGGTATCTAGGATTGGATGATTCATCTCCACCAGATGATAAGTCATAAAAGGGGTCAGGAAGGGCAAGTAGAAAATTTGTGGATTATAATAAATATAGATATTTTACAAACAATAGTCTTAACATCATTCAATAAAGTAAGCAATGATTGACATTAATCATGAAAGGAAAGAAAAATACACAATCTATCAAATGAAATAACAACAATGTGAAAAATATTGGTAAAATAGTTTCTTATTAAGAATATTTAAGTTTGAGATTTTATTAAAAAATTCGAAGATTTTTTCAAAAGCATTTTAAAAAATGGCAAGAAATGTCACTGTTTTTTTTATAAATAATTTAGCAAGTTTTTACTACAAAAAATTTAGAAAAAAATCAATAATTTCACTAATAAATTCTTTGAATTTTTCAAATAATTAAATATAAATCACTTAACAGTAATAAAACTTTTATTTATGGGTTATCTACAATATGGAAATATAAATATTCCACCATCATTAAAACATTAGTGATTTAATGATTCAAAATCTGGTGGAGTCATAAGTCTCTTCAAATAAAACATAAGTGGTAATAGAAAGTAACAATTATTGTCTATTATTCAAAATATCATATAAACCATTTAATCTCCTATGATAAAAATTAAACATGAAATACTCCATGTGAACAATTGAATGAAATTAAAATAATCATGTCATTATTTGTAAATTACTATTTACCTTATTAAATCTAAAAATCTAAACACTTAAAAGATCACAAAATCAAACTAAAGACAATCCACTTATAAAAGAATATTTAATAAAATATCAAGTACAAAATTACCAAAAAAAATTATTAAAATTTATTTTATGATGTATATTGGGATTTAAATAAAAATTAATTTTTACAGATTTAAATAAACTTCAAAATGAAAACAACCAAATAGTTTATAAAATCTATTTAGCATCCAGACTTATCTATTTTTTAATTTTTTTTTTTTTAACTCTCTCTAATCCTGCCTTTTCTCACACAAAGTTTTTTTTTTTTTTTTTTTTTTATGGGGGGCAAACTTACACTTTTGGATTTTATTTTTGTTAATTCTTAATTAATTAATAGAAGGAAATTTTTTTTTTTTTTAAATTTGAGACTAAGCCCATGCTGGCTCCGCCACTGCCAGGGAAAATGAACCACTCAAAAAAATAAAATCCAAAAGTCCTTTGCAAATAATACTTAAGGAAACCTGAATAAATCAGATAGATTGCCCATGGAAGGCGAAAAATCTTCACTTGCTGGAATCTTGAGGCTTCGACCTCACTTATTGGGTCATGATTCATGATGGAGGAAAGAGCAAGCACTCTGCAAATTATATCAGAGAGTAATGAGTTTCAAATATTAAAATCAAGTTGCCCACCAGCCAATGTCAGTATTTGTTTGGTTGCCAGCATGAATATATAGTATCATAAGATGAGTAGCATGTCACGCCATTGTGGCATAATAGTAATCATTCAGTTCTAGAAAATTAACAAATTCTAATAATTGGCAGAATAATGAAGAGTTTTAAATGGACCAACCTCAAGAATCTGGCGCCACTCCTTTCCTGATAGCTGCATTAAAAATACAAAAAGGAAAGAAAGAAAGATCCATTAAAGGTGAGCATGTTCCCCTTACCAAAACCTACCACATAAACATGCAGACAACAGCAATAATAATTAATTGACAGAATGACTTTAAGAGATTAATTGATAATCACCAAACCCAGGTGTAATCACCAACCAAATAAAAAATAAAAAACCCACTAGAGGAGACTCATCATTACTTTTTATAAAGAGAAACTGCATAAGAAAAAGAGAAATCTTTACCAACCTTATGCAACACAATATCAAAGGGGCCTTGCTCTGAAAGGGAGCGATTTTGATCAATGGCAACAAATGATATCCCCTTATTCCTGCATCAATGCACCGCATTGATAACGTTAGCCAGTTAATGAATAGAAAAAATGGAAATGTAAACAATGGACAGACTAAATGTATTTTAAAACTCTAATGCCCAAAACATGAAACCTCATATAGTTTATTATTAGTCTTTCTTAGAAAGAGACAATCACTAAAAGAAACCAAGATTTTCTTATAAAAAATATCAACAATTTCCCTCTATAAATGGATAGGAAAATAAAACATTATGAGCTAACCCAATACCTGCCACATACATAGAGTTAAATTAGATTAACCTCATAACCCGAGATAGAATTAAATTTAAATTAGATTCACTTCATAACATGAGTGCACAAAGATCAACATCAGGAGATGTGGTTATGAACAGTGATTAACAAAACAATACTCAAAATGTATCCACGTTACAATATGAAAAGTAACAATAACAACAATTTTCATCACAGAAAAGGGGAAGAAGCAGACAAAAATTGCAAAATCAACAGAAATCTCATCGAGTTAGCTACTGGTTAAATAAAAGGGTCCAGAAAAGACTACAACATCTATAAAACTTTAATGTACGGTGCAAGAAAGGTTTCTGAATTATTTCGGTCATACGTATTTCAATTATTTATTTATTTATTTTTTGTTTATAAGCGTGGAAACTTCCGTGTCCAAGCTCTATGAACCCAAACCTCGAGTGCTGACCCCGACAACAACAACCAGCAGTAAATCAGGGTATTTAACCAGCGGCAGGATACATATTTTAAACTTAAAGATAGTTTTTGTTAAATTCAAAAAAAAATTATTAGCTGGTTCTAGCTGTTTGGTGTTGGAATGGAAGTTGTGAGATTTCACAAGAACTTCTATTTTCCTTCGCACCAAATGAAAATGATACATCTTTGTTTCAATAGTCCAATATTAAAACCGTATAAAACCAAAATTCACAAATTTTCCAACAAAAAAAAAGAACCAAAGATTCTCCATATCAAGAAATGATTCCCCAGAACGATATCAACCATATAATATTCATGAATATTGAATATTCTAAACTTTTTAGATCTGATCTTGTGGTCAAAGACACCGAACTCATCCCCTACGGAGAAAGCTTATATGGGGCAGAAACAGAAAGATCCCCGCTTTAAGGGAAAAACAAAAAATAAACCAAAAATAAATATAAAAAAAAAATCTAGCCTCCGTTTGGTAGAAAACCCAAATAAAAAATAAATATAAAAAATAAAAGAGCGAAAAAAAGGGGGAGGGTGGGGAGTTGGGAAATGAAACGGAATTAAAACTCATAATGGTTTTCTGGTTCCCAAAAATGAGAAAATCAGCAGGGCAAAGCTATACGGTTCATTAGAAACGAGAGGAGGTTTTCGTCGAAGCATAACACTCGATCATTTCTCAAATTTTCTGCACAACCATACCGATTATTAAACAAAAGAACAGGGAGATTCTGTAGGTCATTTTGCAAACAAAATAGCAGAGAGATTCTGTAGATAACAAAAATAAAAATAAAAAATCAATACCTAGCTAAACGTTCAAGCTTGGGCTGCAAAAAGCTCTTAGTCTTCTTGGAGGTAAGAGCATAGCCCACCACAACCAGCTTCATGGGTTTTTGAAACCCTCCCCCTTCTCCGATCGAAAAGCGTCCCTGAATCATCTCCTCCTCCTCCTCCCTCCCCTCCTCATTCATATTCAACCTCATGTCCCAAAACCCTAATTCAAAAGCAAATGAATAAAGATTTTTCTTTTCGCTTTTTCAAAGATTTAAAGAAACAATGTTTGAATCAACAATGGAGACAGAGGTGTTGCGTGATCCTCAAAGCCAGGAAGAATCCAGCAGAAAGATGTTTGCTCGGATCAAAATCACACGCCAATGCGTGGGTTTCGCAGGGTACACAAGCGCGTAGAATATACAGAGGGGCTGATGTTTTCTAGTCTAAAGCTCTGGGAGATAGTTAATATAGGCGAGAGGCCAGGTGAATGGGTTTCCAGAGAGAAACAGTGAAGCTATCGGCGATGTGAGATGGGGGTTGTGCCGATGTGGGATGTGGGCCTTACGGGGCTCTCTAAATATTGTTTAACATATCTAATATATATTCATATATATATATATATATAAAATATTTGGTGATGCTTAGCTGCACAGTCGCTAAAATACAAAAGCGCACACCTCGTCTTCATTTTCCCAAATGTTTGCACGCGCTCTGCTTGGAATCCCCATCCTCTCCTTTCTAGGGTCATTGTTTCGAACAAAATCAAAAAAAAAAAATCCTGAATTATCTTAGTGCTCTTGTCAGAAGAAGAAAAAAAATCAATAAAAGAAAAATTAAATTTTCCATACTTTTTCATTTTCCTTTTCAGCTCCAAAGTAAATTAAGAATTTTTAAAAAGTTGTATTTTTCTGATTCCATATTTCACCAATGAGAAAAGACAGATTCCGTAACGCAGTCAGAGTATGTCCAAGTCTACAAGACCTCCCTGATTGTTGAAGTTTCTTCGCTGTGGATTAAGACCTCATAAAATAAGATTCAGACATAAAACCATAAAATAATGTTAGGCTCATGACCTTATCATCAGGAATTTGGTAATGTTTTCTTTGCCAGAGCTCCATGTGTCTGGTCCTTATCCGGACAGTTTGGACGTCCTTCAGACTTAGCTAATATCTTTAATTTTTAAGATTTGCTCATATCTGTATTTAAACCTCAATGATTTACAATGATGCTGAGTAGGTGCTACTTGCTAGTACAATCGTGTCTTTGCCCTTTTTTGCCCAGGTGGATGGCTGTGCATGTGCCATTTGGCACAAATCTGTGAACTTGCCCAAAAGAATTGGGCCAGAACATTCATTAAATATTTTTTTTAATATTTGAAATTTTTTATCATCGAAAATAAAATATTTAAGATATATCCCAGGATAAACCCTGTGATTTCCTTGAAAAGGTAAAATCCTGCACATAATAAACATTGTTTTTTTTTTTCTTTTAAATTGAGAAAATGATGACAATCTTTGATGGCCGTGACCTTGAGGCACCCAGAATCGGACCAATGGCTTGATTGCTATCGTTGTCATTTCTTTTTCTTAAATGATTCGACATCGTTCTAAAAAGATTGCCTGCGATATGTTTCCTTTTTGGCCCGGCGCGTCGGATATGCTTCCACGTTTTTTACGTTCATTGAAGGCCGCACCACATTGGTTCTATTTTATTAGGAAATATAATCTTCTGCGGTTGCCAGCCAGATTCACGTGGCATTGGATCTCAGTGTGCCCAAACCGAACTACCATTTTGATCGCAATATTTAAATTACTTACAAGTTTCATGTAATTATCGAAGAACTTTACAATATGCCAGGATACATCAGAAAGTGGAGGGAAGGTAGCATGTTGTGTAGGTGGGTGGGCAATGCACAAAATTGACTTGTAGAATTCCACTGCGATGGGCGATGGGCCGCCTCAACAGCAGCCCTCTTATCTGTTATGGGACACGGGAATTTCATATTTATACGCACATGGATGTGGAGTTCGTGTAGTAAAGAGGCCTGGGCATACATAATGCCAATGGCCACTACCAGTCTACCAGTCTACCATATCTAATCTACTTCTTTCTTATCACGACTGTGTTGGCTTTCCATATGTCGTAATTCATGAGATGATATGGGGCCACCTCAGAATGTATAAAAGCAGATTGCTTTAACCCATGCGGAGTATTTAGCCTAGTGGAGGGAGGGTGATGGGGAAAGAATGATGAGACATAGGGGTAAGGATGAGACCAAAGATTGAGGAGGTTTTTCCAACTTCCAGGGCAATATGCTCATGCAAATGTAATGATGGGTCCATGGCTTGACGTTAGTGGTCCTCACTGTCCTTGGGTCTAAACTCCCGTAACATTTTTTAAAGGTTGGATGGAGGAGCCATACTAAGCCCACACGCACTCTCCTCTGCGTGTGAATTACCCTTGGCTTTTATAACCCGTTTTGATGCATATTTGGGAATAGAAAGGCACACTTTGATTTTGGAGAAGAGAATATTTAAAATATAATTTGAGATATTTTTTTAATATAACTAATAGTTTATTATATTATAGAACTTGTATTTACACCGACACAAAAAGATAGAGAAGATTTCAAGTATTTATATTTCTAAGTTTTTCATCGGGTTTGTTCAAATATGATAAGAAACCCTTTGCAACAGGGGATTTAGGCTCGTCAAAGAGTTATGTGAATGGTATTATTAACTTAAAAAATTGTGGTATATGTTGAGGCCCCGCGTCCTTGATGATCCACGTAGTTGCCAAATGGGTGGACGCACGATCTCAACCAATATAGATTCCTGGTTCAGTTGTACCTGCAAAAGGCGTTCGGACACACCCTCCAATGGTTTTGTCAGCCATGGTTAGAGAGAATAATCAGTTGGCCTTTTACTTGGTATTGCAGGCTTACCTTCATCTTTTTGTGAAGGCTCATATATATAGTACCAGAAGCTCTGTTTCCCTCTTTAATGGTAGGGAGATATTTTGGCTTGTCATGATGCCACTAGGTGGTGGCAGGATCATCATCACCCTACGGGCGACTAACAGAGATCGTGGGAGGCGCCGTAACTGTCAGAGATTGTGGGAAGTGACTTGCCGTCACTTCATTTCTGTCCTTTCACTCTGCAGGTGGTCGGAACGTGGGTCATCGCAAGCTGTTGTGATGATGTGCAAGACTTGCTTACTTCTATCAATGATCCGGACAAACATATCCGGATATGTTATGTCGGTTGTCCGGATGTGCTATGGCAGTCGTCCGAATGTAATATTTTGTGAGTATCGTGTGCTTCTCCTTTTTAGGAAGTCCGGATAGGAGAAGCGCGCTACGTGTACTCTTAGGAATATCCGGATGAGTTAAATCCGGATAAGAATGCGTGTCATGTGTTATTAGGGGATGTATGCCACGTGTCGGGGGAGGGGTCCCTACAGTAGATAAATTAAACATTTTTTTTTTTGTTTATAATCCTTTTACAACAAATTTTACATAGTACCTTATACTAATTTGGGCAATATCAAATAAAAATTCCGAAATATTTGGTAAATCTACTCTCACTTGACTTAAATGGTACACTTGATCATCTGAATTGAGCATTGAATCAAACCGATTATTAAAGCAGAAAATTCCGTAGTTTTCCTCTTCAGAGTGAACACTTATGACTTAACGTACACCACAGTTACTGAAATCCAGTAATCTAGGGCATGAATCCAAACTTCTCGCTGTCCTGGAAAAAGCAGTATGGCAAAAAGGTCCACAACAATGAACAATGGTACGATATTTCAATACTGTGTCAGATTGCAGTTTGTCGTTAAAGCAAAAGCCTTGGGATTCTTTATGCTGTTGTTACTATACATCGAGCAGAACAAGATAGAAAAACCAAGGCATTTGGACAATTCACTGTCCAAAGTCAACTCAGGCGATGATTGTTACCCTTTTTAATACAGTATATTTTGTTTTCCTCTGCTTTTTCTGGGGACCATACTCCACTGACGAGTCTGAGTGGAGAGTGATGGAATTCCACTACCTTGATTTCATTGTGAAATAAAATAAAGATAATAATAATAAATGGTGATGTGAACGGCCATATGCTACGTAAACTATTGTGTACAAGGTAGAATAGGGAGGAGGAGATGCGACGTCTATGACCATGAGCTCATAAGCCTGTTAGTTTATTCAAAGTCTTGCATGGTTAAATAGAATAATATATCACCCTTTGAGAATTTGGTACAGTGTTGCGCGGTTTTCCTCCATTCTACTCCACTGAAATATGTGTTCTGAAAAAAAGACGTATAAATTGTACTCTTCAAGTCCTCTTTACCAACCAGCTGTATTCCATTTCATTTTGGTTATGTTTCTTTCTGAATGATTTTGGCTCCTGTTGGTGATTGATACCATTGCCAAGTGGGCGGTCGGTCTCCAGTATTGTCCTGAACTCGTAATTTGAGTGAACAAAACGAGGCAGGCCTACCATGTGGTTTGGCCGGATATTGATTCAAAAATGTGTTGCATGTGTTATCTTTTTTGGGTTATGAGAATGAGAGTAGACCAAGACATCAAAAAAATGGAGTCTGTGAATCGCTGACGTTGCCTTCGTCCCGGTGGCTGTCGCACTGCCACATGCCATGGAAAACACCCATTGTTGACTTATGGGTACTTGAACATGTCGGCTGAGGCTTCACTCCCGATTTGTCTATTTTTGGCGGATTTGGTGCTTGTGACACCAAAGGGATGGCGCAGGCGATAGCTATGGCTGCAATCGGCAATGCGCCACGTTTGAAAACACAGCACCTTATTCTACGGTGTGACGTAGCTTCAATATCCCTCAAATGAAGAGGAACTTTCTGTCCATTCGGTGCACATTCTTTGCCATCATAAATGGACCAATAATTTCTTAACTACAGTCTTCGACTCTTCAGTGCTGAGCCCACTCTTTTCCCTTTTATTTCTCAAGAATGGTAGAAATATCTAGAAAACTATTCGTTTCATCTCCCTTTATTCCTTCACAATTTTAAAAATTAGTTATATTTTTCAAATATTTTATTGTTGTCTACCGGAAATCCGTTGGAACGATGGGCCATTCACTGTTGGATCCAAATTATAAATGTCGCTGGCCCAAATACCCTCACGGCCCAATCGTCCGAGTTGGAAGGTCTTCTTTGGGCGGAGACCCAGGCTTGCACAAAAACAGATCCTTCCAGAAATGGAAGCAGCCAACAGTGGAAAGCCACCAGTCGTCATTCTCCTTTCCGTGTTTGACTCTTGTTTTTTTTTCGATTTTTGAGTGTCATCATTTGAGTTTGCCTATTTTTTTTTCAAATGTTTTCGGAATCGGACCAATCATTGAAACTGGAAAAGTTACTAGTTCATAATTCATTAAAAATTTAAAATTTTATATATTATTTAAAAATTAAAATTTTATTTAAAAATTAAAAATTAGTTTCAAATTAGAAATTTAAATTAAAATCATAATTTTAATTTAAAATTTAAAATTTTAATATTTATTTTTAAATAAAAAACTTATTTTAAAATAAAAAATTTATTTAAAATTATAATATTTTTAATTTTACCATTAAATCATATCTCATATCATCCATGTAAATCCATATAAAAGGTATTAAATTATATCTCATACCATCAATGTAAATTCATATAAAAGACGTTAAATCATATCTCATATCATGTTGCAATGGGTTTTGCAACGGGGCAATCGGGTGGGCAGGCAGTGTAACGACCGAAAGACCGCCAGTGGGAGCTAGCATGGGTGTCGCGGTGCGTTGGGGGGTGGCAACTTCTTCACCGAAGTTCAGATGGAAAAGGAGGGGTTAAAGAGTTTTTATATTCTCCAAAACGGCGTCATTTTGATGTCACAAGCATCAAAGCGACATCGTTTTGATGTTAGAAGCATCAAAACAACGTCATTTTGATACTATAAAAAATTAATTGAACCATCTGGTTGTCGGTCAGATCGCGAGTTCAACCTATTTTCAGGCCAATTGATTGGACCAGACCGGAATTGTGATGGGCCGGTCTGGTTTTTAAATCCATGGTTTTTTCACACCTCTCGTACCAATTAACAGCGAGAGGAAACCACTAGAGAAGAAAGAAAATTTGAGTTTTGGGGAAATAGCCTTTTTATAGAAAAATATATAAGATTTAACCCAATTTGCAAATGTTCAAAATAGCCGTATCATAAAAACTATTTTTTTTTTCAAAATTTAAGTTAAAGCTTTAATTATAAGTTTTATTTTTGAATTGAAACCGTAATTACTAATTGAGACTTTATTTTATAATTGAATTAAATTTTTGAAGGGATATATATATATATATATATATATATTGTTTTTTACATAAAATTATAAAGATATGCTTTAAAATAATAAAAATTCTATATATGAAAATTTAAAAGTATACTATTATTTTGATAAAGATAAATTTGTCAAAATACAAATAAATTAATATTTAAAAATTATAATAAATTAAATATCTTAAATTAATAAATTATATAATTTTATATCTTATTTTTATGTTATATAGCTTTATTATTTTAAGATTAATGATTTATTGATAAATAAAATATTTATTTATTATTATTTTTATTAAACTAATACTAGATGCTTAAATTTAAATATATAAATTTTTTATTATTAAAGTGTATATTTTAAATTTAATTTTAAAGTAAAAAAAAAAAAACCAAAATCTAAATTGATAATTGAAGTTTTAATTAAAAAATGAAGCCTCAATCCAACAGTTTCAATTTAAAAACAAAACCTTAGTTGACAATTGAGATTTCAACTTAAATTTTAAAAAGAAAAAAAAAAATGATATGAATCTTTATAATTTTTTTTTATATATTTTCCTCCTCTTATAAGAAGTTTTCAAATAGAAAAATTTGCTTTACATTTTGTGCTTTTTGTTTAAACCTCAATAGTACATTAGAATTTTTTGTTGTTGAGACCCATTATGGAAATCCTCCTTCCAATTATGCTTATTTTAAGACATATAAAGTTTATCTAATCAATTGGACTATAGTCTTATATTCAATGATGTAGGGTGAGTTGATCTTCAAGCTAGTTGCTACCAATTACAAATTCACATATCATATGCCTGCCTTCATATTCAATGCGGCAACACCAACAATCCGTTTCCAAAAATCTCATAGTCAATTGCTTCTTGATGTGACTAACAGGTGGCTTAAAAGAAAAATGTGGACAAAAAGAGCATATAAACTTTCAAAACAAATCCCAATCGCCAAGCAACATTTTGACCCCAAGCAACTACTCACTTTGTTCTTCCGTATGCAACCAACCGCGATAATTGTAATACTAATAACACACGCCTCAATCATCCAAGACAAGAATCAACAGTCCATTCTCACTTACGTAAACTTCACGATTAATCATCCCTCAATCATCAAAATGATTGTCTTCCATTGCTGCCTTCCATCTGCAACCTGACAAAAAAAGAAAAAGGCTATGGCGGTTTCTTTACATTCTTCTGTAGGGTTCCGATCTGGTTTCCGTCGGAATTTGAACTTTGTCTGGCCGGATTATAGTGCTTTGGCTGTCGGAGGAAGGGTTTTGAGGTTACGGGATCGTCAGTGTTTGACCGGTGGGTTTCGAGTTCGTTGCGGAGTTGAAGAAGGCAAGAGTGAAAGAAACGGTAATGAACTCTGCTTATGGTTTCTTCTGGTCCATGGTCTGCTCGGTTGCGGAGACAAGGAAAGAAAATATGGAAACCCTAACCTGTTATGATATTCCCATTGCAGGTAAGGAAGCTCCGGAGTCGTTGTTCGTTAAGGAAGTGAACAGAAGAGGCATGAAGACCTCTTCACTGCCTTCCGGCGGTGAAGAGGAGGATAGTGGAATTTCAAAGACAAATCTAGTGTCAACCGAGATTGAAAACAGCTTGTCCAATCAAAGGGAGCGTTCCATGGCATTGAACAGCGAAGGAATTGAGGTGAACTCATTTCGTTTTTGAAGCTAAAAATAATTTATTAAAGATGGTGATTTCTTGCTTTTCTTGCTCATATATTAGAGATTTGACACCTAGGTTTTTTCAATCCAGGGTCTCGTTCCCAGGGCTAAACTGCTGCTAGCAACCGGAGCGACTTTCTTCATTGGATTTTGGCCGATTGTTGTTGTAACCGTGGCATTCTTTTCTGCTCTCTACCTTGTAAGCTCCTTCTCGCCTCATACATCTTCCAATTAGCTTGGTTTTGCGCTTCTGTTAAGTTTTTATTCTTTTTTCTTGAATCTCTCAACGGATTACTAGGAATGCAATTTGAAATTTTAACTGGACGCTGCATGCTGGCGGAATTAAACTGTCAAAACTTTTAAATTTTGGCTTGCTATTGGCAGTACTTCGGCCCGAGTTTCATCCATGATTTCAGCAAGACACATACGGAACCATATTCATACATCGATCCGTCTACCCTCCTGGAAGATGAAAGGATTTCGTAGACTGAAGGATTTGTTTCATCTGCGCATCCAAATTTAAGAAATGATGGGTATTAAATTTTACAGCTGCCAAGTTGAATATTGCTCCTGTAAAACTGAAATCAGCACCATAAGGTGACTGATCCACCTGAATTTTATGCTTGGTCATCTCTATTTCATTCATCTTTGGTTCAATATGCACAGTGACAATTAGTTTAAGTTCATGGCATTTAGTCCCTTTGCCAGTGTCTTTTAAAAACACGTTTAGCTTTTAATCTCCCAGTGGGTGACGCTTAATTGGCTTTGGCTATAAACTCGCAGGTCCTGCGAAGGGGTTGGAGAAGAGCACCTCCTAAAGGAGACAGGTTCTCCTTTTAGAACCATGAGTTCTTCCCTGGCAATTTACACTTGTATATAATGTACTTCGATGATCAGCATGTAGGAAGAGGCATAGTGAAAGTTTTAGAACATCCTGACCACTCTTTGGCTGTATGGCAGTAAATAGATATGAGTAATGAAAATAAAGAACATCACGAATAGAAAATATTTAATCCAAAATGAATTGTATGTAAACCCTATGCTATAATATACAGTCATTCATGGTGCAAACCTTTATGCTGAAATTACCGCCTCATAGGCTCATACTCTACTCCATAAAATCCCTAAAATGTTTTTAAACGATTATTGATAAAAAAAAAAAAAAAAAATTATTTTAATTAAATGATAAACTAAAAGAAAAAAATAAAAATAAAAATAATTATTTAAATATTTTTACATTGAGATATTGACAAATATTAATACGTAAAGAGTTTAGCAAATAAACTTTTTTCTTTTAAGCGATTTAAATATTATAAAAAAAGGCGTATATAATTAATTTTTTTGTTAAAAATATTTATGATTTATTTATAAGTTTATATTTATATGTCATGATTTAATTATAAACATATTCAATAAAAAGTATGAAGTAATTAAATTTATTTGAGAATTAGATAATTAAAATTAATTCATTTATTAAAAAAGGAAAAGCTTCGGAAGATAAAATGAGTGGATAGATTGAAGTATATTAAATGAGGGCAACACTTGCCCTAGTGAAGCTGGACTTCTTTGTTTTGCAGGTAGGGATTTGGGTTCAAGCTACAGTTTAAAATTTTAACGGACCAACTATGATATTTCCCTTATAAAATCCCATTTTTTAATCCATGATTTGAAGTACTTCTGTTGGTTAAAGGATCTAATAAATAACCAAATTCAACCTAATCTAAAAATAAAAAATAAAATAAATAAAAGAGGGTACTTATCGAATTAATTAGCTAAGACGTCACAACCCATTGTCTTTAAAGTAGGAGCTGTCGTCCTCAAGGTTTTAACCTCGATGTAGTAAAGAATTGACATCCTACCTCTAGGATTCAACAGCTTAAAAATCTTGTCTTAGGTGCACACCAGGAAATTATAGCTCAAAATTCTTTGAATATAATTCCTCTGGCTAAGGAAAAAAAATGAGAGGATTGCAGAATGATGGGGATGCTGCAATTGGCTTGCAAATTGTGCCTCGGGTGTAGTATCAGTGCAGCCCCAGTGGCTGCAACACTGGATGAGTAAGGTCTGGAATGCAAGGCAACCCATTATTGTATAGTGACAACCTAGAGTGTGCCAATGCAATGCTACAAGAGAGTAGTAGATTCGAAAGGGCTCATTAGATAAGGCAATTGCGATGGATCGACCTCGAGTGCGACAGTCGGCTAATTTATGTCCCTAGCCACCTGAATTCTCACTAGAATGGGCAGGTGAGGCTCCCCCTTGGCTCTCCATAAGCTCTAAGGAAAATGACTCACTATAAGTACTTCCCCCCTTTTTTTTATTTTTTTTATAAATATATATATATATATATATATATAGAGAGAGAGAGAGAGAGAGAGAATTGAAAAAACAAACTTTTAATACTCTAAAATATAAACACTTCTATAGAATCTTCCTACACCTTTTAGCATTTATTATTCTAATGGTTAATGCTAAAAAGAAGTATTTTTCTCTTCACTTATTTTATCACATACAACTTTCTCAATTCCTTTCTATTACTTCCTTTCTAATTCTTTGTCACTTTCTTCTAATTTTTCCTCTTTTACATGCTTATACCATTTGTTTCAAAATTAAAATTTTTAAAATTTATTTTTATAAATTTTTTATCATATCAAAAGTCCCAAATCCTATAGCCAACTATATTGTTTTACTTTAAATTTTAACTTATTTAATATTTCTATTTTTTATAATTTATTTTAATTTATGAAGCAAATTGTTTCAAATATAGGAAGATTTTAATTTAAAAAAATTAAAAGCTTTATATAATAATCGAATATTATTAGCCATAGGGGTTACTTCTACGGAAAGAAATTTTTCAAAAAGAAGAAATAAACGTATTGGATATATCATCTAAGGAAAAGATATTTTAACTTACTACAAATAATAATCAATAAGTTTGCATTTCAGATAAAAAAGGAAAATAAATTTAAATAAAACCATATATAACATTGCATTTCAAAAGAAGGTCTAGGCTTGAAGTACGGGTACTTGAAATAGACATTTTGATAGTCTAAAATAGAGGAGTTTCATCAATACCTTCCAAGTTCCACCTCAAGCAGACGAGCAACAGCATTCCTAGCAGTCTCATTCAGATTCCAGAAAGACAAAATCATCGGCAGTCGAGCTTTAAAATGCTTATTTATTTGCATTACTCAACCGTCCAGACTGACAATTCAGCATCCTTTGCCATCAAGTCGCCAACTAGCTACTAAGACAGAAGCCGACTTGAAAACAGGTCAGAAAGAAAGCCACAGAATTACAAATACATGTCAAATATAGTATGAGAAACCCCTAAGTCATGCAACGGTGCTTGAAAAGGAGATCTTACGTTTTATGCATTATTACAATATGAAATTATCGATCCCAGAAATATTTGAAAGTATGCTAAGCAACACCATTGTAGATGATAAACATAATTACAAAAGGAATTAGATGATTAAACTCATCCACTTGACTGAAAATTTAATATGTTTGATGCAATATTGTGGAATCATCAAATAATTCATTCAATTATTTCAGAAAATTTTCTAATATTTGACTAATAGGAGTCACAAAATCAAATGGCTCTTTTCCAAATTCCAGATATTTTATCATTTGGAAGCTTTAAGATGAAAAATTAACTAGGGAATTTAAGATTGCAAATGATCTATTGGATCTTGCAGAAAAGGCTAGGCGATTCCCCAAAGGTTAAGTCAGTGCTTTCCTGCAAAAAGACTTAATGCATACAGAGTTCAGAATACCCCCTTCGTCCTGCCTTCGGCTCTTTTATAGGCTCTTGCAACTGCCCTTCAGTTCCTCAATTACACGCACAACCGTTAGGTATTAATGGAATAACGTATGCACATTAACTTTCCCAAAAACGCTTTTCAGGAACGGTAATGCTCACAAATGTGAGCTTGCTTTTGTCAGCCCCCCTTCAGGCACTCGCACTGTGTTTGGGCAAGGTCAACCGGAAGACCTGAGCGACTCTCGCTCCACATGGTTTCCCGTCCAGATGACTGCCTGGGTGAGGCCATTGTACCCACATGATCCATATGAAATGCAAAAATTGATGATCTAAAATGAAAATCGAGTTATTGGTAGGGAAAAAAATTCAACATAGTTGTTGAAAGATATATCATTTGTTACTCTGAGGTCTCCTTCTCGGTTTAAAATTCATCTGAGACACGCACATCATCGCTCTGAAATCCATAAAATTTTGAACTAAAGTTTTATTCAACTGGAAAAAATTCCTACACGGATGTATAAAGAAGGTTCCACTTGCCCAGATTGAGGCTTTGTTGTGCTGTTGAGTTTATATAAGTTAATAAAAAAACATTTGAAGTACACACATCATCTCCATCAAATCTAGAGCATCAGAAGCACTTTCCAAATGCCAGATCACTACATAATAATCATTAAAGAAAAGAAAATCACGATCCATGTCAAAACGCTTCTCGATATATTGCAAATCACAAGCAAAAATACAGATTCAAACATCACCAAGTTGAAACTTGAAACTTCTCTTAGCACAGTAGGTGTTGCAGTAGCTGCTTGGATACCGGTTATCAGTTTATTAGGAAAACTGAATATCATGGAATAAATTGTATCCTATTATATGATCTAACCAAGGAGGAGGAAAATGTTGGGATATATCGTGTATCGGGAGGGGTCGACACAATATTTCGTGGAGAAAAATCGAAGGAGAGATATTTCCATAAAAATCGTCAAAATATCAACGATATATCGGCTCAGGGAGATATATCGGCAATTTTTTTAAAAAATCGCCTTTGGTGGCAAAATATCGGCGATATATCGGAGATAAATCGCTGATTTTTTGGCGATATTTCCCTTCCTTCATGCAATGTGATTTGACGGCCCAAATTACACCCATGTTGATCCGATGGCTTAGATGTAATTCCAAAGGTAATATGGCGATCCAATGGCCAAATTGCTCCCAGTTTTTTATCCAACGTCCAAAATTGATTTTCAATGGTAAATTAACGTTCCAACGGCTATTTTGGGCCAAATTTCTTCTATAAATAGCCCAAATTTCATCTATTTCATCCATTTTTGCTTTCATTTTTCATTTGCTCTCTCATTACTCTAATTTTTATTAAGGTTGCTCAATTATTTAATCATTTTAAGGTATATTTGTTTTAAATTGTAATTAATTTTGTTTGCAATTGTAATTAATTCATGTATTTTTAATTAATTAGTATGTTTGCAAAATGGATGATTTAATGCTATTTTTACATTCAATTGTAATTAATTTTTATATTTTTATTGAATTAACTTAGGTTAATTTGATTATTTAATTATAAATTGATATGTTTATTTTATATGATTATTTGTGATTTATTTTCACATTTAGAATTAAATTAAATTAGTTAACTTAGCTAAATTATTTAATTAATTTAATTAACATGAACTAGTATATTTTGAATATGAAATATGTTTATTTAATGAATTTAATGTGTACAAATTATTGATATTTAATTAAATGAAGTATTTTATGTGACTTTATAATGAGAACAATTACAAAATTAACATTTCTTATAGATCGACATGATATAATTACATCTAATATCGCAAATTATATCATATGTATATCAAATTTTTCAATAAAATAACTTTAAAATGTCCGTTATACTTTTAATTATATTATTATGAGGTTTTCCTTACATTTCCATGAGTTTTTAACAATTTTAAGCCTACCGATATTTTTTTCCAAAATATCCGCCGATATATCTCCGATATATCCGTAAAATCGAAATACCGATATATCCGTGATTACCGATATTTTCATCCTTGGATCTAACTCAAATTTCCTTGATATTTCACTGTATATAAAAATAAATAAATATATAAGTAAGTAATTCAGATGAAACAGTCCAATTTAAACATGGTATGACCGGCTTTGAAGATGCAGCAAATGGAGTCATGGAAATCATTACAATGGCCATTAACAGTCTTTGTGTGTTCCTCATTTACATGTTTATAGCTATATCGACTAATTGTAGAGCAATTCAGGTCACCACTGTGGTTGTTGGAATGCCCCAGGTGTTACTTGATGTATGTTCAAATTTGGTTTTGTTGAAGTAATTAATAGAAAGCACGAGTATTTTCTTGATCTAGTTGATTCTATTTCCATTTCTGTACTTCAAGATTGGGGTGGCCCTAGCATAAGGAAAGATGATGGTGGTCTAGGAGATAAAGCTTTAGCACATACCATCATTTTTTCCTTTTCAAAATGAGTCCTTCATAAACCTTCCGTTTCATCATACCCATTAGATTAAAAACACACACACACACAACAAAACAACAATAGAAAAGACACCACTTTTTATTCCAACTCGATAAAAATATGGCACCAAAATGTCCAAAATCTATCCAAAACACAAGACATGGTTTCAAAAAATACTACTCTTATCAAATTTGGAAACACAATCAGATTCAAGAAAGCATGAATATGATCAAATGAAATCAAACAGCATTTAAGTTGCTCTAGAATTACCAATGTCAAAGGTTTGGCCCAATCTTCATGGTAATTATGATGATCTACAAAACAGTCGATCCTCCAAAGAGAACAACCAAAGCACCTGGATCCAAAACAAAAAGTTACTCCTGCTAATCAGCCAGAGTATGAACTAGAACACAGCCTAAACAGAAAACAAAGTGTCAAAAAGTTAGATATCTCAAAGCATATCTCAATATTTAGCAGAAACTTTTCCACCAAATTTTCAAAATATATCTCCATTTTTTTGTTTCCTAAACAACCTCCAAAGAAAATGGTATGTGACTAGTATTATGGTTGGGACTCCAACAAGAAATGGGAAATCATCAAGAACCAAATTACCCTAAAAAAACAGCACAATATTCCTCCCCAAATAAAGACTAACTGAAGGATAGCATAGAAAAGCAAATTAGAAGTGCAATAACATACCTTGGCAAATAAGCAGAAATGTGAGCAGATTGTAGTGCAACAATAAATAAGATTGTAGTATGACAATAGATAAAGATGAAGGGCGATGCTGTTAGATATAATATCTTGGATGATATAATCAAGCAGTGACAACTGGGGACAGCTAATGGCACCACTGGGCTGCAAAGTGTTGTATAATCGAGATGAAACAGGATTGGAAAACGGCTCATGTTAACCAATGGACAGTGTATGGTGCAGCAGCAGCAGCAGCCGCTGGTGGTTTGATGTCCCTGTTATATTTACTGAGGCCCAGTTTCACAGTCACCAATGACTTAATGATAACCAGGATGGAGATGTTGCTTGCACTGGTGCTTGCCAAAAATGACAGAGAAAAGAGGATGGTTGTCAGAAATTGAAAGAGAAGCTTTTGCTGCAGGTTCAACAGAAATGGGTTTCCAATTTTTCTTCTGTTTAGGAGTGTTCAAAGAAATAGCTGCTAAAAAACAAAAAACATAAAGCCAATACATCTCCATGGTCCTTTGGCCAGCAAATTTTTTTCTGGATTATGAAGAGAATGCCGCTAAAATCTAACTTCATGTGTAATGTCCAGAAATGGGTAATGTCCCACATATGTACAAATGGATAAGAAGCTCTACTAATCTAACTTCATTATTGTGAAAAGAGGCGACCTTAATAACCCAACTTCAATTCTATAGCTTATGTTTTTCTTCACTGGATTTCAAGAGATACAGGAACACCAAAAACATAAAGCCAATATACAAGGCAGAGTTGCTAAAAAAAATACTGAACACTTCACAATTGAACTGAAGCATAGCTGCCACGTAAATGGTGGAGAAAGAAAACTGGAGACAAGTCATTTTGTTTCATATGGTCATTCCATTTACTCTAATTCTAGTTGTATGTTAAATTTACACTCGGTTGTATCAAATGGATTGACATGACAATAATTGTTCTAAATGCCTCCAAGTGAAACAAAAACTTGAAAAAAAAATAAAAATCATTCAGAACCACGAATCTCATTAATTGTAGAAAGCAGCACTTCATCCCCCACAATGGTTCGTAACTGTTTCAAGAAAGTACCTTTGGGCAGCTTGCCATCCTGTAATAAACCGCATGAAATGCAATCCTTGTGAGCCACTATTAATTTGAAAAAATTCTTCTACATTGTAATGATATTTACCTTGTATGTTTTGCACCAAGACTCCAATTCCTGAACTTTTTCAGAAGGAAGCAAAATCTCCAACTTGGAAAACAATTTCACAACAAATGCATTTGACGAATATGGAACCCACTTCAGAAATGCTAACGGTCTCATTTGTCCTAACAGATAACAACTGGAAATATTAGTTTCCAAAAAGTAATACAGATATTTTCAAAGTAGAAACAATCAAATAGAACCATATCCACCTGATGCATTATGGGAAGACTTGTAGCTCACAACACACTGGGGAAGAATGTGAGTGTTCATATTGGCCCACTTTACCACATACCAAGTAGGATTCTCAATATTATCCACACCAGTGTCAAAATTCACACTAGAAGGAAGCGGTCCATCCTCAACCATTTCAACATTACCCAATATTACTCGGCACAGTAATACATGCTTTTCTTCATTATCATCTGCCTCGGACATCATAGCACTAAAATACAAATCAACCATCAAATCAAATTCATAAAACCCAAAACCATTGTCACCAAATTAAAAATCAAATCCAAATGAAATATATAACCACCTTATATGCGGTAAACGCACAGAAGACAGGTATATACCAAACCCATGTGGTTCAGATCCATCAATCTGGCTCCGCACCCCAAAGCCATATGTTAAAATGCTGGCTACGGTTTTGGCCGACGTCCCATGCCAAGCAAATGTGGTATTGCAGATCCCTTGGGCAGCCTTTGTCCTCTCCATCTGCTTATGAAAAACATCCCACCGTGCTTTTTCCAGAGGACCCTTCCACGTACACTGATGAATTGCGGTTACTCTCACAGCTGGATCAGTGTCTTTTAACCGAGACAAAAAGAACTTCTCGGCCATTGCATACGGTCTGCCTCCTTTTTTCATCAATTTCACGTTCGGCCACTTACACGTCTCTGAATCACATGTTGTTTGAATACGCTGTCGTTTTGATACAGCTTCTTGATCATTTGAATTCCACCGTCTTGACACAGCTTCTCGATTAGTTGACGAATTTCCCTCGCTTTCTTCCTGAGATTCCAATCTCTCCCTCTTCCTCTTCCCAAAGTATTCACCGGATCTTATTTTACTCTTCGTATTCAGATTTTCCGATCCATCGGCAGCCTCTTCGCTAACGAATAATTTCGGAAAGAAACACTTCCCATTCGCATCAATCCAAGCAATCGATCTTCCCTTACCCGTCAAGATATCGATCTGCAACATTCTCAGAAAATCGAAACGATACTCTGAGCCATCGATCGAAACATCCATCGTAGTCTTGCGCTCCAAGAAACCCGGTCTCACATTCTCCAACACCTGGCTTGGGAAATCAACCCAGGAACCATCTCTATAGAACATGAATCTTGATGGAACACCGCTGCGTTCGAAGTTGACCTGGTTCTGAACCTCCAGATGAGAGGAACAACAATCCTGAACATAATCCTTGCATCGGATTCTAGGATTTGGAGGGACCACAGCACCGATTCTGGGAACATTGATCTTCGGTCTACTGATTTCAGATGGCAAAATCGAAGCCATGGCTCCTCCGATCTCGTGCACAATATCAGAAAACCCCCATCGAAGCAATCACTGCATTGACGTGAAAATTGTCTAAGGATAGACCCGACAACAAGAACGGACGAGAGCCGATGGTACAAAAATCAAGAAACCCAACGCTCTTCTTATAGCTGTCAGTGTTTAAGATCCCTTCACAGCAATACCGCCTGCCAAATTATTTACAAACGAAATTACGCAAGTGCCATTCGCTTGAAAAAGACCCATTGCAACCTATTAATATAGAAAATAGAAACTGGAAAAAATGAAAAATCCATTCTAATAGCGTGTCTATTTTGGTCATTGAGGATACCTGACCCTAAAGTAACTTGCGGTTTAAGCTACCGCCAATTAATGACGGTGATAGAGATTGGCATTGGGCTTGGCTGTTGCTTTGGCCCAAAGAAATTTTGCGTTAAAGTCTTCATCTCCCTTGCTTTCTTTCCACGAGTTGACGTCTGATTTTGGAACCTTGCAATTTTCAATTCCTTATGCGTGGTGATACCTACCAAAAGAACGGCTCATAATTCTTTATATTATTTTAATAAAAAATTAAAATAAAGTAAGGAAGAAACGAAGAAATTTTTCTAAAGTCCTCTTTTCCTCTCCCTTAGAAAGTAATACCTTACTTACTGAAATGTATAATGGAATTCACACTCTTTGACAGTTGACTTCATAATTTTGATGCAAAATTATTTTGGATTTTTTTTAAAAGAAAAATTAGTTAAACCCATATCATTAATTTATGTTTGAATTAAGATTGAATTGATTTTTAGTATTATCAAACTAATCTTAAAGAAGTTTCCTTTGATTTAAATGATTGGTTGGATTTGAGTGAATTTAAATTTTAAATTTAATTTATTTTTAAAAATATTTAAAATCAAACCAGGCTTATATTTTATAACCAAAATATAATATAAAACATTTAAAAATTAATTTAACATTTTATACCAACGAAATATAGTCTAAAACTACATATATCAAAAAATTAAAAATTATTAAATATTAAAAAAATTATAAATCAAATGAGATAAAAGTCATGAAAATTATTTTTTGGGTCAAAATAAAAACTCGTGAGACTCATATTTCATTGATAAGGTTTTCAAAATATTGGAATTGTCAAGTAATGTTGCATGGAACCTAAAGGGTTGACTCTTGGAGGCTTGTTGCCCAAGTAGTTGACCAAGTGATAATCTAGGTTACAGACTCACACGGATTGAACCCAGGAGCTGATCACGCAATCGTTCATTCAACCAACTTGCCTTTGTAATAGTCACCTACCACATCAACTCGAAACTCCAATTGAAGCTCTTGAAGTTGAAAATCATTCACATCGTTTTCATCCTAAACTAGTGGCAATCTTGAGAAAAGTCATTGTTGGCCTTTGAGATAGTGAGTTGTAGTTAGGTGTGTGTGAATATTAAGAAGCTTATAAAGGTGGGTTAGAATCGTGAATCAAAGTATAAATTTATTACTTAAATTAATTAAAGTAGATATTAGTTATTTGATTATACATTTAATAGATTTTAATTTAAATTTAGAAAACTATCTTAATACTTAAAAGTAAAGTAAGGTGATAGGTTATACTTTAATAACTTAAAGTCGATTTAATTCATTCAGTAAATGAAATTTCTTTTAAGAAAATTAAAAAATTAAAAATTAAAATAGGAAATAAACCCGATGTTGATGAGTGATAATGGTAAATGAAATTTTATATGAGACAATGTCGTAGATGATGCTAATGTAGGGAATCCTTGGATATCTCAATTTCCAATCCTACATTGCTTATGATACATATTACTAGTCCTATGACTCTCTAGATTTAATTGTAGTGAGAAGATATGAAAATAAAAACCATAAGTTTAGAGACAATGAAGATCATACTTGTGATATGGATGTTTTTAGATCAATTACAATTCGTTGAAGTTGTGTAGAATAAATTGTAGGTCTCACCAATTAAGTAACTTTTTGCCTGATCACTGTTTCTTCTAGATATAGGCACTAAAAAAGGTAGTTATTTCTTTAGAAAGGGAGGTTAAAGTTTTTTTTTGGAATTTCAAAGTAAATAACATAAACTAAAACTTTAAACCCTTAAAAGAGGGTTTATATAAGCTTTCTTACGAACTTAAGTGACTTAAACCTAAATTAGATTTGAGTCACTTGATCTAACCCACTTGGGTTTGAATTAATTAATTAGTCTCGTTACACTTCAACTAATGAATTAGCCCAATTTAGAAAGACCTTTCATATAAACCTAGTGCAACTTTTTTATTTTTATCAACATGTCCTTATGGACACATATGAATTAAAACATAAAAAAATACTCTTAAACTCGTGTCACCATGAATTGGGAGTTTAAACGAGGACCACTATGACCCATAGAAAAATATTGACTCCCTTCAAATCTAATTTTAAAGTTGACTTAACTTCTCACAATACAAAATAAATTGCACTACGATATCCTATGAGATTACAACAAAACACAACTTGAATTTGTAACCTAAGCCACTACATGCAACCTTCTCATGAACTAATGTTTATAATCTAATGGGATATATGTTATCAACCTCTCAATCTAACATCTTCAATCATTGAATTATATATTATTCTCTAATGTGATCAACTAACATATTATAATTCACAAAAACATAAGTCGAATTCTACTAAAAAAATTACTGCAACTACATATTCCATGAACACATGTTCTTGGGATCACTTGAGGAAAAAACACTGTCTTAATCCCATGAGATGATATCATGGTGCCTCCATTGAAATTACTCATTGTCACAACCTCATCAATAGACTTAATTCATAGGGAATATATAACTACCTTAGGATCTCATTCATGAGTCAAAGTTTTTTGATAATTTCAACAAAAGTTTAATATCCTATCACGGTTGAGAGTTTATGCAATATAATAGTTTGGTAAATCATGACTATCCTAAAATCAATATTATGATTTATTGTAGATCTTATAAAATGTGCAACCATATACATTATAGTACTCATCATAGGAAACTTATCTCGAAAGCTAAGACTAATCATTCTTCTAATTAGAAGACAAAACACTGCAAATTCAAATGAATTACTTAAATCCATAAACCAGTTATGAATTAATTATTTACTTGTAAGGAACTCATGATTTAAATATTTTGTATTACTCTTAATGCATTTAAATCATGTACAATGCAATAAATGCCAAACTTGAATGGTCAATATATGTAATGCATAAATGAGATAGACAAAGGAGAATCGAAATCATAATATAAATATTAATAAATTTTATTTATTATTACATCATGTCATTTTTTTAAGGACATTATACGAACAACCGAATAAAGATAGATATTGTTAAATAAAATTTGGATTACTTTTATTCACCTCTTCTAATATTCTAGTTAAATACACATAACTCTATTAGTTTGAAATTTTATTAAATATCTTCCTTATATATTTTTATTTGTTATTTTTACTAACCTCCTTTATAACTCAAAATAAAGCAAATATTTGACAAAATTTCAAACTAATAAAATTAAGTGTATTTAGTCAAAATACAAAGGAAGGTGAGTGAATTTAGCTTAATAACTTTTTTATTTAGAATGGTATTGTAGATGATAGATGAAATTTGAAGATGATAGTAAATGACCACCATGAGTAAAAAATATATCATTGCATTAGCACTAGGAAATTGTGGTTGTGTAAAAAGGATATGATTGCATTAATTGTATGAAATTGTGAGTTTTATTTCAGGTAGGTAAAAGACTCTGAATCTCTTTACTTGAAAATTAAATAATTATTCATGTGTTATATTTTGAAAATAAGAAAATTTTAGAAACCTTTTATATAAAATATAAATAATTATTAGAGATCTGCAATTAAGAAATCATAACTTTAAAAGTTGTTTTAAAAAAAGTTAGATACAAAAAAAAAATGTTTACTATTTGTAATTTAAAAATTTTAAAGTAAATTTGAAAGATACAATATAAATTTATAGTTTTTGTACAAAATATTTTATATTTTTATATAATTTTTTTTACTTTGTTTTTAATTTGATTAAATAGAGAAAAAAACACTTATGTTATATTGTTACCAATGAAAAAAATGAAAAAAGAAGAGTCATCATGCTGCTAGTCAATGACCATCAATAACGAAACCAACTAAGAATCAAGAGAGGCACATGCCCTCCCTTAAAATGACAAAAACACCTCATAACTATCACTAACAGAGCCAACTAAGAACCAGGAGGAGCACATGTCACCCCTAAAAAAAACACGCAATGACTATCATTGATGGATCTAGTTAAGGACCAGAAAGGGCACATCCCCCTCATTTAAAAAAATTGCAATAGGGGTTTTGAACTCTTAACCTTATGTTTAAAGGGAAAAATTGTTTTCTACTATAGTATATGTCATTGTTCCTTCCCTTAAAATAATTATTCTATTTGTGCCCCCTCTTAAAGCACATTCCTAGCTCCACCACTAAAAAAAAAATAAAAAAATAGAAGATGAAAATGAGAAAGGAAGGGAAAGAAGAAATAAGAAGGGGAGAGAAAGAATGATTGGGAAGTTAGGGTTAATGGGTTATTGAATTTTCAATCATACGAACGAAAAATTAACTATTAGATATAAAAAGAAAACTAAAAGAACATATGAGACATATGTTTTAATTATTAACATGATATAAAATTATTATCAATAATGATAATTATAAGATCTAAATTTTCATTGAATTTTTAATTATATTAATTTAAAATTTACCATTAAATATTAAAAAAAAAAAATTCACTAGTGATCCACCCTCGAGAAAGTTGGTAAGTACTTTCCAAATTTTATGATTTTTATTGTAAAAAAAAAAAAAAAGAAAAACCTTTAAAAGCTTTGAAATATCATCTAATCACTTAGAATCTTTTATATTTATAAAATGGATTTTTTTATAGTATTAAAAATTGTTTTTTAGTATCATATATTAAAAAAGGGTGTAAGATCTTATAATAAGTTTTATTTTATTTTGATAGATCTACAATATTTTATACTTAGATCTCATTTTTCTTTTCTATTTTTTGGTAATTAAAATTGAGTACAATATAAAATTAGGATGATGGGGTGAGTTTGAGAAGGATCGTCCCATGCCAACCTAGCCCCGTTTATTCAAAATAATTTTTATTTTTATTTTATTAAAAAAATTTAAATAAGGTGAGGCGGGACCAGACAACTATACGAATTTTCCATACCTGCTCTACCTTGCCATGCTCCATTTAACTTTCTTTGAATTTTTTTTTTAAATTTATTTTAATAACATTAATTAATTTTTAAAATAAGTTTTATATATAATCGATATGGTAGAATGAGACAAAAAAAAAACTTGAACCAGTAGTCCTAGATTTAAAAAAAATTCAAAACTCATCTCTAACTTGTTTGTTTAAATTTTAAATCCTTTCTATTAAGGTTGGGACATGATGGGTACCCAAAAAAAGGACTCCATGACCATCCTTGGCAGAATAGAGTTTCCTTGTAAAATTTATTCATTAAAAAAAATGGAAACTAACAATTTCAATACGGTAAGAAGAGAAAAGGTGAAATATTTCCCCATTTTACTCTGCGTGGAACATTTTCTATAAACGAGGCGTGGCGTGGTCTTTCCGTCTCGCGTGAACCGCGGAACCGGTCCATGTGAGTCGTAAACCGTCCCGGTCCGCTGCACATTCGAAAATAGAATCACTATAAAAACCTAATCGCAGGGGCATTTTTCAGCAGTTTGATTTTGTTGTGGGTTGTGGATTGTGGATGTGGGTCGAAAGTAAGGAAGCTTCCATGGTTTTGAATACAGTTACTTCCTTTGGAGGAGGTCACAAGTAGCATTTAAATCCAATAAATCGACTCAATCTCTTCATTCTCTCAAACTCTCGAACACTGTGAGTATCTCAAATCTTTCTAGTTTATTCGGAGTGCGACTTTACCCTCTGTTTGGTCGTTGAGAAAATCGGAGAATATGTTATATTTTTCTTTCGTAAAGAGAATATGACCCCGCCTGAATTTGTCAGATGATTTCGTTAGAGACGAGTGATCGGATATTTTCGTTTTCCGCCTCGCCAAGTAGTGAAAAATGCAAGATTCCTAAATTTAATTTCGTTTATTCCCTCCATTTTCTTGGGCACCCAATCGACTTTGTTTGATCGCCGCGACATTTTCTTTTTCCTTTGTTTTTCATTCTCAAAGCTCATTTTTGTTATGATAGCCGAAATTACATTTAGGAAGCGATTGCTACCCTGATGAAGTCACGTGATTGTGAGATTAGGTTGCTTGTGTATTATCGTTAATTGTCTTTATTTTATCGTCCGGATGTCATTGCAGTCATCTTTCAGTCTTTGATGGGTTCAGTTATGATTGCAATTTTATGGTAAGATCAAAATTTGTTATATCAGTCTTGTATGATTTATATACTATTACAAGCATGCCGGTGTGTGCCTTTGCGTGCACCTTACGTTTTGAATCCTTTGGTATTTTCATAATATGATGATAACATGGATGGTTGAATCCTGCACCCATTATTGGAGTGCCTGTTGGGAGTTGGTGTGTGGTCCTCGACCCCCTTTCTTTTGGGTGGTTCAAGCGATATCACAGCATCACATGCATATAAGGCAATGTAGAGAGGTTGTTACCTTCCTCATGAAGCGCATGCAGACTTAGGTTATCCTTGTTGGTTGGCCATATTTCAATGTTTTATAGAGCAGCTTCTTTCACCTGAATTCATCCTGAGGGGATGTGACACTTTGTTTGAGGCCTTGTTTATCAATTTGTTCGGATGCAACGGATTTGTACAGTAATTAGATGGGGCTGGAAAAGCCTAAGAAGTTTTGATTGGTTGCAACTTTGATGAAGAGTCATTTTGATGCGAGAATCAAATTGATGGATCATCAAAGAGAAGGAAAGAAGGGGGGAGAGAGAGAGGGGGTGGGTGGGTGTTGTTGTTGCGTTTGGTTTGTTGGAGGATGGACATCATAATGAAATGTATGAAATGGATGAAATTAGTAGCCCATAATCTGATATATATGGTCTCGACCCCATTCCAAAAACAGGAAAAGAAATAAAAAAAGAAAGCAAAGATGTTGGCATCTTATTTAGTAAGGTTAATTTCCCCATAGGTAGATCAGATTTGATACATTTGATAAATCTTGGAATCCATTTAAACCATGTTGGTTATTACCAATGACATTCAACCATTTAAGTTTTTCTATGGTCCAATAGTTTTAACATTCTGATCCTGGGGATTCCTTCAATTTTATGGCTGTTACTACTTTTTAGAACAGAAAGAGAAAATTTAGATCTTTGACTTATGTCGCCAAAATGTTCTTATGAGAAATGTTTGTTATATCATAGCTTGATCATGAATGGTTTCCACTTTAAAATTCAAATTAGTATTTAACTTCTTAATTCTGTGTACATTTAACTGGTGCAGATTTTCCAATATTTAATAAACATGTCGTTTTCATTGACGCCTTCTAAGAGATCATATGAGCGGAGCCTTACTGATTCTAATGGGAAAGGGAAATGGCAAAAGTCAGGAGGTTTTTATTCACAAAATCAATTGTTGAAAATCTCTCCTGGTACCGTTGTTTTTCGTGTACTCTGCCCTGCTTCTAAAACTGGTAGTGTCATTGGGAAAGGTGGCACCATAATTTCACAAATACGTCAAGAAACTGGTGTAAAGGTAAGGGTTGAGGAAACTGTGTCCGGATGTGATGAGAGAGTGGTACTTATCACTGGTTCTGATAAAGACACAGAAGCTGACAATGAGCAGAGCAAAGAAGATGGTGAGGACACTAAGGCAGCTGAAGAAGTTAGTGATACAAAGGAACCTGGTGAGAATGATGAAGATAAAGAATCCGTTCCTGTGGAAGATTCACAAGTTGAAAAGGGAATTTCATCTGTGCAGAAAGCTCTTTTACTTGTTTTTGAAAGAATGGCAGAAGGAGAATCAGAGACAAATGGAGGGGATGAAGATAGTAATAAGTCTTCTACTTTTGTTGTAAGGTTACTTGTGCTTTCTAGTCAAGTGGGCTGTCTTCTGGGAAAGGGTGGCAGTGTCATCAAGCAAATGTCAGCTGAAAGTGGGGCACAGATTCGCATTCTTCCTAGGGACAAGCTTCCTCTATGTGCATCACCTTCTGATGAACTGGTTCAGGTAACTTCTGTTGATAATTTTATTTTCTCTTTCAAGATCCCTGAACTCAAAAAATACATATTGTCTAAACCTATTATAATATGGAGTCATGATTTTCATGACATGGAATGTTATTTTGGCAGTTTGATCCCACTGCTATTTAATCTGCAAATTTGCACCTATCCTAGCATTCACTCTCTTGGTTTGACACTTGAAATTTGTTGAATGCCTTGCCTCATCATTGGTTCAGTGCCTAGTTCTTAAAAGACACCTAGTTGTTGGTATATCTCTAACAAAACTGATCCTTAATTCTATATTTGATACCAGTTACACCTGTGAGTTTATTTTATTTATTTATTTATTTTTGATAAGTAAAGAGAAGTATATTAAAAAGAAAGAGGAAACACCAAACTAGTGTCCTCTAGGTATACAAAGAGTATACAAAAGCAGCCCCTCGACTCTAAACCAAGGAAGTGAGCCGAAACCCCTACCTATAACAAAAGCCTAGCCACTCAAAAAAGCTAACCAGAGACCGTGGGCTCAAAACTATAAACATCCTCACCCATGACCACAAATTACATACAAAAGAATGTTTCAACCTTTGGATTGACAACACCTCATTCCCAAAAGCCAACGAATTTCTTTCCTTCCAAACTGACCAAAATATACATAAGGGGGCCATTTTTTTGTTTCATGTTCTTCACAAGTATCCTTTTTTTGCTTAAATTTTTTGAAATTTTTTTCTTCATGTTTTTCATACCTTTCTTTCTGTGTAATTTTTTATTTAACCATTCTATTTCAAAATCAATCACAGATCACCGGGGAATTGGATGCATGTAAACAAGCTCTTCAATCTATTTCTCAACAACTTCTGGAGAATCCACCTCGGGACTATGATATAGTTTCTACCAATCCTACTGGGTCATCATCTCATTTATTTGGTCCTCCTCTTCCTAGGTCTGAAGCACAGCCACCGCCAAACTACTCTTTCCCTGCACAAGGTGCACCTTATGCTGCTGGGGTTCGTGATACCGATTATCACTCAAATACTCCCCAACTTCATAAATTTCATGAAAGTGGCATGCCTGGTCGGATGAAACCTCAGGATATTCTGACCTTCAGGTTATTGTGTCATGATGAGAGGGTGGGAGGTATAATTGGAAAGGGAGGAACCATAATTAAGAACCTTCAGAATGAGACAGGCTGTGAGATCAAAGTTTTGGATGGTGTTCCTGATTCAGAGGACCGGGTCATTTTCATTTCTGGTTCAGCGGTACAGTTTTATTTTACTTTGGATGTGCTAAGTTTCATTTTTAGCATTTTCTTTCAGTCACATTTTAGTTGCAGTATGAGGCCAAAATTTATCCACGCTGATGAAAAATTCAACTAATTTCAGCACCCAGATGATAGGATATCTCCAGCCCAAGATGCAGTTCTCCGTGTGCAGAGCAGGATAGTCAGGGCTATACCTGATAGCAAGGAGAAGACTGTGATAGCAAGGCTACTTGTGTCTTCCACTCAAATTGGTTGCCTCCTAGGGAAGGGTGGTGCCATCATAGCTGAAATGAGGAAATTATCTGGGGCTCATATACGTATATTGGGGAAGGATCAGATTCCAAAGTGCGCTTCAGAAAATGAAGAAGTAGTTCAGGTGTGCTTCTATGTTTATTTATGTTCTAACTACTGATTTTTTCAGTATGACAGTGTTGAACAATCGGTTATCACTTCTACCAAGTTTATGTCCTTTTTTTTATGTTATCATCTGGCTTGTCAAAATCTTTTCCATTTTGTTATAATAAATTTCAGTTTTTGTCTTGCTTTGACCATGTGAATTAAGACGGTATTCTTGCATGCATATGGATATCTCCTACTTTCTCATTTATAATCAACCCTAACCTTTTTAACCTTGTTTTGCTTGGTGTTTTGAACTTAAGATGAATATTTTCTGACAGATAAATGGAGAATTTGAAGCAGTTCAAGAGGCGCTTTTGCAGATAACCACTAGGTTGCGGCATCATCACTTCCGTGATGCATTTTCTGTCAACCATCCATCTAATCCTGCTTTTACAGATCAAGTACCGCCTTTTCCTCCATATTTGGCAAGGAGGGAATTTTCACCTCCTGGGATGTATTCTAATTTAGGTCCATCCTTTCATAAGTTTGATGCTGTTGGTGTCCTGCATCCACATGGTGGTTTTCATCCCCATGATGATCGAGCTCCATTTATGCACAGCATCCACAGGCTGGGCATCCCCCCTCATATTCCTGAAAGAAAGCCATCTTCTGCACCATGGGGTCACCAGGTACCGAATCCTAACTTGTGCTAATTTATGCTTTAAAGGCTGTTTCAGATTCTCTATATTACCTTCCTCTGAGTGTTCATGAAAATCCTTTGGTCATGAAAGTTTTCAAGTAATGATTCCTGTTCCTCTCTAGAGTTCATCATATGGGGCCCTCTTAGAGGGGTGTTGCTTTCTCCTTTGCCTATTGGCTCCATTTGCATATCCCTGGGTGCTTGGGTTGTGCTCCTCTTTGGTAGGCTCTATCTTAATAAAATTTCTTATTGCCTAAGAAAAAAAGAAAGAACGAAAGAAAATTTCTGCATTGATATCCTGCACAGGAGTTAGTCCTCATGGGCTTCTGTTTTCCATCTTTGGCATTTTAGTGTAACATGCTGGGAACTGTCAATATTAATTTACATAGAAGAAGCAATATTAGTAATCCCAATCAACCTATCAATATATATATATATATATATAAAATAGTAATTCCAATCAATGTAAGAGAATAAAATTCTGCAATATCTTTATGCTAGTTGTCCTGAATTTGCTTGTGTTAACTGGATTGTAGGGCCTGATTGAAGGTGGTGTCCCAATAGGATTGGCAGACTTTGCAGGAGGCCCCCAACGAAGAATACCAGGATTTGGAGGGTTAGTGTATCATAGTTTACTCTTGGTTTTAGCTTAATTGTTGTACTGTGATATCAAATTGTTTGTTGATGTCTTACTATATATATATAATAATTTCATTTTTTTTTTTTGTTTAATCTTTGTAGAGGAAGCCAACAAGCTATTATCACAAGCACCACTGTCGAAGTTGTTGTTCCTCGTTCTCTTGTTCCTTCAATTTATGGGGAGGATGGTGGATGTTTGAGACAAATCCGGCAGGTACATTCTTTGATCTGGTAATTATTCTAGGATAGAGATGCATATGCTTGTTGCATATAAAAAAGGGGGGGGGGGGGGAGGGGGTTGTCGTTTTTTTTTTTTTTTTATGGGAAAAGATGTTGACTGCTTCTTAGTAATCATATGGAATGAAGTTTCTCTAGAAAATTACCATATATGGTTTCTACATTTTCTGAGTTGTGTCTCACCTTACCAATCCATTAGCTGTTCTGTAGGCATATTTTATTATATCTTTGTGTGTCTTTGAGAATATTTATGTGCTCAATTGTTGGAAAATGTCACAATTTCCTATAATGGTTCAACTTCTCATTCCATTGGAATTCTTTAAGAGTAGAGATTCTTGTAAAAGAGATTTCCTGTTTTGACGTTCACTTATGGAAATAGGGTTTCTTGTCCATTTAGGAATTGGTTAGAATATCTTTTTGTGTATCCTAGCTCATGAGGGGAAAAGTTAGGAGAGGCCCTCCTAGGAGGTTAGTAGAGATGTGAAGGAGAGAAGGTTGATTCCTTGTGGAGCCAGGGAAACATTGGGTTATTTTTTAATTTAGGATTATGGTGGAGATTTTAGGAGGTGGGAGACGTGGGTGTGTTTGTGGACTCAGGTTTATATTCACAGTGGATTAATTTTTGCTCTTATAAGCATAAAGATTTGGATACTTTGTCAATTTACAATTTCATGTCACCATTTGCTACTGTGCCTTTTGTTCAGGTAGAATTATTTAGTATCACTTGCTGTTCAAAATTAGTGCCTTTTGAGTTTTTCTTCAACCAACCTATTAAATTTAGTCTTCACTTGAAGCCCAGAGGTCATGTGGTTGCTACTTCAACAGAAGTTGAGTGTGTATATACAATACACTCTTGATATTTTCTACTGACCACAGTTATTCACTAGAAGTGGTGAACCTTGAGAATTTCTAAAAGTTCTTTTATTGTTTCTGACAGCTTTCACTTTCTTTTTGGGAATTTTTTTTCTTTATGATAGTTCTAAATGTTCCACAAAAGAGTACCGATCTGCAATTTAAATTAGAGCTGCTATGTAATGTAGTAGCTGTCTTCACATTTTTATAGTAGCTGTAATTTTGGTGCCCAAGTTTGTGTAACAGTTATTCTGGTTCCATAACTGACCATAGTGACATATAATGGGCCATAATGACCATTAGGGGTTTTCACCATGGTTCAAAGTCGTGATATCAGTCTTGGTATCGGACCATACACAGAATATGTTATTAAGAACTCCAAAATTTTTAAGAGAATTGTTAAAATTATCATAAAAATAATATAATCACATAGACTAAAAAAATTAATAAATATATAGAGAGTGAACATAATCCATATAGTGATAGAAGGATGTTGGAATAGATTTAAAACTTTTCTATTTATCACCTCATACTAAATATTAGATAAAACTAGTAAAAAAAGAATTTATTTTTAGAAATATTTTTTTGTTAAAAAATTAATATTTTGAAAATTTAAAAAAATATTTTCAACCATTAAAAATAACTATGCATCACCTTTAAAAAGATAAATATCATTTCCTATCAAATATATTCTAAATAAAACCATTATAAAAAAAACAAGATTTTTTTTTAATTTTATTTTCATTTAAATAAATAAAATTTAAAAAATGAATATATATTTTAATATTTCTATCCATTAATTTTAAATTTTTATATTGATATTTATATTCTATTTATTTCATACAAACCTAAATATTTAAAATCCAAACAAAATCCTCTCTTTCCCATTTCAATCAAAAACCTCTCCTATTTCCCTCCACTACAGCCATTTCCTTTGTAAATACCCCTTTCCATAAAGAACCCTCTCCCATCTCTCTGCAACAAATCCATTTCTATAAAATACCCTTTTCATCTTCTTTGCACAATACTCGTTCATCTCTTAGAGGCATCACTCCATGGTTCCCATTTCTCTGCAATATATCCATTTCTCTTATCTCTCCATGGTATCCATTTCTCTACAACATAACCATTTCTCACATCTCTCCATGATACCCATTTCTCTGAAAATTCCCATTACACCTCTCAAAGGCATTAAATTAGAGATAAATTAGCCATATGAGGATGTAAAAGCTTTGGTTTGAAGGATGAAGATGCAAATCGAGATTGAGGCTTTGAACTTTCCTTCCAAAGTTCTTCATTTTGATAGTTTTTTATTTTCTCCATTGATTTTGACTTAGTTATCGGTTTTGTATTGGTCATGGCTGAGGTGGATACAACTCGGTTGAGATTAGTATGATTTTCAACCCTGGTTTCCACTGTCGATGTTTCCTTTCTTTCCAAGCCTATTTTGGTGTTTTCTAGTCTATTTATATTAATTTTGAGTTGAAAAAACACGATTCACGACTTACCTTCATGTCATTTGCTAGAGGTTTCCTGTCAATGTGCTATCCTTCATTTTTTCTTAGTTGACAAACCTACTTTTGTTGCATTCCTTGCCCAAGTTATTTGTGGTATGGGTGGGAAACTCAGGGGGTAAAGGAGGGGTATGGGGTTGGGTTGTGGAAAACAATAAGGAAGGATTGGAGTATCATGAGTTCTAGGTGTTCCTTTACCGTGGGTAATGGGCGGAAGGTACTTTCTTGGAAGGATAGGTGGTGCGGGGATAACCTATTGTGTGTGTTGTTTCCTTCATTATTTGCTTTGTTTGTTTCTAAGGATGTGTGGGTGACAGATGTTTGGAATTCTTTTGTTGAAAGGGAGAGCAAGGGTTGGAATCCTTATTTCTCTAGATCTTGTAATGATTGGATGGTGGTTTGCATGGAAAGTTTTCTAGCTCCTTTGCAGGGGCAACGAGTTTGTAGGGATGTGGAAGATTCTTTGATTTGGTCAGTGACAGAGTGGCAAGCTTACAGTGAAGTCCCTTTACAATGTTTTGGAACCAAACTTGGGTGGGTCTTTTCCAACGAGTGGAATTTGGATTTTGTGGGTCCAACCAAAAGTTTGTTTTTTTGCTTAGGAGATTGTGTGGGGTAAAGTTCTAACCTTGTATCAACTTCAGAGACGAGGTTGGTCTTTAGCAAATTGGTGTTTTATGGGAGTTGATTTTTGTACTTTTTGCGGTGTCTTGGATGCTTTCTTCATCGGTTAAAGATACTTTGTTGGGTTGACATGATTCTTTTGTAGGCAAAAAGTGAAAGAAGGTTTGGCAAGCCTTTGTGTTTGTTTTGAACGGTGTGGAAGGTCAGGAGCACCATTGCTTTCTACAATGATGTTTTTTCTCTTCAAAAGCTAAAAAGGGAGTTTGTTTGTTTTCTGTGATTTGAGTTTGAGTTATTTGTAGATGAGCGCCCATCGACTTTAGTAAGTTTTTTGAATGGTTGGGTACTTGTTGAGATTGTTGAGGTTCATTTTGCACTCTATTGGTTGAGCTTCATTGGTGAAGGGAGGTTTGTTTTCTTGTGTACCTTGGACTGTTTTTCTGGTGGCTCTTTTCTTTAATCCGAGTCTTTATTTATAAAAAAAAATGTCAATTTTGGGATGAAAAAACAAGATGCTCAACTTATCTTGATATTGTATTCTAGGCTTGCCAGTTCATTTTCTAACCTCTTGTTTTTCTTTTTTGAAGCCCTTTTTTGTGGTGTGCTTTCACCATGTTCTGCCTATGATTAATTGTGAGCTGAGAAACAAGGAAACGATTTTCTTCAATCAGATCCTTAATCCTTAAGACATGGTTATCTATATCAAATGGGTTGACCAAGTAGTTCATTATTAACATCTATTGAACAGGCTGAAGAGGTGGTCTTCAATTTTGATTGCACTTTTGCAGAACTGATAACCCTAGATCTCACTTTCAAAAGATATTGTGTTGGTAATTAATTTTTAATTAAAACAACACTATAACCTTATGACTTGACCAAATCTATTAATCCATAATAAGATTTTAGCATTGCTTATTCAGTTTTGGCATGCACTGGTTTTTGTTGAAAATTTTCCATTTGAAACCTGCTCCTAGTAATTTCCCTATGATCTTTTGGAGATGTACATAAATGAGTTCAATGGTTTCTATTTACCTTCTTTTCTTTTCTAGAAATTTCCTTACTTTATTTTAATGCTCTTTGGAATTAGTGAAAAAAATTAGCAGAAGGACCAACTTCATTCAAGTTCCAATGTATATTTTTCCTGTCTCCACAAATTGCATTATTATTCCCCTAGAGATAACATGTTTTACTTCTAACTTTCATGCTTTTCCTTATTCTGGTTAATAATTATGATCATAGTCATTGATCAATAGCTTGATCAAAACCCTGTATGATAAAGTAACCAATACCATTTCAGATTTCTGATGCAAAAATTACCATTACTGAGCCTAAACCTGGAGCATCAGAAACTGTGATTATAATATCTGGGACGCCTGAGCAGACCCATGCTGCACAGAGTCTTATTCAAGCATTTGTGTTAAGTGAGACGGAATCGCCTTGATATTTCTTATTGAGGTAACATTTTCCATCTTCTTGTATTTGTACATCATTGCTGAATGCATTCGTATACTCAATAGGCACAGAAACTAGTGTATGTTTTGTTTGCTTGTATTATCATCGGTAGCATTTGTTAGAAATTACTTCTTCCCTCTCATAGTTTCTAGGAGTTAATCTAATATTTGTTGCTTAATTGGTGCTCTTTAAATCTTGATATCTCAACTGCAGATTATGACGATTGCAGAACGAGAGAATACTAGTTTGCAGTTTTGTGAGTACCGCTGAACTTAATACTAGGGACAGTCTCAAACTTTGCAGATTCCTCTGACCACTCATGGACATTCCGCTTCAATTTTACTGGATGTCTTATTTAAGTGTTCAATATTGTGCCTTTAGTGCCCATGAATTGAAAGCCGAATTTTACCTTTTTCCCTCAATGTTTGGATTGAATGAGGACTTATGAAGGGCTGTGAAGATGTTATATCAATGCCAACCTGTACTTGTGCCCATGCACATGCATGTGTGCATGCATGTGTTTGTGAAAATTTTTCTTTATTGGATAAGTTGACCTCAAAAAGTTAGTTTCTGGCAATGCATTCTTAGATTTCCAATTGAAGTTTAATCTACTCTCTTCTGATTCTAAAATTTCTTTCAGAAAGCTCCCTGATTACTATATTTGGCTTTGGTGTTAAATATTTGGAGATTCTTTTCACTTTGCAAGCCTGGACATGCACAAAATCATCCTTCTTGGACATGATTTTACAAAGTAGAATTAAATATCCAGGGTTAAACGAATGGGTTGAAACTCAATGTAAGAATGGTAAAATGGGTGATCTAGGTGAAGTTATTGCTTTATAATCTGGTATCTTTGAATATAATGATTTTAACTGGAGTTGCTTTGATTCTCTTTTCTGTGTTTTTTATTGTAGAATTGCCTGGTATGCTTCAAAGTTAATGACTTGATTTGGAGTTGATCTCATTCAGAAGCTATATTATGTGTACTTATGTAGATTGGTTAGAATATGCATAGATAAGATGTCAATGTCTATAATAGATTTTGTTGATTGAACAGGGTTCTTAGTAAGGGGAGGGAGTTGGTTTTTGTTTCTTTCTTCTTGTTCTCTTCCATTTGGTGTGCCATTTTGCTTTCCTATCAAAAAGCTTGATTTTCTAGTTTGCCATAATATTAAGTTTGCCCTTCTCCTTAAGGATTGCAATCCATACTGTATCATTATAGTCTGTACTTTCCCTTGCTTAAAGAGGCCTTATTGTGGCTTTTAAGGCCATTCTACCCATCTAAGGAGTAACTAGAGGTAATTTGAATCATGTTGGAGGTTTCTACATGTAGGAACTTGACAAAATATTCTGTTATGAACAGCCTTGCAGTTGTTTAATCCATATGGAAAGGCTAACTAGCTGAGTGCAATTTCACCTCCAAAAAAGAAGTGATGCATTTTCCATGTTTGTATTGAACTTTTGCTTTGAAAGTGTGTTTTCAAATGGTCGTGCTTAAATCTAACGAGCTATCCTAGATACTAGAGTCTGGGATTTGAAGTATCAGTCCAGGAGGATGTATCTGCATCAATAAGCAGTTGAGTCTTTAGTGTGTGTGAATTTGATTGATTGGTTAGATGGTACTCTTTTGTGTAAATGCTCAAGCTACTAGAAATACTTACAACACAGAAGAACATGCATGAGAAAAAAATCCTATTCTTTTCATTATGAATTACTCATAGGCAAGGCTACTTAGTTGTTGGCTTAAACCAAGTTGAAATTAGTCTCCATTAAGAATTGAACTTGGACCATTTCACAAACCCTCCCCAACCCTTTACCACTTGAGCCAGGCCTCAAGGGCTCATTTTGAGTGCTTTATATGTATTTTTCCATGTGCTAGCTATATCATGTGGATATCATCTTATATGGCAACCTTTAGTATCCACTTTAGTAATTGGCTGCTACCAAGCCTATAGAACACCACTGATGAGAACTAAGTTTATAACATAACTACAGGGGGTAGCATGGTTGCTAAAATTGAAATTGATAGGAGACCATATAGGGATTATATATGTCATTTTTTATATAGCTATATTTTTGTCCCTCTTGGGACTTGAACTTGGAACCTCTAGCAAGCTCCTCCCTAACCCCCTTTTACCACTTAGCCAGGCCTCAAGGGCCATATATGTCATGTTTGATTTGCGTTTTTTTTTCTCTATTGCTTGATGTTTGTGATGCTGTTGGAGTAATGACAGGAAACATAAGCTACTATTTCTTTGAATTTATAGTGGTCTATGTTTAATGATTATTGGTAAAAATGGAGAAAGAAAAAAGGCAAAATGAACTTTTAAGCAACTCTGTTAAATGACCTTGTTTTCATAATATTGGTGGTGTATTTATGATCACTGTTGCAATGGATGCAGTTCTCGACAATGTTTAATAGTGCAGTCGATTAAGATTGTTTTCAGGTTTTGCATTGTCAATGGCCTATGCATTGCTTTTCTGGTTGGACTCTGGCTAGATATTGATTCGGTATTGCTTTTCTTGTTTTTTTTCTAATTTTCACCATTCCATATTCTATGATTAGTGATTTGCTTCTCCTTTGTTGTGAAGAGAATTGTTATTACTGTCTCCTAAAATAAAGTTTATCTTCATTCTTTTTATCATGTGGAGTGATTTTAGACGATGAAGCTCATCTACAATGAACAAGTTCCTGAAGGATTGACAGTTTTATACCTGCAACCTATACCTAAAACAACCACCCTCCTTTTTATCAGTTTTTGATTGGCCAGGAAAAAACATGTGCTCAGGTTATGCTTTTCTTCTGCCATCAACCATATTTCTTATAAGCAAATGTTTATGAAGTGAACACAGCTGAAATTAGGACATTGAGGTAGATAGAGTAACCAAGTCAAGAAAGGAAATAACTAGAATTAATTCACTCATGAGAGGGCATTTCAAGTTAAACCTGCTTCAAAGATGGGAGGAATGACAAAATCTGAGTGCTTCAATGCTTTGGGAAATAATCTGTTTATGACTGCCGGGACTTGGAAATAAATAAATTGTTTGATATTGAAGTAGTATTCAGAGAGAATATATGGTCTATTTACTTTGCCTGCTAAGACTATTGAACATGACTTGCTTTAGATTGATGTATTTCAATTGACTGTTCCTGAAACTGCTTAAATTGTGATCTGCTATCACGAACTCCTTTTTTCCTGTTTGTTGATCTTATAAAATTGATGTATATACTTGAGCCTTGGTTCATGTTTTGTCATTGCCAGCTTAACTTACAGGATAGCTACTGTATGATAAATGGACTTCACTTAGATGCAATGCTGAACTGCTTAGGTCCCACTGGATAGGCGACTCATATCCTTAAAACATATGGTTGGTTGTTCCTGTTTAGCTGGAAGGGCTTCTCTACTACTGGCTGCACAACCAAATGCCAGGATGACTGATTTCCTGAAGGCGGCAGTCCAAATTGGTCATCTGACCATTCTATTTGAGAAACAAAATACATCCAAACTGCCTAGATAATTATATTCTAAAAATATCTCAATTTCTGGACAAAAATATAGTGAATATACTGACTACTCATTCCTGAGTTTGGAAAGGCTTGTATTTCTCTATTTCCTTGATCAGGCCTTGAATAGATCCAGCAGCAGCAACAACTGACACCATCAAGCAAGTCCAACTCAATATTTTCAGCCATGTCCATGTGAAAGAAAATTTGGGAATTTTGGTTCTTGCAATGTGCATCTCAATAGGGAAGTATACTGTCAATGGCCAAAATGAAGCGGCCCCCAGGAAGCCCATGACTTCATTGAAAAATGGGAATAACATGGCTAGTACTGCTGTAACTATAACATATACTGTTCTCCACACCAGCCTGAAGAGGTTCAGATAGTAGATGCCGTATAGCGGAACATCAATGCAGTGTTCTGTCGTGATGAATTTGCTTTCAGGCCAACGCTTGTTGCACCACTTCTCCACAAATCCGAATACAGGCTGACAGAAAACCTGCGTGGTAATCGTGTTAAAAATGTGAGATGGAATCCCAAACCTCATTTGAATTGCAACAACGCCCACCATCACATTTTTTTAATGAGCTTTTACCTGGTAAGCCCCAATTAGATGGATTGCGATGAACACATTAGCAAGGTCAATTAACCAAAAGGGTTCGAAGAAACCAAATCCGGTGAGGAAATTTCCTGGTGCATCATTCCCGAACGCTGCATAACCAACACAACCGCATAGGACATAGAATAGGCTGGTGGTTGAGATGCCCGCAAAAGTAGCTTTCTTCATCACTTTGTTCTCCGGGGGGCTTGATTTTAGCGTATCCTGCAGTTCACATGGTTTAGTCTATAGACACTCACAGTTTCAATTTACAATCGATTATATAGCTGAACTTTTATATGTTAGGCTAGCATGATAAGCTTAATGGCATGGATGTCAAGTCTTATTTCTGAGCCTGATGGAAGAAAACGTCCCGGCGCCTAATAGGTTCTATAATACTCCATGGATTCTAACCTGACCCAGGCTTACATGTAATAAAATTGCGGCCAAACTCTGGAATACCTCAAGCCTTTATTGAAGGCAACCACGGGGGGGCCCGGGAAATTGGATACGCGTCTGAGTGTAGAAAGGCTTCTTAATGTGACATACTGGAAAGTGTCCACGAGAATCAATCCACAACCTTTAAGATGTGACAATAGGTTTCTGACAAATGTATATTTTATATGATACACATACTGATACTGCATAGAGGAAGATAAAAAGTGAAATGCCAACACGTTCAATGGCCCAAAATCTAGACGGATGTGGTCCAGTTTTAGACGGGTGTTGGAAGAGGAATATTACTCCTTATGTGCAGTTGAGACCAGTGAACCGGTAATAAAGACAATTTCCTTAAGCTTTTATTGGTGGTCTTGCGTCTGTGTCATGACAGCGTGGGCACGTGGATGTAATCTGGACCTAATCTATCCACCGGGAATATTATAGGGTGGGGGGCGTGGGGGCGCGGGTGGGGGCTCAAGCTACCTTTTCTTCTGGTGTGTCAACTTTCAATCCTGCCCTCCAATCAACACAAAACTACCAGAGAAATTTTAAAAAATCCTTGGGCCAGCAAACTCTATGGCGATTACATATCAATCCAACGGATCATTCATGTTTTTAAGCATCAAAACACACTTTAGGAACCATTCATGTTGCTATTTTACTGGCTAGCCTTTCTAAGAATACATGAATACCAAAAGAATTTAAAACCAAATGAAGGTTTGGGTGCTGAAGAAGTATGTAATGTAGCACGCGATTGAATACATATCAATAAAAAAACATCAGCATATGCGGAGTGCAGCAGTAGAGTCAGTGAGGTAGGTCGTGTGTCATATGAAAATTTAATCAGGCACGCATCTCAAGAAGGCATCACATCATAATCTCCAGAAATTAAGACACACAAGTGACACAACCCAGCATGCATGCTCCATTATTATGCTGTATGTCCATAACATACACACTGATATTAGGTATTAAAGAGTATGAGGGTTTGCATGCTTGCCTGTATCTCGACGAGGACGGTGGAGTATGCGTAAGCAAAAGCAATATTTCCGATGGACTCGAAGGTTCTCCAAACCTTCTCTGAGCTTGACAAGTCCACTCCAACTGTCCTTCCTGTTAACGTTGTCCTTGCATGCGCCCCTCCTTCATGTTTATCCATCACCATGTACTTATATTATAGTTTTTATATATTGAAAATGAAAATTGAAACTGCTCTATGAAACCAAAACAAGTTTCTGTGTATTAGTTTTATTGTTCAGGATTAGAATTGATCATATATAAAGTACTCCTTCAGTACCTGCAACCCTGGCAATGGAGAGTCCGATGCCTATAGAGGCATAACTGAAAGACATGACAGCTGCGAGAATAGAGAGCCATGACAGCTTGTGAAAGTTTGGTATTTGGCTCAGAACGATCTGGATGCAGGCGAAGATGATCATGTAAGGGTAGTCTGACGGGTTGCACTTCGCCTGATGGCCGTGCTTGTGGTAACAGTTTGACCGTCGTACGGCACTGATTAATTATGAGACAGGGGCAAAGTTGGGACCAAATAATTCATTATTTCAACATTATACAGCAATTGATGAATGGGCCAGGCAAGTCAAATGTAAAACATCTGGTCATATTGTGTACTTACACCATACTGATAGAAGCCGTGATTGTGTATCCGATCGTGACCCCTATGAGATTTCCATATTGAGCGATCCCACACAGCTGAACCTTCATACCTCCTGAGAAAAGGAAAACAGTTGGGGAAAAAAAAATATAGAAATAACCCGTTTCGCATTTTCATCCGTTAGTAAGTGGCTTTCCATCCAAATGTTTGTGGTCTTGAAACCCAAGCATGTAAGTGGAATTCAAAGAAGACAAACTGAACCATATTTTGATACAGAGTAATCAAATTATTACCTAAGTTGGCTCTCACAACATCCATGTAGGTGTAGTTTCTCTTCCCAGTGATTGGATCGGGTGACCTATAACAATCGGCAAGTAGAGTGGAAGTGAAATAGGTAATGAAAGAGAACACCACGAGAACAACTGGCCCAGCTATCCAACCCAACTGAGATATGGACCATGCGAGAGACAGCACTCCAGACCCAATCACAGCAGTTATGATATGGGCACTTGCAGTTAGGAGTGTTCCTTCACGGCAAAACAAGGCAAAATCAATTAAAGAAAGATATATTACTACGACTAAGGAACATAGATATCTCAAGGTATAGAGAAATGCATACCTGTTCTTTTGAAGCGTCCATCGTCGTCCAAGTTCTTGCCTATATCTCCCTTCTCAATTGTTTCTGGGGCTTGTTCTACGAACAAGGTATTCGTGTTCAAGTTCCCAGCCATCGCTCGCTCAATCACTCTCTCGCTCTCCTCTAACTCTCTCTGGTTTTGCTTTAGAAATGGCTATTGAAGAGAGGGTTTTAAGCAAGGGGGTTAGCAGAAGTGATGGGCCAGAGGGGTACAAGACAAGAAGGTAGTGATCACTAGTGAGTTATCAAAGTCAAGATACTCTCAGCTAGCTAGTTGTTTCTGAAACTATGAGAAAAGTTAAGCAGAGGAGACCTAGCTAGCTGCAATAATATAGGGGGGAGAATGTACTAAAAAAGGTAAAATAGGGTTAGAATTTGGAAATGATTGACAGGTTCTGCACTACTAATGGCCATGGGAGATTTACTGTGTATTGGTCGAAATTTATGGTCCCCAGTTTGCCTTTTCTTTTTGGTCCATCCATTTAAACCAAAAGATTTTTGAGACAATATTCTGACTGCTGTTTAGTAGCTGTTTGGCCCCCTCACACTTGTTTACTAGCTGTTTGTTCTTATAAAAGAAAGGGAGTCGCTGTTTATTCCATAAGATTTTATTTTTTTTCATTTTTTTCTAAAATCCGACATAGGAGAGCGATGTATCGAGAGCAAAGCTTTCATTTTCTAGGCTTAGTAAATTTCTTATACCAAAATAGTTTTGACATTCTTGAGTGAGAGGTTTTTTTTTTTAAATTTCCTCGAGTTGTCTTTCGGAATAAAACGTTGATAATATCGTAGCTTAGCCGACTGTCTTCCTTCCATAAAGTTCTTTGTCATATTCGATTAAAGAATAAGATTCTTCTAATAAAATTCTGATTTGTATGAACATCACTTAATGCATCTGTCAGAGGAACACATGGGCTAACTGTGTTACAGAGAATAAGAAATGGCCCCAAAATAATTGAAGTGGATATTATTGTAGTCTTTCGGATATAGAAGAACATATTAGACTTTGAAATTCTTGGGATTTTTGACCAAGTACAACAGTTTTAAAAAATAATTCTTAAATTATTATAATAGAAAAAATAATTTCAAATCAATCATAATTTTGTCCAATAAAAGAGAAATAAATTGAAAATGAAAAATCATTTATACAATTTTAAAAAATATAAATATGAAAAATTGTTTATTGAAGAAAATAAAAAAAAAAATTAAGAAATGAGAAATCGTCTCTTGAAGAGACGATTTTTTTTATAAAAAAATAAAATAAAATCAAATAAGAAATTGTCTCTTAAAAAGATGATTTACACAATATATATATACATGAGACTCACTTAAAAAAACACTTAAGTGAAAAATTCACACTATAAAAAAAAAACAAAAAACCTTTAAAAAATCTATTTTTTTATATTTTTTATTCTATTTATACAATAATACAATTATTAAAAATATATATTATAAATTTAATTAATTTTATTTACTAAATTAAATATAAGATAAATAATATTTATATATATATTTTTTCTTTCACTTTGGATTTTTTTTTAAAAACTACTATCAATTTTATAAGAAAATTGAGTTTAAAAAAATTGTTATTAGTTTATTAAAAAAATAAAAAAACTTTAAAAATCCATTTTTCCATTCCTTATCATACTTATACAATAATACAATTATTAAAAATATATATTATAAAATTAATTAATTAAATTTATTAAATTTAATTTATAAATAATATACTAAATTTAATATAAGATAAATAATATTTATTTTTTTTTTCTTTCCTTTGGAATTAAAAAAATTTTGGTGGTGGAAATCAAGAGATGGGTCAACAATTTTGGTGTTTATCCAAGTTTTTTTGACCTAATAACCAAACAAGAAAGGGAATTTGAACAAGTCTTGTGCCAATTATTATTATTTTTGTGGTGAAAATTATCTTTTGAAGAAACGATTTTAAAAAATAATAATAATAATAAATTTTTTTATGTAAAAATCATCTTTTTAATAAATGATTTTTTATTGTTTAATTTTATATCTATATCCATAAGAGATGATTTTTCACTTAAGTTTACTTTTATTTTTATTTTTAAAATTTTTTTTTATTCAAGGACGATTTCTCGTTTCATTTATTTTGTCTTGGAAATTAAAATAGTCTTTGAAAGATACAATTTTTCACTTCTAATTTATTTCCTTGTGGAGTCTTGGACCACCATTTGGATGCACAAATTTCTCACTCATTGCCTCCTTGAAAATCCCGGTGGACATCAGATGACACTCAGCTTTCCCGGCGCGTATGGTGGGTTAAATGCCAAAAATGCGGGTATACTGATGGCTTCAAGACTTCAAGGGCCCTCACCCATCCTTCAAAGTTGTCAACAACTTCCCATCTTGTTAACAGAAGGACAATCCTCCAACTGCGTCCCTTGTTTAACCCCTAGCCATATGAGATTCCCACTGCTGGAAATACACGTAGCCTGTTATCTAGAACATATAATATTATACATATCAGGAATGGGATACACTTTTTGTCTCATTTCCATATTCCGATACCTATCTTCAGAATTGTATCCATTTCGCTAGGCTGGAAAGATGAGAATTCAAGGGCCGTGAAGAATTGAAGAACTGCATATGAATGTACAGAAGGAAGAAAGAATTTAATCATGTGAGACTAGAAAACTCCACATTTCTACTAGAAGCATTACGAACAACCGCTGAATTTATAACCACACAATTATGGGATAGATATCATGGAATAATTTTTTTTAATAACAAAAAATAAATTATTATTTTTTACATTGTCAAATGACATTTAAGTTAGAAAATTGATTTTTATTCTTAAGAAATAGAAAGCCAGGGAATAAATCCCAAATCATGGTAGCTTTCAATTAAGGTCTAAAGAAAATGATGTTTGTAGGGTTGGTTCCTTTTGTCCATACCCGCAAAATGATCACCACAAGTAAGGCTCTCCAGTGCACTGCGGCCACCGCTCGACTGTCGTTATACGGACTCTTCCATGATTCTTAATCATAATGCCGTTACTCCTGAATTTGATGTACTCCTCTCCACTAGTTATTATCGACCAACAAAACCTGAGTCAAGCAAAGACACGCCTCTATTGACGACAACATACAATTGACAGTGCATTAACGTCTTAAAATAGAAAAGGTATTGTACAAAAATTGATAACTCAGGTGTGCAACTGGGCAATTTGTATTAAATTTTAAGAATATTTATGGATATGTGCCCTCTTAATTCGTGTACTTTATTATTATATGCCACAAACAGGGTATGGAGGAGAGTTGTGCACCGTACAAGTCCCTGGGTTTTTATCAGATTTAAAGATTATTGGTTGGAACAATTTTGGGACCATTGGAAACTCACCGTGTCAAAAACCGCAACCCATCTTCAACCATGACTTTGATGTAAAACTGTTTCTTGAAAGGGGTGTGTCAACCGCCAGCAAGAGGTGCCCCGACTTTTTGACGCCCTCGCAAGCAAACAACGTCCCTACACGCTAGTTACTTGACCAAATCGAAGTCTTCCTTACTTTAATTATGCGGAGCATATGGCCAGGACCAAGACGCCAAGAAGAAGACGCCAATAGTTTGACTAGATATAAATGCGTACCGAACAATGGAACGATAACGTTGAAATATCAACATACTGGTATTTCTACTACCATACAGATTATGTTGAAAAATACACTACTATACCTATATAATATGCAAAAGTTTTCAATGTAATTTTTTTTTATTTTCAATTAGTTTTTAGTATTCTCCACAAAAATAAACAAAAAAGAATTTAAATGTGTTCTAAAAAATCATTCTATTTATAAAATAAATTCTAATTTTTTTTAAGAGAAAATGAAAAAATTGTTTCAAAGAATAATTTACATCAAAAACCCACTCTTAATCCTAATTCTATTTGTATTTAGGTTCGTTAACCGTCTTCTTCACTGAGTTGTGACAAATTACTCTTAATTTGAAGCTCTAAAAATGCCATCGTAGCCGTCAATTACTGACAGCTATTATTGGTTCTTAATGACATGTTTTTTATTTATTAATATAAAGATTGGGAGAATTATTTTTTGTAATTTACCCATTTAACCAAGTGAAACATTAAAAAGACCGGAAAAAGGAAATGATTCAAACGTTGCTGAAATTGACAAAAAAAAAAAATAATAATAATTAATACCATCCATAGGAGGCCTATAGCCTAGCACCATACCGCACTGCAAGCAGCACAAACCCCATTACCTAGCCTTATCCCTCTTTGCACAACAGCAGCAAGCACATCAAGTTCGTCAACCCATTCACCACCACCTCCTCTCTTTCATCACCAGTTCATGGTCGTCAACTTACTGTGTGTTCCAACTTAATTCCATCAACTCATTAATTTCAGTAAGGGCTGTTACATCAAATCTTTAACCTTGACAAAGAGTACAGACATTCCTCCTGATCACTGAATAGAGATGGTAGACATTTAAGCGTAGCTCTAAGTCAAGAACAATTGTTAGCTGTAGCCTGTTGTTGGGTTCACACCTAAGATTAATTGGAAGGAGAGAAGAGAGAAGCAGCCTCATGCGCTGTAAAACAGTGCAATGAATGGATCTATGAGAGGACAAGATAATGGGTGGTGGTGGGCAGACAGATGACAGAGCGCCATAAATGAGGGGCTGAAGCCATGTTTCCGTCGGTCGAATCAGGCACGGGTCAATTTCACTGAAAATGAAATGGAGAAAGTTGATAGTACCTCATCAATAATAGTTTTATAATATACGTTTTTATGGCTCCGTAGAGCAAGAAAGAAACAAAGCACGGGGTCCAGGTCCCCCCACAGTTTGGACCGTTTGGTTGTGAACGCAACATTTTGAGGTCACGAGCTTCCCTGGAGTCCCCACCCCACCACCGTCCAAACCAAGGTCCATATATGAGACAAGTCGTTTATTTTCTTCTTCAAGCTTTTTCTTTTTAACCGGGTCCATGCTTGTACCTACTTGTCTGATTCCTGGATTATTGTTTGCATTATTTCACATCTACTTGATGCGCATGTTTCATTAGGTTCCAATCTAATCCACACATAAAGAAGCCAAGCCTTATGGTGTTTCTGAAATCCATCATTGTTGGTGTAGTACCAATCGGATTTGAGTCCGTCTAACTTCACTCAAACGAACTTCTTCCCTATATACAAGGATGTCCAGGATATACGGAAAGGTGGGTACATACAGAACCATTCCAAAATAGTTGGACTTATCCTCATTGATTTATGACTAAAGCTTCGAAGGGGCATGCTCAGACTACCTGTCTGGACATCCTTCTGTGTAGGGAAGATGTTCGTCTGACTCCAATAAAGTTAGACGGACCCAAATTCGATCGACACTACACCAACATTGGCACCATCTGTGAGAAAGATCTAAAGATGTCAACACCCTCCAGAAGCCAATCATCAGCTATAGGTGGCGAAGATTATTTTGTATGGCGTGAAAGAATGGAGAGACGTCAACGAGAAAATGATCGGCAGATGCAAACTTTGCTCCACCAAATGAAACGACTAAGAGAAAAGAATGAAGAGTTGCGGGCTCAAATGTCAGCAACGGGTCCCTCTCAAAGTTGTCACACTCAGAGCCAACAAACAACCTTGAGATGAACTATTGAAGCATCTTACCTCAAGGGCACAAAGTTCTCATATGGTAGTTATTCAAGCTAATCCTGGGAGGAATCTTTGTCGGATCGCCAAATGCAGTCGAATGAAGTCACCAACTCTATCTGGGTATCAAGGAAAAGGAGGTGCGACAGAAGGTCGCATTTATTTGATGCAATGCGAGCTCGACTGAAACCTCAAACACTAGGCGTGGAAGGGCAATCACGAATGTTAGAGACTCTGAGGGACCGTTTAGGTCCCCCACTCTGCGGCTACAAAGGCAGCAGACTGAAGCATCGTCGACGCAAGTTCCGCCCGACTTTATCAGCCGACGGTTGGATGACATGCTCTCCACGTTGTTCGACCCTCATATTATTAACTATGAACCACTCATGGGGTTCGTAGTGCTAAAATTCATGATGTAGGACGGAACAAGTGACCCGTTCAATCACATTATACACTTTAGGTAGCTAATGACCCTTGACATAGGGAATGATGCACTGATGTGCAAGGTCTTTTCGGGCAGCCTACACGGTCAAGCTCTCTTGGTTCCATCGTTTCTTGCAGAATTTCGTGAACACTCTCCAAGATATCTTGGAAGTCTTTGTGAGCCATTACCTATGTTCTGCTCGCCAAAAACAAAACATAAGATCCTTGCAGAACATCAAACTGCAAGAGAATGAGTTGCTCAGAGACTTCATGAAGCGGTTCAGGCAAATAACGTTCAAAGTGCAAGCTTGTAGTATGGATGCCATCCTACAGATTTTCAAGCGAAGCTTCAACCCAGACACACCATTCTTTGAGTCTTTCGCAAAGAAGCCGCCTGCAAGGATGGATGACCTATTTAGACCGGCGGACAAATATTCTATGCTTAAAGATGATGTCTGAGCAGTTTCTCAATAGGTCTTGGTCACTAATTGTCCAACCAAGAATAATGAGATGGGGAATTCTAAGCCCTCGAACTAATAGAAGCAAGCTAGCAAGAGGCGAGCTAGCTAATAGCAATAGCAAGTGAGACTCACCCTCCTTAGTATCTCCTACAAGAGACTCCTCCTGCTCATCCGCGATCTGTTAGACTTCAGATGGACGGAACCCATCAAGATAGATCCGGTTAGGCAAAATCGGAACAGAAGGTGCTCCTATCATAAGGATCACTACCATACCACTGAGCAATGCAAGAGTCTACATTACTTGGTGGAGAAACTTATCAAGGTCGAACACTTAAAGTAGTATGTCTGCACAACTAGCGGACAAAGAGAGACGACGTAAGAGATAGTCGTCCAAACCCCTGCATCTCCGGCAGTTCCCAGAGCTATCATCAACTACATACATGGAGGCCCCATAGACGATAGACACAACTCTAAGTGACAAAGGTGAAAGTTGTTCTACACGATCTTTGTAAAAGAACGAATTAACTCCGTTCAGCGCACCTTTTCAAAAGGAAGTGTGCGCCCCATCAACGACACAGTTACCTTCCCTCCGGTAGATATTAATCGAGTGTTGCAATCGTATGAAGACACCCTAGTCCTAACACTAGGGGTAGACAAATTTGACGTAAAGAGAATTGTAGTTGACTTGAGTAGCTTAATTGACCTCTTACAAATGTTAGTCTACAAGCAAATGAGCTACTTACCATTCGCCTTATAAAACCCAAGACGTTTGTTGTCCGATTTCAACGGAGCTACAACGATTTCACTAGGCGATGTTGTGCTGCTCGTCCAAGCTGACCCAGTCACCCTAAATGTATGGTTCTCGGTGGTCGACGATTTGTTCCCATACAATGCCATTATGGGACGTGCAAGATTTCACAAAATGAAAGTCATTCCTTTTACGTACCATTAGATGGTGAGCTACCTCATAAAAAAGGGATAAGTCGATCGCCTTGGTAGTCAGTTAGGCACGTGCCAATGCTATCAAGTGACGCTAGAGTCCGGACATCCAGTCGGTGAGGAAACACGTTTGGAATCATCAAACGCAAGGGTGCAATAACAATCATTGAGCCCAGTGGAGAAATATCCATCTATAGATGACCCGCTTCAACCATTGTGCCTCTCACATGACATAGATCAAATCACCTATACTAGTTCCTTGCTTACGCATGAAGAACTTGAACTATTAGAGAGTATGCTTAAGTTTAATAACGACATTTTCGCCTGGACTCACTCGGACATGTCGAGAATTCATCTGTTTGTGACTTCCCACAAATTTAACGTCTCACTCACCTCATGGCTTGTTTGGCAAAAGATCCGACTTTTTCATTTGGACAAACAAAAAATCATTTAGGCATAAATTGACAAATTATTGACAATCAAATTTATAAGAGAAATCAAATATCCGAATTGGTTGACGAACGTGATGGTAGTTTCAAAAAAGGAACGTGATGGTAGTTTCGAAAAAGGATGGAAAGTGGTGACTTAGTGTTGATTACACCAACAATCATGAAACAATACTATAATCTTCTTCATCTTTCATGTATGCGAAGCTATCAATCAATGTCAACCTATGGAGGAAAAATAGAATTCATCTTTTGCTTTTTCTTTTTTTACTTTTCTGAAACAGTACTATCAACATCATGCATGACATTTGAAAATCTTGTTTTTAACTTCATTCTTCTTATAACATATAATATCATATACGTACCTTATAGTCACATGTATTTTGTTCATGGAATGGTAGATCCAACAATATAATATATACCATGTCCTTCCGGTGTGTGGTGGACATGGCAGAAGCACAAATATTCCTACCTAATCTCTGGTGACATGGGAATCTCTCATTCAAGCCATTCAGCCAAATTGGCTCCTCCTTCCAAATACAAGAGAAATGAATGGTGCAATTCCGCATCTGGGTTCATTTACTCTTTTTGGGAGAAGATCCGATCCGTTTACAACTTTTCCACCAGCCCTAATAATTCAAAGGTCACCGTTAATTAATCTAAACCTATCATTCCGGATCCATTTTATGTGGTGTTGACGTGCGTTCGCTTGTTGTTTGACGTTAATTCGTGTAGCCACATCCACTTTATAAAAAGCACATCACATACAATCTTATAAAATCATCATGTCACATCCACATGGGGGAAAAACATTCCAAACTGGGGATTAAATTTAGTACATGAAGTTTAAAACAAAAAGTTCTATGCATTAATTTATCATGGTGGAAATATTTTAAAAATGTTTAGAACTAGATTCTGCGTCTCAATTTTTTAGTGCTCCATAACGATCTAGACAAAAGTTGTTATGATTCCTAACTTTTTGTCACCATAGAAGTTCGGACAATTTTGTCACCATGGTTTTTGAGTCCTGGACCTTCTCTTAGATATCATTAGGAAACTTGGGTATAAAGTTTTCAGGAACAATCAATTTGTCAAGTGGCCAAAATAAATTTAGAAAAGCTTAACAAAAAGAGACATATAGTAAAGCATGATAAAGAAAAAGGAAAAGCATTTAAGTTTTGAACAGTCACGGACCACATAAAGGGGTCGCACTTCTCATACACTCAAAAGGAGTAAAAGAAAAATTCAATCTTTTCGGAAATTTTTTGATGGATAAGTACGAGGGAAAGAAATTAGAAAAATTTAATAAAAAATGAAAAATAATAATTTTATTTTTATGTGTTTCCCTATGTTTACTTTCTTTTTCTTATTTTTCATAATAATATTTTTTTTTTTTTAAGAAAAAAAAGAACTTTCACTGAAAAAACAAGGATGAGAAAACACCATATAATCTAGTCTACATAGAAAGCTACACTATACCAAGATGTATGTTGCTTTTCAAGATTTTGAAAGAATAATTAAAGAGAGAGAAAAAAAAAAGACAAGACGTCTATTTCTTTCCAAGATTTTTGAAACGATAATTACAAAAAAGAAAGGGAAAATGAAAAAAATTAAGCAAGGGAGGGTGCATTGGCCCAGAAGACAGAATCAAACCCCCGTCCGTTATTCTAATCGTTTGCCGGAATAGAACCCTTCCAAAATATAGCCCAAACAATTGGGCAGAGGAGGCCCGGTCCAAGTCCAACCACCTAATGTCACCCCATGAGAAAGTTGGGCCCACGGCCCCCTTGTTTCTGAATCGGTCAATTTTAAATCGTTGTTTTTTATTGGGCTCCCCATATTGCATTTGAATCAATCAAAATCAATTTTTAACTATTAAATTTATATTAGAGTGGGCCGAGTGGCACGAGTAGTTCAACCGAAATATCTTTTAGACCTCTTAGATAGGTTTCGGCCAGGTACCAAACAGATACCTTGATCATGTATTTATCTGTTGCTTTGTGTTTTGATCTCTTTCAGAGATCCTTGGCCCATGAAAAAAGGTTCAAGGCTTGTATTTGTAGCTTGCCAGAACAGCCTGGCATCAATCAAGCACACACGCCCGGTGGGACTCGAACCCACAATCGCCTGATTAGAAGTCAGACGCCTTGTCCATTAGGCCACGGGCGCTTGTTGTTTAGCTGCATCTTTTACTTGTTTGTAACACAGTCGAACCGTGGTCATAGGATTCATAAATTAACCGCACCTTCATCCAGCACTCCTCAAGTCCTTAATAGACTATTGTGCGGAAGGCTGACGCCTAATTTGAAATTCCCACGAAAAATAATAATATCACCCATTTTTGAAGTGAGTGGCCCCTCAATCTTAACCTTGGACATGTTGCCAAAACAAAATAATACCATCATATGCTGACAAATTTGCTTACCGTCACTTCTGTTAAAGTATTAAAGGCAAAGGCAAATTGCGATCAACGACCAAGTACAGGGATTTTCTCTTCTGTGGCATCAAGAATACCACCCCTCACACAAAAAGGGTCAAAAATGTTTTCTACAAAAATTCAAACCCGAGAGAGTGATGGAAGATAATGCAATTATGGGACCATGGCCATATCAATATCACCATCATAAATATAAAAGGAAAATCCAATATAATTTACATAATTATACTATCAATATTTTGGATTAGTCATAAGTATAGTATGATATTTGATTATATTATTTTAAAATGAAAATATGGTAAAAAATTTTAAAAATCAAAATGTGATGGAATATAAAAAAATAAAATTTAGAAAGGGCTGGGAATTGTTATGAAATTTGAAAGGAAGTTTATTTTATTTACTTTATAATCTTTTGGATTTCGACGTGGAAAGAAAAAATAATCCATTTTTGTTATTTGGATAAGACGTTCAAAATGTTTAGGATGATCCTAATCTTTCTCCTTCTTATCCGTAGCAGGCCATCTACATTCTTTAGATTTTTCCTTTTTCACAAGTCAATTTCGAATAATCTGATAAACAGAGAATCACAGAGTGATTAGTTCCAGAGTTCTTGGATTGTCTCTATTGTGCTCCAGTTCAGCTTCGATGGAGGATTACTCCCTACCCCATGACTCCCTTTTCCTTGGATTCGATAGTTCTACCCAGTAAGTGTCTCAATCGGAGTACCCACATCATTATTTTCAGGGTTTGGTTTGATTTTGTATTCTGGGATCTAGTCATTTTATGAAATTTCATCGTGCTCTGTTTGGTTGCTGAGAAAAGAAAATGAAGAAAATTCACGTTCTGAATATTAGATTTTTCATTGCTCGGATTCAATAATTTCCATGAATTGGTTTTCGTTTTTTCAAATCTACTTGTTAATTTTTTCTGTTTTTTTTTTCGTTGATAATCAATCACCTAAATTAGAAAGGGAAACTGAATTTTGTAAGATTTTGATTGTTTAGGTCCCTGAAGGCTACGGTGTTAGATTCCAATCTCAACCTTGTTACTTCAGAAATAGTTCATTTTGATTCCCAATTGCCCCATTACAGAACCAGAGATGGCGTCTATAGAGACGCTTCTGAGAATGGTAGAATTGTTTCACCCACTTTGATGTGGGTGGAAGCTCTTGAGCTTGTACTTCAGAAACTCTCAAAATCAAAACTGGATTTTGGAAAAATTGCTGCGATTTCTGGTAGTGGACAGCAGCATGGCAGTGTTTACTGGAAGAGCGGAAGTTCTGCAATACTTTCATCACTGGATCCCAGTAAACCACTTGTGGATCAGCTTGGTGATGCCTTTTCAACGAAGGAGTCACCAATATGGATGGACAGCAGCACCACAGAACAATGCAGAGAGATAGAGAAAGCTGTTGGAGGAGCGTTGGAATTGTCTCGACTCACTGGTTCACGTGCCCATGAAAGATACACAGGACCGCAAATTCGGAAGATATTCTTGAAACTGCCGGAAATTTATAATCAAACAGAGAGGATCTCTCTCGTTAGCTCCTTCATGGCATCCCTTCTAATTGGGTCTTACGCTTGTATTGATGAGACAGATGGCGCGGGGATGAACTTGATGGATATCAAGCAAAGGGCCTGGTCTAAAATAGCTTTAGAGGTCTGTTTCTCACTCTTTGAAATATAATGGTGTATTATTTATGGACCATGCTCATTATTCATGTCCAGTTAGATTGTTTTACATATAGTCGTCATCCATGTTCAATTAGAGTGTCTTACATACATTCCGAAGTCTTATATGCATAATGATTTATTATTTTATGATCAATCTCATCAAAGTGAATTATTGTTCTGTTTAACATACCTTCCAAGGTACATAGGCTTGATCTGTGGGTCCATGAGATTGATCCAAATAAACTAAATGTGACTGTTTTGAATTTTATCATCTGTGACAGTTGCTTCCAAAAGCACCGGTAGACTTATCTGAAACTTTGCTTTACAATTTTTTGTTAAAGTGCTTTACAGTTTTTTGTTCAATTGCTTTATAGTTTTTTTTTCAATTGAGAGCTTTTATGTTTATTATAGGCCACTGCACCAAGTCTGGAGGAAAAACTTGGAAAGTTAGCTCCTGCCCATGCTGTTGCAGGTTTTATTGCCCCCTATTTTGTGGAGAGGTGAGTAGCATACTGATTGTAAAACAACAATTCCTTTTATTATTATCATTATTACTCCTACTAAGTAAAAGTTTGCAACTATATCTCATTCAATTGGATAAGCTTTCTTATCAATTTTTAAAGTGAGTTATGTTTGTCTTAATCAACCTATATATATATATTTGAGCTTCCATGATTGAAATATGGGTTAGGAATTTTATTATCCTGTGAATTTATTCTTAGATCCAACATCATATGTTAATTCTTTCATGTACGTTAAAGTATATGCAAGCCAGTGAACGAAGGGAAAAGAATTAGTGCCCAAGCCTTTCAACTAGAAAAATGATTGTCTTTCTTAATAAGAAATGAAGTAAGATCTTAACAAAGGCAATTTCAGTCACTTACTGAACATTGGAAACCATTACACCACCACTTATGGTATCGGAAGATGGTAGTGTGTGTAAACGTGCAGCCCTTGATAAAGAATACAGTCGATGATATTGAAAGTCAATACGAAGAAAAGTTAATGATATCATATGAAATTCAAAGGCAACAGCTATTATTCAGAACTTTGTTATATATACACTACTTTTATTTTGAAATGAGTGTTGATAATGATGTTTTTCTAACAATCAATTATTATCTGCATGTACACATCGTATGTCTTGCTATCCTGGTATACTGAGACTGACAGGTAAAGGCTGCATTAAACTTCTTTCAGGTTCCACTTTAACAAGAATTGTTTGATTGTTCAGTGGTCTGGAGACAACCCTAATAGCCTAGCAGGTGCATGATTGTCTTCATCTCTAACCAAAATATATTCTCTCCCTAGCACATTCATTAGTATCTGTGTTTCACTTCTTTGCCTGTGTTTTTATGATTGTTTAATGCAATTTATGTAGTTTTCCATAGTTCCATCTTGTCGTGTTCTCACATTATAATGTATATCAGTCCTCTATCTTACATCATTCATAAATCACCTTCATTTCATAGCTTAGTAATAAAGTATTTTCTCAATGTTACTGGATTTTCTCTCCAGTTTCAGCCCAACAGGCCATTTAACCCTTTGTAAATATGATGGAGCTTCTAATTTATTTATTTTTTTTCCCTCTTGAAGTTTTACTCTCAGCATGAAGAACCACCATAATAATCATATTTCTAGCCTTGTATTATCTCAGATAATTAATTAGTTTTGACTTTTGAATTCTCAGGTTTGACCCTCAATACTCCAGGGGATCTGGCAATTAGTCTTGGCACCAGTGACACTGTAAGTTAAGTAAAAATTTTTTATTGTTCAGCCTTTGTAAATCTTCCTCAGCATTGGTTTTAGTACCATATGATTTTGGTCTTAGCAAGTCTATTGATAAAGATTAATCATATATACCCGGATGTGTTGACATTCCCTTTTTTGATTGACATGAGAAGGGATGGAGAGTTTGGGAGAAATATTTGTGACTAATTCCTTGGGCCCTCCTTTTTTTCTTTCTCTTTTTTAGAATTTTGTAATGGACGAGTAAGAGAAAGAATAGAAGTGGATTTCACCTCAATGAAACTCCAATTTCATACTCAAATTAAACTAATAATTGAGGGAAAACCTAAATGTAAATGTTAGTTTAGTGCAACAGTATCATACAAGACATTTAAATTAAATAGTGTACTGGGATTAGAAATATGGTTATAGTTAGAATCGTTCTATTATTTATTATTTACTATTAGTCTATTGATTGCAATGAATTCTTTCTTATCATAATTCGATATCAAGTTAGCAACTTCTATTTTTTTTTTCTTTTTGGTTACTTTCTTCAGATCAAAGATAGAAGACTCGAATGAATTATAAAAAAAAAAAAAAAAAAAAAATACAGTTCTTTTGGAATGTACTAGTTGTACATGTTTATTGCCCAGCCTTGGTGACTTTTCCTTAGCATTGGTTGATCTCTGTGTCTATATATGGACCTTCTGGGAGATCTGATTATAAAATTATCTTCTATATGCTTTTTAAATCCACTAAAACTATCATCCTTTTAACATGAAATGATCAATTCTGTGGCCTACAACTTGCTTGGGTCAGGATTGGCATTTAAGAGTCCAATTTAGGACTGAGTCAGCCAGGTTCAGTGGTTCAACTCCTTATTTCTTTCCTTTCTGACAGTGGACAAAATAAAGTAAGGAACACCAAATATCCACAACCCATCTTCTGCACATTTTAAAAATAGGCTCAGCCATTTCTCATCAGCCAAATCAGGGATGCAAACAGCTAAGTTACTTTTTTAAGTTCAAGATTTATAGTTCCTGATGCCAGCCTATTTTATGTTGTTTTGTTGTTCAATATCATGTATGGTACCACAGGGTCATCTGAGATTTTGGAGATTGTTAGTCATTATCATTTAAAAAGATGAGTTCCCTCTTAATTGACATGTCTGGAAATGTTTAGCATATACAGCCCATTGTAGAAAGCTGTAGCTTAGGTTATGGATGGTCCAAGATTACTAGTTTGACATCCTGTTATCTGTCTAGGATATGGGTTCCTATTATAATGGCTTTTTGATTACACCACAAAGTGCGCATCATCATTTTCAAATCCTACACGTGATCCTGTATTAGCAAGGGCAAATAGTCCTAAAACTCACTTAATTCTTCCCCATGCATTGCCGGCTTTATAGTACATAAGTTGCTTCTTGTGTTTTCTTGGGAAAATTTCTCAAATGGACTATGTTACTAAAGCTTCAAGATGCCTACCTCAAGTCATTCATGATGCTAAATGAGATTAGAAGGACAGGCTTTAATCTGAGAGGGTGAAAGATAAGTCGAGCATCTTCAGTTTGGCTCTAGAGTTTGCTAACCAATTAGTCCATTTTGGGACATTGGGTTCAAGTCCAATATCTCTGTATGTTCTAGGCCCACTGGTTAATGGAATGCCTGCCTAAGTGTTTAGTGCTCTTGGAGTGAATCTCAAGACCACTTATAGACATAGAGGAGGATTATATTGTGTGTACAGTTGCCTAGGCATTTGAAAGTCTTGTAAGCATCACTTTATTGTAATGCATTTTCCAATACTGTAGCTCAAGCTTGATTTGTTAGGCAGCCTGAACATGATTTTGGCTTGTTGAAGCTGGTGAACAAGGTCAAATGCGCTACCTAACAAATGGAGCTTGAGCAGTCATTAGTGTTCGTTGAATAGACCTATTTGGGGCATCCAACTAAAGTATCTCTTATTTGCTATTTTTAAATTTGATATTGCATCTTACAAGCACCATAATCAGAAATTCAATCATTGTTCCCTCTTAAAGAAGTGATTTATATCTCTATCCAGATGTTTACAGATTATTTTACTTGTATCATTCTTTTGCTGATTGCTTAGGTATTTGGGATAACTAGCAACCCTCAGCCTAGCTTAGAAGGACATGTTTTTCCTAACCCTGTTGATACAGAAGGCTATATGGTAATGTTGTGCTATAAGAATGGGTCTCTGACTCGTGAAGGTACTGCTCATGTCTGATAAATGATTCGGTGTACTTTGATAAAGTAAATATTTAGTAGTTCCTATTTTGACAGTATAATTTCAACCTTTATATCAGATGTGCGTAACCGGTGTGCAAAGGAATCTTGGGAAGTTTTTAATGAATTTCTGGAGAAAACACCGCCCCTAAATGGTTTGTGATGTTCCTTTATGGAAAGAGAAAAAAAAAAAAAAACCAAACTTAGATGCATAGCTATAGCTGTTTTCTAGTTTCTTATTCAGTTATGTGACAGGTGGAAAGATCGGTTTCTACTACAAGGATCATGAAATCCTTCCTCCTCTCCCAGGTTGGTTTTTTGGTTTTGTTTTGAATTATTTTGAAATGGTGGTCTGGCAACATATTTGCCAAATTTTTCTTGCCTATATCTATACTATTACATAAATCAGGCCCCCCTTTGGTGTCCTCAAATGAACTCACCACGATAATTCCTAAAATCACCATTCTGTTGGTCTGTCAAAAACTTCTTATGGATCATTTAAGAACAAATTGTGTGCGCTGTCATCTCTTGTGAGTAGTTCTTGGATTGGGCATCTACATTCAAGATTTTCCTGTAAACTACCCATACCAAGGTATGCAACATGTCTAAGGTTTGAAGGTCCATTCAATCCCCAGAAATTGCCAAATGGACCAATGGAGAATTCAAATGCTTAGGTTCCAAATGCTTGATGTGTCCAAGCGGTGGCAGCCATGGATGTCAGGGCCATCCATTTTCTTATCTTGTATACTAACATGGTTGAGATGAGGCTTAATTATGCAGATATCAATGACTGCATATCACTTTTCATTTATCATCAGAAGAACAATTGAATGATTGAACTTGAAAGTTGTTTGTGCATTGCAGTTGGTTTCCATCGTTATGTTCTTCAAGGCTTCACAGGTGAGAATTTGGATGGGATAAATGAATGTGAAGTGGAGGAATTTGATCCATCTTCTGAGGTTAGTTCTCTTTTGTCTGTAATCCATTTCCCTGAGGTTGATATGACACCGGACGAGTACTCATTTCTAATCAAGTGCAGGTCCGGGCAGTGATTGAGGGCCAATTTCTCTCCATGCGAGGTCATGCAGAAAGATTTGGAATGCCTTCTCCTCCAAAACGGATTATAGCAACTGGTGGAGCATCAGCAAATCATAGCATTCTCAAGTCAATAGCTTCCATTTTTGGCTGTGATGTGTATACAGTCCAAAGACCCGGTGAGTAAAGGATTACATAATGGCATTTCCTTTCCCATTTCCTTATGTGTAATCCCTTGTTTATAATATTACACAAATAATATATGTTTTTCTTGATAGATTCCGCTTCCCTTGGTGCTGCTTTGCGGGCTGCTCATGGTTGGCTGTGCAACACAAGGGGCAAGTTCGTGCCTACCTCGTGCTTGTACAAGGACAAGTTGGAAAAGGCATCTCTCAGCTGCAAGCTTGCGGTCACTGCTGGAGACAAACCACTGGTCTCCAAGTATGGCTTGTTGATGAAGAAGAGAATGGAAATTGAGAAGCACCTTGTCCAAAAGTTGGGTCGGGCCTAAACATCATAGTAAGTGCCGTGTCTAAAGGTTCAAGACTTAGAAAAGGAGATGGTAGCTGTAGTCCATGTCCATGGACCCCTTTATTAGTTAGCCAATAAATTTAAATATACCATCCATTTTGGTGTTGATTCTCCTATTGCTTATAGAACGACAATGAAGCTATATTTGCATACAATAATTGGGAGAGATGGGAATCATTTGCTTGTTCATATTGCTTTTTGTTTGTTGTTTTCCATGAAGGTTGCTACCAGGTGCAAACAAGATAAATTGTTGGACGAAGCACTAGATTGTGAATCAATAATTATCTTTCCAAACTGTGGATTCCACTTAATTAATTGGGTTTCTTGAAGCTACTATGGCTACATTGATTCTTTATGAAAGTTTGAAGGGGAAAACTTTGAAGGAAAGATTTAAATCTGTCGGTCTAAGTTTTAAACTTTTGTGACACAATTACCTTATACTGAAAAGATTGTTTTACACATTTATATACACCCCATTCCCTTTTTCCTCTTTGGTACAACCAAATTCTACGACAAACTTGGTGAAAAACTGTGTTAATGAAAAAGCAAATCATTCTCTTCATTTTGAAAAGAAAGAAGTATTGTAAGGACCATATAAATATTGCTTCTTTTGAATCAAAATTACCTTCATGATTTTAAATTACTGCACACATATAATGTTAGAAATTCTTTTTCTATGTTCAATGTAGGATATCATAAGATGAGAAGTCTATATGTATAGTGTTAGAATTTTTTTTTTTTGGGTATTCAATGTGGGATATTATAAGGCATAATGATTTTGTTGTGTCTCAAACAAATAACTTTTACAAAGCCAAATAAACCCCAAACATGCATAGTGTCAAAAAAAAATTTTCCCTGTTTAATGAAGGATATCAGTATTATAAACGTAGTTTCTGAAACTTTTTTTTTTTTTTATATTTTATTTTTGAATTTTCAAATTTTATATTGAAGGAGGATTGGTCCAAACACTATTCATGGCATAATATTCGAAACTATAATTTCAAACATTTAACATTATAATTTGGGATTGCATTGAACCTTGAACATATATAATTTTTTTTTATTTGTTAAGTTTTTTATATTCAAACCTCTCTTTTTCACTATTTGCATTCAAAATATTGTCTATTCCTATTTCATCTACAAGGTCGGATTTTTTTATGGGAAAAAGAAGGGTGGAGAAGAGGTAGAAGAGTAAAGGTGTATTTTAGGTATAACGTGTTTGGATCAGTAGGTATGTTTAAACGAGGTTTCAAATTCGAATCGGTTGTCTTCAACCACCCTTTGCCTTTCTTTGCTGATTCACGTGCATGGTCGATTGTAAATCACATCACAAAATGGGAATTAAGGGCTTCAGACGGTAAAATTGAGCCCTGGAACCAGCATCATGGGTGCCTCTGTTTGTTGAAGCGGAAAGCAAAATACACACCTGTTTAGCACAAGCCAAGACCCTTCATTTCTTTTTTCTTTTTCCTTTTTTGTTTGTTATTTTTTATTTTTATCTTATACTACGCCTACACTCCATTTCTTGGGGGATAAAAAGGAGAGTTTATAGAATGAATAAAAAGTTCTCATACAAAAATCACAACCACTGTTTTTAAAAACCAGATTGAATTTGGATCAGGGTTTTATTCGTTGGATCAGTGATTCAATCAAGATCAAAGATGATGTCAACTTTTTATTTTGTATACATGTTTATTTACTTTTATATATATTTTGAGTAAGTTTAATTTTATGATTTAAAGTTCTATTTTGAATGCATTTAACATTTGTATTTGTTTTAAAAATTTTAAAATAGCATAACATATATATATACACACACTATAATTAAAATATTAAATGAAGTAAAAAAACTGATTCGGGCGAATTAAAAAAATACCCCTTGCGGACCCAGGCAAAACCAGCCTGGCCAGGTCACCCGGTCCGAGGCGGTTCAATCCTAACAACGAAAATGTGACTGATCCGGTTTGATCATGAAACATTGACGGACTCATCGTTGCAGTCAATCCTCACAATCTCAAACCGGGTCTGTTTTTGGTTCATTCTCGAGGAAGTTTGCTTTGCAACATATCCTTAATATTTAACGAAAATGGCACCTTGCAAGTTGCTTACACGTAGAATATTACCCCACTGCTCAGGCATCAATTACGTGAAACAACCAGAGCGCCCAACACTAATAAGTTGTCTCAACAAAGAAAACATGGAAATGAACATACAAGGATAGCAGCAACTTTAAGAGAAACCAACCATAGAAATGAAACATCATAACAGCATGCACAAATGAAAGCCAACACAACCCTTAATCAATATTCATCTCCTTCGTCACCTTCATCCCCCTCAGCAGACTCTGCACCAACTTCCTCATAATCCTTCTCCAGGGCAGCAAGATCCTCACGAGCTTCAGAGAACTCTCCTTCCTCCATGCCCTCACCAACATACCAGTGGACAAAAGCACGCTTAGAATACATAAGATCAAATTTGTTGTCAATGCGAGAGAACACTTCAGCAACACTGGTTGAGTTAGAGATCATGCATACAGCCCTCTGCACCTTGGCTAGGTCACCTCCTGGAACAACAGTTGGTGGCTGGTAGTTGATACCACACTTGAATCCAGTAGGGCACCAATCAACAAACTGGATAGTGCGCTTGGTCTTGATGGTGGCTACAGCTGCATTCACGTCCTTGGGCACTACATCACCTCGGTACATCAGGCAGCATGCCATGTACTTGCCATGGCGTGGGTCACATTTGGCCATCATAGACGAGGGCTCAAAGGCACTGTTGGTGATCTCCGCCACAGAGAGCTGCTCATGATATGCCTTCTCAGCGGAAATGACGGGGGCATATGAAGAAAGCATAAAGTGAATCCTTGGGTAAGGAACCAGGTTGGTCTGGAATTCAGTCACATCCACATTTAAGGCTCCATCAAACCTCAATGAGGCAGTGAGTGATGAAATAACCTGTATCAGGCCCGAGATTTGCAAACACATCAATCAAGGTAATTCACAATAAGATATCAATTAGTTAAGGATAGGTTTCTTACTTGAGAGACCAGGCGATTAAGATTGGTGTAGGTTGGGCGCTCAATGTCAAGGGATCGCCTGCAAATGTCATAGATTGCTTCATTGTCCAGAAGCACAGCTACATCAGTGTGCTCAAGCAGGGAGTGGGTTGAAAGGACACTGTTATAGGGCTCAACAACAGATGTTGAAACCTGAGGGGAGGGGTAAACAGTGAATCCAAGCTTTGACTTTTTGCCGTAGTCAACAGATAGTCGCTCCAACAAAAGAGACCCAAGGCCAGAACCAGTGCCACCTCCAACAGCATTGAAGACCAGGAAACCCTGAAGACCAGTGCAGTTGTCGGCAAGCTTTCTGATACGGTCCAAACAGAGGTCAACGATCTCTTTCCCAACTGGTACAAACCAACACATAATCATTAAAATTAAGGTAAACCTGAAACTTTAAGCATAAAAAGAGGAGGAACATGTGCTAATTACCAATGGTGTAATGGCCACGGGCAAAGTTGTTAGCGGCATCCTCCTTGCCACTGATGAGTTGTTCTGGGTGGAAGAGCTGTCGGTATGCTCCAGTCCTCACTTCATCAATCACAGTGGGCTCGAGATCTACAAAAACGGCACGAGGGACATGCTTCCCAGCACCAGTTTCACTGAAAAAGGTGTTAAATGCATCATCTCCTCCGCCAACAGTCTTATCACTTGGCATCTGGCCATCAGGCTGGGCAAAGGGAAAAGATTTTCAGAAAAGTGAATTGCAGAAAATGTTATATACAATTTTCTAACATATACAGAGGAGAGAGCAGCACACAAAATTCAAATCAGTAATCTACTATTGCAATCACTATGCAAAAATAAAAGCAATTCCACTTTCTATCTAGGAGGAATTCTAAGATCTGAATGATTGAATGATGTGACCCGAACACCATGGAATATACCCACTTTTATTAAAATGGTGAATCCTAGATTGGTAAAACTAGGTCACAATGCAGCAATAAGTATTCAAGGACTCAAATTAACATTTCTTTGTAGATCCACAATGTTCAACACCAGATATGGTGGAAATATCTGAAACATGTCAGAAAACAACGATTCTGTCTTAAACTTGGAAGAGCCCTAAAAAATATGAGATAATCACAATTAAACCCTAGTCATTAGATCTGTTATACCAGTGCCAGTATAAAATAAATTTAGATCTAGTAACACATGTGGAGCATGTAACAAATTCTGAAATCAAAATGATAAAATGACATAGTCCAATCATAAACGTTATTCAGCAATGGTGTTTACTTCCTGTTAACGCAAATTACAGAAAGCGGAAAACCCTGGATCTGGTAAGTATGAAACTATAATACAAAAATTTAGATTTCTTCGCAGATCTGGATATAATAAAGATACAAATTTAACAACGAATCAGGTGGAAGCGTCAGACCATATAATCGAAGCATAAACTTGGAAGAATATAGAGAGATCTAATTACAACAAAACGTCATCCATTAGTCCATAGAAAAATTATGGCAGTATATGTTCACAAATGCGCACAATACACAAAATCTGGATCTGGTGAAATATGGAAATGAAAAAATTCAACAAAAGCAGGAGCATTTAAAAACAGAAACCAGAGAATTGACAAAAAAAAAAATTCAATTGATTACCTGAATGCCATGCTCGAGGCAGTAAAGTTCCCAGCACGCATTGCCGACCTGAATACCGGCCTGACCAATGTGAATGGAAATGCACTCTCTCATTTTTGCTGCAGATGGGAGGGAAGAAAATTCAAAGCAAATGCGAAGGATGATCGGCGTTTATCAAGACGCCCTTGGCTGCCAGGTATCTGTGATGAATCTGGTGATGCTTTGCTTTATATAGAGCAGCGGCGCAAAGAGAGATGGGAAAGATGTGGAAAAGATCTGCCGTTAACCCGGGTTAGTTGACCGCGGTTTCCAGCTGGCTAACGCAACCACTCGCAAAATTTTTAAACGGCTAATTATCCCGCCTGCTTTTAATTTTGTTATTAAAACAGGCGGGAGTTATTACGAAATTGCATCATTGCCATTAAACCTCCAACTGAGCGTTGGCTATAAGTGGAAGGGTAAGATCGAGAACGAGGAGGTAGGAGGGCGCATTATTGTAGATGGATGACCAGGGCACATGCATTGTTGTTGGATGGGTGGGCTGTCAATCAAGTAGGTCCGACGCTTCTATCACTAGCCTCAGGTAGGACGCAGAGGCGGGTACGGGCTCGGCCCAGGATGGATTATCTTGAAATTTATGAAAAATTGGAGAGCCTAGAATTGGGCCTTCTTATCCTTTCATATAAGTTATAACCCACAAACTGAATTCCAACTTTCGACTCACCCCTGACCAAATGATATTAAGAATAGTGTTCTAATAATTAGAGTTCCATCGCCCGCATTAGGGAGCAGTGTGGCCTCCAAGGGTTAAAATTTTAAAAATCATCAAAATATTGGTAATTGTATTTTATGAAAATATCCAAAATTTTGAAAATAAGATAATTAAAACTAATTCATTCATTAGAATTTGCCGTGCGGAAGCAAAGTATTTTCAATCAACCGAGATCTTCACCCCTTTTTCGCACGGGGCTTGGCTAATACACCGTAATTTTGGTGATAATGGCCAAATTTTGCGAAACTTTAATCCTTGTCAATGGCCATAATATATGCAAGGGGTTAAAATCGTTGATCACCAAGCTTGAGAATAGACTGCCTTGCCAGAAAGATTCTCAATCATCCTGTTTGTAGAGGTGATGAGCTGAAACATGAAATCTCATGACGGGTTGGTTGGTGAAGTGGAACTCGTTAATCTTATCGTAAGATCATAATAAATCAAATGGAGTTAACTTCTGTCATCATGCACAAATATCATCAACCACTCAAACTAACTATACTGAGATACCACATTACTGTGGCTTCATAAGAATATCTATGCAATCATACCCAAGGCAACACCAGGTACCATGTCCTGTGAATTGGGGGAAATGTTAAAGAATAACATTGAGCTCAGCTCAATGACACAGCACAGAGATGTTCTAGTCCACACATTCAAGCAATTCCAAAATCCCAAACATATGAAAAGAAATAAGTATACGCTAAAAAAAACAAAACAAAATAGTTAAAGATGCCACCAGTACAGAGAGACTCAGAGAGTCATGTGTAGATGAAACATGCATTTAAACCATTCAGAGTAGCGTGTTGGAAACAGAGGTATCAATAGTTATAATGTGTGTCATTTCTTGGCAGACTAGGATTGTTAATGGGTAGTAAAAGATAGCAACAGGAGAAAATCACTGCACAGGATTCTGAAGTACATCATTTTTGTCTAACAAGTACACCTTAGATGATGGAAACACTTGCATCTCAAATAAAACAAAAAAAAATCAATTTTCGTTAAATAACAGAACAAAACTTATGAAATATATATATAATTTAAAGAAGCAGACACTAATATGCATAAGATTGCTTGACACAAAGCCTGTGCAGCCCTAAAATGAATTCATTAAAAGAAAATATTATTGATGTAAGGAAAGAATAAAAAGGAAATGGCTAAGAACTTCTACATACACACATATAGTTGCACACAAACAAGAAGAAAAAAGGAATGGTGCTAACAAGATCACAAACTCCCAACCCTGAGGAAGTCTGAACAATATAAACAAACCAGCCAAAAGGTGGTTGAGACATAGCACGGTGATGACAACGCTTGATAGTGGCGAAGGAGCAAGAAGGGGGTCAGTATACTTGATGTCTTCAGATGCAATTATATGTTTTTTTTTCATTCTGGACAAGCGGATATAGCATGGTTGAAACACCTCATTATCCTTCCTGTCTCAACACACTTCTCTACTTTATAATCAAGTAGAAATGAAGCTACGTGCACAACCCAGGTAAATGCACAGGAGATATCCATGACATCAAAACTAGAAAAATTAACATGTAGCTCCATCACATGGGTCTTGCTATGAGATCATAAGCATACAGAAAATGCTAGCATAATATTTAATTCATCAAAGTAGGCACCTCTCTAGAGCATTCATTTTGGCAAAAGCATATATTCAGGAATGGTTCCAGTTGAGCCAGTTAATTTTGATCTTTGCCATAATAAAACACATGGCTATGAAGGTTCCTATACATTGAATCATGAAAAACAAAATTTGATCATCTATGATTCATTCAAGAAATCCTGAATGGTATTAGCCTCATTTGATAGTTATTTGCCAGTCATAACGGCTTTATGCTTGGGAAAATCTAGTCAAAGCTCCGGATAGATGATAAAAGACAAAAATAAAATCCAGAAGTGGCTTTTTGCTTTTCAGAGGATGTCATCCCTTGAACTGGAGCATGACCTTTCTCTTTTCGTTGATAGTGATAACAGGGATCAACTTGAAGGCTCTCAACATTTCAAGGTTTTACAGTTTTCAAGGTGACATCCTAAGCCTGCAGAAGTATAAAACCATGATACCAATCAGGTGAACTTCATCCAGGGGAGTTCAATAAAGCCAACAAAAGTGTAAAACCATAAAACCAATTAGATTCATATGGCTTGAGAATACCACTTTGGATTGTACTTTGATCACTTCGCAAGCAGAATTTGATCTGTGGAAGTTTGGGGAAGTGGTACTAATTGTAAACAAATGGGTATAAGCATGAACAGCTCTAATTTGCAGTAGCTGAAGTTAAAGACAACATTTCCACCATCACCATTCAAAGCCTGAAGTCACAAAGATACAACCATATCAGTTAAAGCAATTTGTCTAAGGGAAACCCCCTGTAGGGATCACTAAGCTGCTTCATGATGACCCAACGGGTGCCTCCACCCCAATTCACTCTGTACAGCTAGAGACATTCCTCCTGCCCCCAATCCCATCGAACACCCATAAAAAAAGAGATTTCTATGCAAAGATAAAATAAGGATATATTGGTCAGGGTCACTTGTGCCCCTTCAATGAATATGCCTTGATTCACCAGAACTAGGATATGCATTGGGTTGGAAATTCAAAGCATATCACTTTTTCTTTTGGCATCATTTGGAGATGTCACAGTAGATCTTCCTGGATAAACAATGCCATAAAATAAAATAGCCGAAAAGCCTAAAACAACAAAATTATGCCTTCCAAAAATTTTTATTTACAAATCAGAAGATCTAATCTAAAATTAAATTTTAGATGGAAACAAACAACAAACACGCATATAAAATAACATATCAAAATAAGCACCATTCTCCCAACAATCGAAGCCCATTTCTCAGAGAAACACATGGAAAATGTGAAGATTCTGTCATTTCCATTTTTGTCCCATTTTTCACAAGAGACCAGCAAAGGGGAAAAAAGGAAATAAAAGAAGGGATCATCTGAAATGCTGGAAGGAACCAAATGCGCTAATTTCATATGCTTGTAATGGCAAAAATGGAATAGTCTTTACTTTGAGGTGGCTTCTTTTCCCCCCAAAAAGCCCCTTTCATTTGCTTCAACAAGTAAGGAAAGGAGTAAGATAAAATGGCAAAAAGAACCCACAGATTTAACAATGCTCACCTGACCAGCAACACATGAACCAAAAATAAACAGAAAACAAAATCCAACAGAAAGGGCAAAACCACATATAGAAGAACTATGTATTTTTTATATATCCATACGCCCATTTGAATCAATGGAAAATTTAGAAAAAGCATACATCATCATCATCATCTCATCATCTCATTAACTATATAAGGGCACAACATCCCTAAATACATACATATATGAAGCCACCAAAATGCTTCATTCATACACTGTGTTCCTCCTTGCATTTCCATGGATGACGATCGATACCCATTATCGATGACGAGTGGTGTGCTCCTCCTCCACCTCTTTTACAGTCTCGCAAAAAACGAAAACACGAAAAACCAAAACCCAAAAAAAGGAAGGAAAAAAAAAAGGAAGCAGAAATAACAAAAGGGGTGTGAGAGTTTTGTGAGTGAAAAAGAAAAAACTTTATATATAAATATATAAATATATATATATTGCCTGGCTCCATCCTGTCTGCCTTTAACCACACAACGAGGGGGAGGATTTACAGAGAGAGACTACATTTTACGCCTCTCATCTGAAAATGCACGAAAACGACCTTCGATTTACAAAGGTATGGCGAAATGGTACCTCATTCGGACCAAGGGCATTTTGTTCACTGGAGGCAATGAAAATGGAAGAGAAGAAGATTCCCTTGACAGCCATTGCAGAATGTAGAGAGAAACCTTCGGTTGCGAGGTTTGTTGGGCGGGGTTTTACGTTTAGAAATGAAGGAGAAAGAGAGAGAGAGAGAGAAAGAGAGAGAAAGTGTGTGTGTGTCTGGGAAAGTTCAGGCTTTTTGATTGGTATAGAGAGAACGTTTTGAGAGGCATTGGGATTTTGGATTTGGGAAGGCCGGTGAAAAGCCATTTTCAACTTTCTCTTGGCTTGCTTTTTCTGGTAGCACTCGCCGATTTGTCCCACCTGTGTATTCCCCCTCCTATCTGACCCTTTTGACCCTTCTTCTTATTTTCTTTTCTTTTTTCTTTTAAATTTTATTGTCAAGTGGAAAGTGGAAAGTGGAAAGTGGAAACCACCCCCCACCCCCCACCCCCCGACTCGCTCTCTTCTCGGTGTGTCACAATGTCACATGCACCTCCACTCTTTCATTAAGTTCTAAGCCTCCCAAGTCCCATCCCATACCCTTATCATATACAAAATTCGTGATTTTTCCATTCAGTCATGGAAGTTCCATTGATCTCATTACCCAAATAATATCATAATCATCACTCACATTATTCATACAGATTATTCTTTTGAGACAGCAGTAATTAAGAATGGCAATAGAGAAAGATCTTGGACACATCTTTCATCTTTGTGTTGGACTTCCCCCTTGGAAAAAATATTTTATTTTGTTCCTAATTTCAATTTTCAATTTTCAAATGGGAGGCACGATGGGAGTAGCAGACTTGCCTCCCTGTACATATTAGGAAATGGAATTTCTTAACCCCCCTTCTCATTTGGCCAAGCCCCGATAAGGATAGGATAGGATGCTTCCTACTTGATATAAAATATTCTCAACATTAGTTTAATAAACAGATTTATTTTTTATATTATAATATTTTATTTGATTAATTATAAATATATTAGAATATATTTCTAAATGTTTTAAAATAAAATAAAAATAAAAATAAACATTGTAAAAAATATAATAACTTTTTAAGTTAATGAAAACCCGAAACCAAATAAAATAAAAAATAAAAACGTTTTTAGAAAATAAAAATAAGAAAAATGTTTGCAAACCAAATAAAATCTAAAGTTTTAGCCACTCATATTTGATTATTACTTATCATAAATCAATGCATCATAAAAAAAAACAAATAAACCTTGCTATTATAATATTAAAACAAAATAAATAATTTTATGATGCTAAGCGTATAAAAGTAAACTTACAACACATGGTGGTCCAAGTATCATATTATTTTAGGTGGTGCCTAACACGCACAAACTTTATAATTTTTTTCTTGACTAATCTAAATTGATCCAAAATTTCTAGTACTAATTAGTGTTGTTATTTGGGTAGCAATAATATTAGTTCAACTTTACATGGGAAAAAAACACTTTGCAAAATTGATGTCCAAAAATCAATCAAGTATGATAATTTCATGTATCTATACGTAAAATTGTGAATTAAGTAATGGAGGCATTAGGATGGTCTTATAATAGAACTTGTTTGGTGGCTTTCACGCCCTTTTGGGTTTAGGAAATAGTAGTGGTGACTGGTGAGGTCCGTGAGGATGTGTAAAGCCCTCAATCATCAATTCATTATTTCATTGAAAGTAATTGGGCAATTTCACCTTTTCCGTGATGGAATGATGGATGTGGACCCTAAAGGCAAAAGTAAATTCCCTTAGGGCCGTAGTCCCCAACCAGCCTCTACCCCTCCAACACCTCCCGACCTTTCCAACAGAAAAAGACCACTCTCCTCACCCAAAACAAGAAGGGTTAAATGGGGATTGTACGAAGTGCCTTCCATTACTCATCCTTTCTTGTGTCGGCAAGCCTAATTTGTTATTTGGTAATCAACATTGATTAGTTGTGTACTTTCATGTCAACATTTGATTCAAACTCCAACCTCTTTGACAAGGAAGCTACTAATCCGCGTCTTCCTTTTCTTGTTTCACTCAATTTATTCCTCCCTTTTCCATTCACCTTTTGCTTTTGTATTTCTACTAAATTTTAATTAATTAAGTTGACACATGATATAGATTAGAGATTAACGCTAGTGAAATTAGTGAAGGAAAAGAAATATGAAGGATCCAACCACCCAAATGGAATCAGACAATTCCTAAAGGCTCCAACCAACCCCATCATCGCCCGAGATGGGTAAATGTGTGGGACCAACAAGAGGACGGACTAGCTGCCCCACAGAATTGTTGTCCCAAACGTGCATATTCATTCATTTGTATTTGACGATATTGATTGAATGTCAGTTTTTTTTTTTTTTTTTTTGCCTCTTTCTTTTATAAAAATAATACCAATGAAGGAAAAAAAATGGAGATGGGTGGGGTGGGGTGGGGTGGGGTGGGCAGATGAAGGGTAATTAATTAAGGTGTTAAAAATATTAATAAATGGTTGTAATGAGAGAGCCGCCCAGTGTGACAGACAAGTAAAAGCTGCCTTGGTGTTGTGCCTTAAACGTCACTGGTCGGTAACATTGAAAGAAGCTCAACCCTTGAAGCTCCCGTCCAGCTAAGCGCTTTCCTAATCTACTCAAATAGTACACCGTCTTTCCAGGACCATAAACGCTTCTGCCCAGCAAGAGTAGTAACTTATATTTATTATTGAAGGCTGTGTTGAACCACTTCGGTTGGCTGATCAGCTTCTATTGTAGGAATGGTGTCCAATTTAAAGTTAATGGCTAAATCGCTTAGCTGTTGTTGGTCATCAACAAACTTAAGGGGAAAAAAATGGGTACTTTGTTCTCCAGCATGAACAGAGCTACCATTGGCGTTTACTTAACTAGAAAAAAAATAAATAAAAAAATTCTAAAAGATTGTTGCAACTGATTCTTCTAGCTTAATTGAACCTAAAAAATTTACATGTCATAAATTACATAATCATATTTTAACTATTTAACCATTGAGTTAGTTGACAAGGATGTATCATAGGGTTGGCTTGAAGAAGAGTGAGAAACCTTTGTATGGATAAAGACTTAGTCATGGTATCACTAAGTTGATCTTTTGATAGAACAAAAGGATCTTCTAAAGATTTGGTGAGGATACGTTTGGTGTTCAAAGTAATAATCAATTTCAACATGTTTCACCTTAAAGTGAAGCGTAAAATTAGTAGTCAAATAGGTGGTGTTAAGGTTGTAACAAAATAATGTAGAAATAGTACACAAAGGAACTTTGAGCTTAATGAGAACTAATGGGATCTATGAGAGCTCCACAATAGCATTAGCTCATGCACAATATTCAATTTCAATGCTTGATTTGGAAACTACTTTCTCTTTACTTGAGGAATAAGAGACAAGATTACCACCAAAGAGAACTCAATAACAGCTAGTGTTGTGATGATCACATAGGCAACTTCCCTTAGCAACATTTGTGAATATCACAAGATTGAAAAGGTTAAAAGTTGTAAGGGATATGGCATGTAGGGAAGTGCCTCTAAGATGATATAAAACCCTTTTTACAACTTACCAATAGTTGGAACATGCATGAATTGACAAATTTTGTTGACAACATAGGCCAATTTAAGACGTTTGATAGTGCAGTATTGCAAGGCACTAACAATCTTTCATAAATGGAAGCATCCTAAAATAATTCTCAACAATTCTTTGTTATGAAGAGATAGAACATGATCAGAAGACATAGGAGTAGACAAAGACTTAGCATTGGTCATTTGTGTTTTTGTCCAAAAGATCATGAATGTATTTAACTTAATTCAAATGTAAGGAGGAACCACTTGAACTCACCTCAATGCCCAAAAAATAATTGAGGAGACCAAAATATTTTTTTAAAAAAATTTGAATTTAGATTAGTAATAAGTTATTACATAAGAATGAATCACTACCAATTTTAAGAATTTCATTGACATATATAAGTAATACAATCATAACATACTATTATTATAAAGAAACATAAAGGAATCTAACTTAGAGGTCTAAAAACCCTGCTCCAATCAAGATCTGCTTAACTTAGTAAACTATGCCCTCATGGGCTATTTGAGGCCTTAGAGAGATTTGTCTAATCAACAAATATAATGAGGTTTGATGGAGCATTCAAACCCCCATGATTGTGACATGAAAACAACTTCATCATGATCCACATTAAGTTATGCATTTTGCACATCCAATTAAAGAATGAAACAACCCTTAGATAATGCCAATGTTAAAATAAATTGAATGTTGGGAGGTTTAACAAACGTGTTGAAGGTCCAAAGTAGTCCATTCATTGAGTTTTATGAAAGCTCTTGGCTACCAAATGAACTTTGTATCTTTAATACTACCATTAGGTTTATATTTGAGCTTAAAAACTCATTTACACTTAAGTGAGAGGTTGTGGGACTAAAGTCTAGGTATTGTTTTTTGAATAAAGCATTATAAAAAATGCATTTTACTTAGCTTGCATAGCCAAAAACGCAATTGATATTGTTGTAGCTTGTTTATGAGTATAAGACTAAAAAACAAAAATATTAGTAGGACTAAGTAAAGCTCAAAGTTTATGCATACTATATTTTAAATGGTTAACCATAGCATTAATTAACTTAAAAAAGAAAATTATAGGTAGATTTGCTAGTTGTGAGGAAGAAGTATAATAGGATGGAAGATTTGAACCAAGTAGATATAGTAAATGGAAGCTAGAATGGTAGGTAAAATAAAATTAGATTGTTGAAAGAAAGGAGCTAGCGAGGATCAAATGAAGGTATATTACTGAAAATACTAAAGAAAGAGAATAATCAACAAATGGTAAAACTTGTTCATCAAAGATAAGAAATTTGGAAATGTAGAGTTCACAAAAGATTAATATCCAAACACAAATAGCTCTTGTGTTTGGAGCTATAGCATGAGAAAATACACCTAATAGACCAAAATAGTAACTTATGTTGATTATAGGACCTAAGAAAAGTAAAGTAGGAGCAATCAAAGACTTTAAGGTGTTTTCTCTCAATTCTACCATTTTGTTGTAGTGTATAAAAGCAAGAAACTTTGTGAGCAATACCATGAGTGAGTAAATAATTTATAAAAGCATGAAACTCACCGCCTCCGATTAGATTAGTTAGACTTGATCAAAGTGTTGTATTATTTTTTAATCATGACTTGAAGATGTAAGAAATGAGTGAAAGCTTTATTTTTAGTTTACAATAAATAGATTTAAGAGATGAGTATAATCATCAATAAATAATAAGAAATAGTCAACACCATAGATAGATTCTATTAGAGAGAGACATTATAAATCAACATACACTACATAAAATTGTTTTATTAATTAACAATTAGAATCAATAAAGGGTTTAATTGATAGTTCTGGGTCATTTGACAAGATTTGCAAACTAAATTAAAAAAAATAGGTTACTCATTACAAAATTGTAAAACATGGTTGACAACGGGATCAACTTGGTGATTTAAATGATAATGCCAAAAATTAGAGTTCTTATTCTGAATAACAAATATAAATAGAGTGATTGAAGTGGAAAACAATAAACCTGAATCGTAAGTTATTGAATATAATGAGACTTTGTAAAGACCTCGATCAAGTTTGCCTAGAAGAAGGATCTATTTTGAGAGTAGATCCTTAACAAAGGAAAAATCAACATAAAATTCAACAAAACCATTGTCATTAAAAATCTACTAACAATAACGTATTTTTGGAAATTTGTGGAATAAATAAAACTTTATATATGATAATAGGACAAAATTAAAAAGGAATGATAAATTGGCTAATATTGGAAATATCTAGAGCTTTGCCAACTAAAACCTTGCTTGTGCCAAGAAAATGACTAGTGTTGTTCAAGTTGGATAGATAAAGAGTAATGGAATGAGTAGCACCTATGTCTATATATCAAGAATTGTTAGCTACAATGTTTAGATTTGCAAGAAGAGCAATCATTTTTGTGAATTTTTTAGGGAGCAATAGTTGTAATCAAAGTGATGCCAACAATTCAAAGCTTCATATCTAAATTTCTTACAAACTTGACATTGAGGCTTGCCTCCAACAACGTTTTTAGATAGGTGAAATTTCATGTCAACATTTTCTTAAAACTTCATGTCAAGATCCTTGCTAAGATGGATTTAATTAAATAAGTTGTCATGTTGTTGAAATTTACCCTTCTTCTTGTTATTATTATAAAATGTCTTTATTCTTTTCAACTTAATACTCTTTTGATAAGTGTTCCTCTTATGGGTCTTAATCTATTTTACCACAATTGCATAATTTAATCTCTAATAATAATCTTAGATTTAATAAGATATATAGTGTATAAAAAATAATGTATATACATAATATATCTCATAAAATATCACATGCATATAATATAAATTTCAATTACATTTATTTTTAACATTTTTTATATGATAAAAACTCGATACATTTTATAGATTTTATTTTGAAAAAAAAATACGATCAAATATATTTTCAAAAAAAAAAGAAAAAAGAAAAAAAGATCATCTGCTTTTAAAAAATAAAAACTAAAAACTAAAAAAAGTTTTTCAAAACAAATTGAAGCTAATATTTTTTTAACTAAAATATATGTCTTTGGTTTTTCATTAACAAATTTATTGTGTAGGTTAAGAGGAAGAATTTTTGGGTTTGGCCATTTGCCAAAAGATTTTTCCCTTTGTCACTTCTGAATGGGGGGGTCCCAACTTTTTCAATGACATGGGAATGGGATGTCTCTACCTCATTCACTCCTCCTATACTTTAATAAGCCCTAACCGGAAAGCGGCATTTGCTTAAATAGGATTTTCAAAGACTTCATATGCCCGTTGGGATACTCCCTTCTTTCACTGCATCACCTATTTCTTTAATAAGCTAATTATAAAAATGAGAAGAAGATATTTCATACTCCTGGGATAGGCATATGGGATTGGGAGAGAGTATTGGGAAATTGAAGAAGACTAGCAAGCTGATAGCTGGCAGTGTTCCGAGACCTCGGGTGGAGAAGGAGTTATAAAGCAAAGGAGGAAACAAGGGAGGGACAATTGGATTTGAATCTCGATGTGATTGACAAAATGACATTGCAAATCCCGGAAGGTGATGCTTGATGCTTGTGACGGTAGCTTTCTTGATTTCGACGCATTAATATTTTCAATGTGTAAATCTCTAGACATTAGAGGTTTAGGCATTAGCTGCCACATCTGGGAAAGGCGTCAACTGACATGGGTTTGTGTGTGATATTGTGCATTTGCGTCATCAGTCAAGTGATTTGTAAACTTGGGCCAAGCCCATCAAAGCCCCTACGCAAGGGTTGAAGTTGAACTCATCAGCCACCCACCACTCCCTACTCCCACCTCATGGGGAGTGGGAGCTCTGCAGAGGGTTCAGGTGATGAATAACTGCTACTTTCAGGCCCAAAAAACGAGAGGGGGTGGGGGGGCGCGGGGGGGAGGGGATGCACCACTCCTATCTTATGGGTTTTGTTTTAAAGTAAACAGCGGTAGAAGAAATATGAAATGAATTTTGAACTATAATAATTGAAATAATAAATTTGGTCAAGCGGCATGCACGTCAACTGTTTGGGAAATTACATAAATGCGTACTCAACTCCCTCAAAACCACCTCAGCGTGGGTGCACCACTACCCTCCAATGCATCACACAATCATTGCAGACATAAAATAAAAAAATTGCACTTGCGGATCTGCAATTTTATTCGGTGCGTTACTAGTAGTCGAACCAGTAGTTATTGTTGTGGTTGTGTGTCTTTCAGATTGGCAAAACTATTGCCATTTCACTATGGATTGTCACTTCAGGCAGTGGAATGTTTGCAGTACCTTCACCAACCCTTTTAAAACCACCCCAACTAGGGAGCATGCACCACCATTCTGGGGTATAATACTCGCACTATCTTACTATGTTCTACTTGGTATTCATGGCCTGTACATTTTTTTAGTGCACTATGGATTGAAGTTCGGCTCGTCAACTTTTGACCCCACAATTACTAATTTACTACTAAACCGTCATCCTCAAAACCCAAGTGGTGGGACAGCGTCTTTGAGCAGTTTGTCTTGACTTGAATTGCAGGCAGTTTGTCTTGACTTGAACTGCAGGGACTTTGTACTTGAATGAAGAATTTTCATGAGTCATAGTGATTAGGAAAGTAAAACAAATTTGATAATAGATTTTAGAAAATATGGCCTACATCTGCTTTATGCTAGTGAATGGATTTTTTTTTGCTTCTTGGACATGCAGAAAGAAACTTCTTCTGAAAGCATTGCTTGTCATGCTAGTCTGTCTTCATTTTTTTCTATCTTTTTTGTTTCTTTTTTCCTTTTCTCGAAGCACTATCTTTGATGAAAGTTTCTCGCTTTTTATTTTGGACTCTCCACCATGCTAAAAGAAATATTTGAGTCTTATGAATCTTATTCCTCTGAGAGGAGGAGGACCCCATCTGCCACTCACGGAGTTGGATTCAGACGCATTTCTGCACACAAGGGCGTAAACATGTTTTATGCTTGTCACAATTTGGTGTTGGAATATGGCCGAAAATACCCACAAATTGATTACTTACTACTAGTTGAATTCGATGTTGTCTACTGAATCACTGAGTGATCTAGCTATTTCATAGGCAGTGTAGAGCTATATATTAATTCAGAAGAAATGGAAGCATCATGTCTAAAAAGGGGTTGTTCCATCATCCAAGTGGTGTTTCATGGCTCACTATCTACGGTGAAGAAAAGAAGCTTGGTCCTTCCATTCCAACAAAACAATCAAGCTCACATAGAAAAAGAAGAAACATTAAAAAAGGAAAAGGCTTCTGCTTCTGCTTCTGCTTGCTTTAGTGTGTCCCTCACCTGAATGAAGACAAGGAAGCTCATCAATCAAACAGGCCCATTCATCTTTTCCAATGGATAGCTTAGACGATGCGGGGCCATCCAACGAATCACGCATACATTTTAAATTCAGAATCAGGAACCCACTTCCACGCAAAAGGAAGCCCCTTGCAAATGGCAACCCTCCACTCTTCACCAACATCTCTGCCCTTTTTTGGAGTGTCTTTACTTTGGATCACTCTCGTGAAATGAAGAGGAAAGATAAAAGGAGAAAGAGAGAGAGAGAGAAAAAGATTTCTCAAAGGATGGATAATGATTTCATCTTGTGGGTCTATGAAAAATATAGATGCCGTGCGTTGCCCTCAAGCAGTTGTAGTGATTATTATTATAAAACCATGACGAGAGCAAATAAAAGATGTATACTAGTAATTAGGAGAGATACATATGAACACTTTGCTAAGCTGAAGAAAAGGAAAGGAAAATGGTGAAAATAACTTGAGAGAAAAAGTTTATTCCTGAGTAATTCTCAGAAGTTTTAGTGTTGAAAATAGCTTTTTTGAGTCATTTTCAGCATTTTCCTCCCTTCTGCTTCTACTTTCAATCCGAGCCTTGAAAGGAGATAGGATAAAAGAAGGCAAAAGGCAAAAGGTTACTCCAAGAAAAGCCTCTCATTAGTATGAGAAGGAGCGGTATATATCCTAGTGATGCTAGCTATACTATACAACTTCACTTCAACTCTACCATTACGAAGCCCCTGTAATCATAATTCAAATGGGTTCTTTGTCTTGGTGACATTGGACGTCTCTTTGGTCTTGCATGACAACTTGCAAGAATCGACTCTGCATGGGTCCGCCTCAGTCAACAACTGGGCAACCTCATTCATAGTTGGGCGAAGGGCCGGGCTGCTACTCGTGCAGCGGAGGCCAATCCGAAGCATCTGAAGCATCTCGTCTCTGAAGGACCCTGATAAGCGCTTGTCTAGAACCTCCATAGCTCCTTCCATCGTACCCACTTTGGTTGCAACCCAATATATGATATTCTTGTTCTCCCCAAACTCTGCCTCTACTGGCTTCTTCCCAGTTATTAGTTCCATGAGTACTACTCCAAAACTGTACACGTCACACTTGGTGGTCGCCTTGGATGAATATGCATATTCTGTCACAACCATTAACAAAAATGAATTCAACAATTCTGGTTCTACCAGTAAAATTAATTTGTGCTGTCAAAATGGTACCATAATGGAAAAAAAAAGTTGGATGAGGATAATACCTGGGGCCAAGTAACCATAAGTCCCCGCAATAACAGTAGTAGTGAAATCTTTCCCTCTTGCTTGCAAGACCTTGGCTATGCCGAAGTCTGCAACTTTGGGTTGGTAATTGATATCCAGGAGAATGTTGGTTGACTTGATATCTCTGTGAATTATAGGGGGCAACAGATCATGATGAAGATAGGCCAAACCCTGTGCAATCCCTAGAGCAATCCGATGACGAATGGGCCAATCCAAAAGGGTCCTTCCTCTGTGAAGGGCATCCCAAAGGTTTCCATTGGGCATGTACTCATATACCAACAAGCTGCAATCCGAACTTGAGAAGCAGCTATACAACTTGACAATGTTTTTGTGCCTTATGCTTCCTAGAGTCTCGACTTCGGTTTTTAATTCTTTGACTAAAAACAGCTGATCCTCTGAAGCAGAATCTTTTGTTTTTTGACTCCACAGCTTCTTCACAGCGACAACTTCCCCATTCCTCAGTTCAATTTTGTACACTGTGCCAGATCCTCCGTGCCCGACTATGTTCTTATCGATTAAGGCCTCAATGATCTCACGAGGATCAAAATTGATTCGATGAAAGCTCTTTACGGCATAAGAGAAGAATGATGAAGACATGTTCTCATCATGTTCCATCACAGCTCTTTGTTTGCTGAACCAACGCTTTAGAAACAAGACAACTCCAACAATAACAATCACTGAAGAAGCCCCAATGACCCAGATACAATTTAGCTTCTTTCGGTTGTCGGTTTGAGAACATATGGGGAAATTCGAATCTGAGGAATTAACATAGACCGAAACACAGAGATGTGGGTTGCCTGAAAAGCTTTCTGCCAACCCTCCTTGTATCAGTGAGAGAGGAATTGGACCAGAAAGCAGGTTGTTTGTAAAGTTGATGGAGTTTGGCAACAATTCAGAGAGGCTTTCTGGGATTTTCCCTGTCAAGCGATTGTTGGAGAGATCAAGAACATTTACAGATTTCAATGAAGATAGTGACTTGGGAATGGCAGAATTGAACTTGTTGCCTTGCAACAGCAAAAGATTTAGCTTATTTAGATTTCCAATTTCTGAAGGTATTGGACCAGACAAGAGATTGTTACTGAGATCAATCTTCACCAAATTGGTAGCTTGAGATATTTCACGGGGTAGAGCACCAGAAATCCTGTTGCTCTGAATGAACAATTCTGACAAGTTTCTAGCAGTTCCAATTGTTTTGCCAATTTGACCATTCAAATTGTTGAAACCTAAATCAAGGATTGAAACGCGGGGAAGACCAAGAAGCCCCTCGGGGATTGGACCCTCCAAACGGTTATTGCTCACTCTAAACCGTAAAAGAGACTCGCATTTTGCATAGTTCTCAGGTAACTTTCCAGAAAACATATTATCCAGGACAAGAAAATAGAGCAGGTTACCTCCCTTGCAGACCTCTGTCGGCAATTCACCAGATAGATGGTTTTCTGACAAGTCTAAAAGAATCATAGGCGACCATTGTCCCAGACTTCTTGGAACTCCTCCTGTCAGGAAGTTGTCGTAAATTGATAACATGGCCAAGGCTGTTGAGTTCCCAATTGCCTCCGGAATTTCTCCTGTAAGGCTGTTATTGTAAAACTGCAGGACCCGGAGCTTGGGCAATTTACATATGGATTCCGGAATTTTTCCAGTCAACCGGTTCACTGACATATCTAAATCGTTGAGCTCCGTCAGATTCCCCAACTCCTCGGGTATTCTACCAGCAATCTGGTTGTAATAAAGCTCAAGCAGTCGCAAGTTCTTCAGCAATCCAAGCTCTGCTGGAATCTGACCGTTGAGGAAGTTCCCACTCAGCTGAAGATCAACCAGGGATGTCATGTTCCCTATGGACGGTGGTATCTGGCCGTGTACCATGCATGTTGTCAAGATCATACTCTTGAGCTTTGTCAACCTGGAAATATCCTCTGGCAGTGACCATAAGTTGAAACCCTCATTTTCGTTGAAGCGTATGTGTTCAAGATTGGTGAGGTTGGTTATGGACAAAGGGAACTCGCCTGTGAAGAGGTTGTATGACAGGTCCAGAATCCGGAGAGATTTCATTGGCGACAGGTCCGGCAGCGTCCCAATGACTTGTGAACCATTCATATCAAGCTCTTCCAGGAGAGAGCAGTTGACAATGCCCTCTGGAAAATTGTCATGAAGGTCGTTGTAGCTGAGACGAAGAACCCGCAGCTGGGGCAGGTAAGAGCATACGTCTGGTGGAAAACGGCCAGAAAGTGACCACCCAGAGATGTCAATCACTTCAACATACCCTTCATCGTTGCATCTCACTCCACTATAGTTACAGTAAGACGTTTTTCCTGTTACATCCCAATCAGACAAGGAGTCCCCAGAGAGAGAGTTCTTCATTAGAGTGAAGAAGTGAGACTGGTTAGTTATGCTGGCTTGTGAGGGCATGGAGAGAGACACAAGTGACACAAAAAGGAAGAAAATACAAGAAAGAGCCATCGGAGAGAGAGAGAGAGAGAGAGGCTGTTGTTAAGGTGGTTATTGCAGAGGAGGGGGTGAAGAAGAAAAGCGGTATATAAACATGATGATTGAGGGGATCATTGGGTGCAGCAGTAATAAACCGTGATGATGAAAAAGGAGGTTCGTGCAGTGGCATTGTGATAGAGAGGTGCATATCTTTGCATAAAGAGGCTTTATGTTTATACCCACTCACCCAGGTAGAGAATAACATCAACCCTTTATACAGATAAGATGTTTATTAAACTGCATCCGATCCTAATACACCATCCTCTCATCAATATGTGAAATTCTCTTTCCATTGGAACTCGGATGATTACAACCCACATGAGGCTTTCTGGATCGTTACTTGATTTGGTTTCAGCAGACCATGACTCTGAAATCCTCTCATCAATATGTGAAATTCTCTTTCCATTGGAACTCGGATGATTACAACCCACATGAGGCTTTCTGGATCGTTAATTGATTTGGTTTCAGCAGACCATGACTCTAATATTTCTTTCTCTAAGGTTTTTGACCATGTATAATTAGTTTGCAATCTCACTTTCTTGATTCTATGTTGTTCCCCATTCAACCACAGTGATTATGATACTAGGTTAGCCCTCCAGTAATGTCTATGATTTGTCTTTTATTATTATTGGTTTTTGAAGAAAGTTTGCGACTTCCAATCGTTTGTAGCTTCTCTGGGTCCAGGTCAGAACATGAGACAAACAATTACATATATACAAATTTATGAGTTTTTGCCCAAAGAAAGTGACAAATTTGTCTCACTCTCTTAACTCTATCACACTATTTGCTGAAGTTGATCCAGAATTTGGTGAAGCCAAACACATTCGCAGGCTCGCAGCCAACCAGATAAACCTGGTATGCTGGTAGGAATTGGGACATACAGCTACATGCTTCTGTACCACTTGTACGGAAGCATACACCTTGGTAATCGTATAGAGGACTTGGTTGGCGACTGGGGGTTGATAGTGTGAAGTACAGGGTCCCACCAAGCTAATGGGCCTGATGGGCCTTAGTGGTGAGGAAAAGGGGGAAAATGAGCCCAAGAATGGGAATCTGAAGAATGAAGTGGATAGGGGTCCTCAATTCTGAATGATAGTGATGCAAGTGCAAAGAAAAGATGCCCACTCTCCACTCTCCAGTCTCCACGCCCCCGTGCCATTGATGAAATCCGACGTGGTAATCCCTTATTACTTGCTTTTTACCGACAAACTTCTTTTGGTTGTGCTAAAATGCGCACGACCTATCATCTCACATTAGCAAAAGCAACAGATTCTGAGAGATAGGATGCTTTTGCCCAAAGCTTGATTGACAGCCATTGCTTCATCAGGATGAGGATGGCCTATTTCCATGAGATGTAACAATTTGAGGATGGTAAAGACGCCTTTAACCCGCCTGGTTTGCCGCATCACAGCGCATTATAGCATGTCAATTCCCTTGCATTTCTCCTTTTTTGTATTCCGTGTAAAAGAAGAGAATATGGATTTGCTTTAGAGAGTCAATCCATAATCACAATTTGGAATATAATACTTGTAAAATTAAACAAGTATTCCATACTGGAGTTGGTGACATGGTGGAGATCCTACTATTAAAACTTTCTTTTATATCTATAATAGAGAGGGAGGGAGGGAGGGAGAGAGAGAGAGAGAGTTGTTCAAAGAATTGACGATAATATGCGATTTCAATGGAAAGGGCATATTCAAAGTGGAAACAAAGAAGACAACTCCTATTGGCCTAGTGGCATCTCAGGACCTTATCTTGTTATCTTAGTTACTTTTGAGAAGGGGATGACTTTCACATTGTAAATCAAGTGTAGAATTGTTAATGGCTTCCATCACCAGAAACTGATAGTCAATCCAATCACTTGATTTCTCTGTTGGTATGAGCTTCTTGACTAATCGTCAATGGCTTCCATCAGCTGATATGCTACCTCAAGAGGCTCCATCTCAATCAAACTAGATCAAAACAATTATGGTTTCTAAAGGTCACAAGTGTTGCCTGCAGTTAGAGCTCATGACCTTGAAGATTTGTTGCCGGGAATTAAAAGACCTGTCCAGTTTGACTAATCGATTCAAATGTTATTGATGAAAACTCGATACTGGCAATGTGCGGAGTCTACAGTATTCAGGTTGGATTTGACAGTTGGTTGTTGAATTCAATTTCAGAATCCATGTATGGGCATGCACTGAATTATTCAAGTTCTTTTGAGGTTTGGAATATGCTAGAAAAATTGTTCCTACAAAATTGAATAGCATCTGTTGGTATTGTTGTGATTAATTCTAAACATTCACATATAAGGCACAATCACCACAAAAATTATACCTCAAAAATATTCTCTGTTGCCCAAAATTTTCAAGATTGGCTTAGGTTATGTTTGGCTTTTGAAAGATTTAAAAGAAAATATGAGGAAAAGAAATTAAAAAAAATAGAAGGAAATGAAAAGTGAAAAAATAAAATAAAAACTAGATTTAGAACAATAAATTATTTTTAAATATTATTTTAAACTCATTTCACTTCCATATAAAAGATAATTGATGCTTTTAAGTTCATATCAACTTAGTCAAGTTAGTCTGGAATAAAATAAATATGAATTGTTTTAATTCTGATTCTTTTGGTTACAAAAAGAATGCTTATTCTATTACCTCTGCTACTTATGATTCAGTAGCTGGATTGATCCAACCTAAAGCTAGATCAATCCTCGAAGAAGGCATTTTGAACACTTAGTAAAAAAATGCTTCCTAAACCTTCCTAACTCCTTAAAAAAATTTCAAGAAAAAACAACATTTAAATACAAAGGTTGATTCAAATCCATCCTCCTCCAACCTCAACTACAAACCTTGGTCTCTTGACAAATTCAACAAATTGATCTCCATTAGCCAAGTAGTCCGTAGAAGGATTGGAAAAATCGAGTTATGAGACACTTAAAAAATTTGTCCAAAATTGGCAACCTAACTAAACACTAACAGTTTTCCTACTACATCTAGCAAATCCAAATATCCTCTTGAATCTATATTTTCTGACAAATAGGGACCTGCACCTTTGCTATCAACTTCATGCTATAGATATTATATTCATTTTGTGGATGATTATACCCACTAGGCAATTACACTTTGATGTATCCCTTGAAAGCCAAATCTAAATCCATAAATGTTTTCCTTCAGTTTCAAGCTCTAGTTGAGAGAATGTTTGACAAAAGAAAAAAAAATCAAAACCTTGCATTCCCTTTCTTTAATTAAACTTGTATGACTTTTAGACATCCTTGTCCATACACCCATCAACAAAATGGAAAACCTGAGAGAAAGCATAGACAATATTGAAAATGGTCTTTCCCTCCTAGCTCAATCCATAACTACCTTTCAAATTTTGGTGGGATTCATTTACAACTGCAGTTTATTTGGTAAATAGACTTCCAACATCTGTACTTGAACATTTGTCACCTTTTGAGAAACTTTCTGGCCATAAACCTGATTATCGGTTTGTAAAAGAACCCTTTGGTTGTGCTTCTCTTTCTGGACTAGTCTAAATCATAAAGGTTATAGGTGTTTGGATCCAGATAGAAGAATTCACTTTGTTAGTTCTGTTAACAACATCAATGAATTTGAATTTCCTTTTGAACATGGCTTTCCAAGTACCAAATCTGTTGCTAGTCCTGCTTTAGATTCTGCTTCAAATTCATCCTCTCTGTATAACACTTTTAAATGGTTTGTTCCTTCCATACCCATTACCTCTTCCTAACCAAAATGTGTCTGATAAATCTGACATGAATCATCTTCAAGTATCCAATACAGTAACTAGTTCTCCTATAATTGTTCCTGATTTGAGCATCAATTCTCAACATAATGTGGCAACTAGTTCTCTTAAGAGTTGTTACTTTTTTTAGCATCAATTCTCAGCAGATCAACTTTTTATTACCTATACTATTGACTGATTCACCTCATTCAGTTGACTCACACATTGATCAACCTCTCTTGCCACCTAATAATCCCCTAAACATTCATCCCATGATAGAGACCTAAAGCTGGTATCAGAAAACCTTTAGCCTTTTCAGCTTAAACCATTAAATCACAAACCAATATTGGAGAATTTGTGACAACAGAACCTTTAGGTGCTACTGAGGCTCTGGCCATTCCTAAATGGGAAACTGTCGTGGAGGAAAAGTATCAAGCTTTTATACATAATCATACATGGATTCTTGTACCACAAGCCTCTGAGATGAGTTTACTTGGAAACAAAATGGGTGTAGAGATTCAATTACAACCCTGATGCCTCAATCCAAAGATATATACATACACAAGGCAAGGAATGGCTAAGGGATTTCAGTAAACAGCAAGGGTTAACTACTTGGAGACTTTTCGTCTAATGGTCAAATCATCTACCATTAAAGTGATTTTCACGCTAGCTGTTACTTCAAATTGGGATATACAACCAATTGATATAAACAATGACTTGTTGAATTGTGAATTGCTAGAGGTTATTATGTATATGGCTCGAGCAGAAGGATTTGAAGATCCTACTAAATCAACCCATGTTTGTAAGCTGAACGAGGCCCTCTATGGCCTAAAACAAGCTTCCAGAGAGGTTTGATTAAAACAAGTTGATGCCTCATTGTTTGTACATTAAACTGGTGACCAAGTTGTTTTGCTGCTAGTATATGTGGATGACGTGCTCATCACCGGAAGTTATTCTAAGCCGGTTTTACCAAATATAAAGGATTTGAACACACAGTTTGCTTTATGGACACTTGGATTTGTCAATTACTTCCTTGGCTTTGTAACTGCAAGGAGTTCTACTTGTATTCACTTAACCCAAAGAAAATAGACTACTGATTTGCCTTACCTTGGAATATATTCAGATCTGCCTATCATCTTGAAAGAAATTGTGGGTTACTGGGAGCTGAGGCCTAAAAATGGGCCCAAGATTTGAAACCTCCCCCAACACTGCTTTGAGGCCTCTCGGAGCTTCAAGTATTTTCAAAGCCCGGTTCACTGGCCTCTGCAGAAAGGCTCTGCTTTACACCCTTAGTGACAGTAGGTTTCATAATGGGCTTCCAGTTAATCTGTCTAGGTTCTTAAACCAAACCCAATCTCCCCATTGAAGTGTGAGCTAGAGACAGCAGTTCAATTTTCCAAGCTCAAATTACTTAAAACCCAGCCCAACCCATTAGTTGGTTTCAGAACACAATTAAGGGGCGTTAGGGAACTGATATAACAAGTTAATTTAAACCATTAAATTAAATATATTAAGTACATCTGCTAAAATAATTTTAAAATATTATTTAAATTCAAAATTAACTTAAAATAATAAATTAAAAATTTACTTACCAAACTCTCACATATATTACATTGGCCTAGATAATACTTTAGACAAATATTGAATCATTGGGAGGACCATGGGCCGGGCGATGCCCTCACACAGAAGTTTCCTGGTGCATAAAAGCTGTATTCTGCATCCCTACTCGTCTTATATGCAATCTTTTTTCTTGTTCGCTTTCCCCTCCTCGAAAAGAAGAAAATCAAAATAATCCCGGGATAGAAAGTTGGAGAAGGTGACTACTCATAAGTCCGAAGTCCGAAGTCCGAAGTCCCAAGCCCCAAGTCCTACCTATCCTCTCAAGTATAGTATCATCATAACAGACATGTCTGAGCTTCAAAACAGTAGCACCCACTTTGGTGCCCTGCTAACCAGAATTCCCTCTGTCAGTGAACAGTTTCACTCCACATCTTTTGAAGCTTGACCAATATCGCACCTTAACCAATGACCTTCTTATAAATTATTTAATCTTTACATAAAAAAATCAGGTTAAATGAATTTAAAAATATATATATAAATAATTTAATGACTTTAAAATAAATTATTTTTCTTTATTTTTTTATTTTTTTCTCCATTTTCTTTAGTTCATGTTCTACAAGAACCAAACACCAAACATGGCCGTAATGTTCAGTTGCCCGTGTTTGTACGAGAAATTCACCATTCAGTTTAGTCAAAGAAGCATGAATATATTGAGAGAGATGAGGTTTTGAATCTGTCAACAAATAATGACTCCAATCTGGTAGAACTTAAGATTTAATTCCTTGACAAAATAAGATTCTCTGTTTCATTAACCATGCTTCTTTTGGAAAGCTACCACCTTGATTCTCTATCCGGTGCAAGATACACATGCATCATCTTAGTTACAGAGAACACAAGATCCATAGGTTATTGGCATTTCCTTCCACCCATTCCTCTTATTAATACAAAAGAGAAAGAAAAAGAGGTCCACCGACTCTAGTTTTTTCTTCCCAATCAACAAAGATTATACTAGAGTCTCTAGCCAAATATTTTACAAGTGACCTCACATCCTAAATTTTACATAATGCTACCTGATACAACAGGGCAGCAGAACATTTTCCCTGAGTTGAAACTTGAACCCGAAGGACTTCGTCTCCACTAACTGACCCATATCAGAAACAGTTAGGGGCTTGGATTGAATTTCTCTGTTTTGCCTTCCATTTTCTTAGTAACACCGTCCTTATTGACAATGATGCCAACCAGTCTACAAGGCTCTGCTTCTTCTATCATTTGAACCACGCCCCTCATTGTAGGTCTCAGCGCTGGAAGCCTTGCCGTACAGAGAATTGCAATTCTCAATACCTTCACTGCGTCTTCCTTTAGTGCTTCTGGAATTCTTGAATCTACGATACTTAGCACACTCTCTCTAGTCTTGATGTTGCTGCACACCCAGCTCACTATGTCCCTGTTCTCTCCATAGTCAGGCTCAATTGGCCTTTTCCCAGTCACCAGCTCCATTAAAACAACTCCAAAACTGTATACATCACTCTTCTCATTTACTTTATATGTGTAACCATACTCTGCATAATTAATAACCTACCAAAAATTAGTTCAAAATAAAGAAGGAAAAGAAAGCTTACTACCACCATTCTAATCTTATCTAGTTGCAAGTGACTAATTCTCCTAGCAACGAAACACAGGAAAGAAATATAAACAGAATAGAAAGGAAAAACACTCACCAGGAGCGATGTAGCCGTGGGTTCCAGCAATGACATGGGTGGAGTCCTTACCACCACCATTAGCTTGAACGATTTTGGCGAGCCCAAAATCAGCAATTCTAGGCTTCAAAAACTCATCTAACAGAATGTTACTAGACTTGACATCCCTATGAATCACAGGCCTTTCACAGCTATGGTGTAGATATTCTAATCCTTTGGCAGCCCCCAATGCAATCTCGTACCTTGTCTCCCAATCAAGCTCCATCTTCCTGGAAGTGTGTAGACGATCCCACAGACTCCCATTTGGTAGATACTCGTACACCAATAGGCTTGAATCCTCACTCGTAATGCTACAGTACAGCTTCACCACGTTCACATGCCTAATAGAGCTCAGCGTCTGAACCTCCGCATCAAACTCCGACGACTTTCCGCTACGCTTTGCCAGCATGGGCGTGGTACTCCGGGTCTTTTTCCTTCCGCCGGAGTCTGAATTCCAGATGTGTTTCACTGCAAGTTCATTGCCGTTTGATAGTGACACTTTGTACACATTTCCGGAACCGCCTTTTCCGATGAGATTATCCTGCTTAATCGAATTGAGAATCTCATCTTCTGTGAAACTCAACATATGGAATGATTTCACATCCCAAGAATCGTCCTTCAACGACCGGTCATCTTTTTCTTTACTCTTCAAGAAAAAGAAGCCTGCCAGCGAGCCCAGCAAGACCATTGAACCTATGATGAAACAAACTATGAGCGTCCGCTGCTCCCTCGACATGCGGGAATCCGGTGGACACCGCCGGAAGAAACTGATATTGGGGCTGCAGAGGCCAGCATTTCCCGCGAAGCTGCCGTTGTAGGCCTCTATGGAAAGAGATTGAGGCACGCGTCCAGTTAACCGATTGTGGGACAGGTCGAGAAGGCTCAGCCTGAGAGATGACAAACTTGCCGGAATTTCACCGGAGAGTTGGTTTTCGGACAAATTCAAAGAATTGAGAGTAGGTAGAGATCCGAGTGAAGAAGGAATTTTGCCGGAAAGTAAATTGTGAGCAATGTTCAGATCACTGAGAGAGTCGCAAGAGCCCAACTCCTTTGGTATTGAACCAGAGAACATGTTGTTTTGTAAATGGAGACTACCCAGGATTTTTAGTTCACCGATGGTAGCCGGAATTTCTCTGGAGAATTGATTGTTGCTCAGATCAATTGACACCAATGATGAAGCTTTTGAAATCTCCACTGGCAATTCCCCAGACAACCTATTGTTTCCCACGAAGAGTTGTCCGAGAGATTTTGCTTTTGCAATATCGGAAGTAATAGAACCTTCAAACGCGTTCATCGTGATGTCAATTATATTTACATTGGGCAATCCCCATATTCCGGCAGGAACTGTGCCTGAAAGCGAGTTGTTGTTTACCCGGAAACGAGTTAATGTGGAACAGCTGGCGTAAGTCACTGGAATCTCACCCGTAAACTTGTTCTGAAGCATCAGAAGCTCCTTCATCTTCCCATTCTTGCACATATCCGGCGGAATTGGACCGGTTAAGGAATTCTCAGACACGTCAATGTAATCAAAGTCTGCCCAAGAACCAAGCTTCTGAGGAATAGGACCGGAGAGCTTGTTGGAGAAGAGTGATAGGTTCACCAGTCGCCTAAACTCTCCGAACTCCTCCGGTATTTGTCCAGAAAATGAGTTCTCGAAGAGTTGCAGCGAAACTAGTTGATTCAAGAACCTCAACTCCGATAGGTCGCCCTCTAGGTTGTTATCGGAAGCATCAAAGTTCTCGAGATTGGTGAGATTCCGAAATCCAACAGGGATTTTCCCTGTCAATTCGTTAGCGTAAAGCTCCAGCTGCCACAGCTTGCTGAGCTTCCCAATCTCTGCTGGAATCTCACCGGATAAGTAATTATCAGAGAGCTCTAAATTTATGAGCTTGTTGAGATTTCCAATTTCAGGCGGAAGTGTTCCGTTGATACTGCAATTCGAGAGATAAAGCCAATTCAAATCATAAAGCTTAAAAACCTCCTCTGCGATAGGACTCGGCTGGAATGGATTGTCGCCGAGGCTTAGCGAAATTAGACCGGACATGTTTTGAAGAGATTTCCATGGAAAGAGACCCGAAAATCCACTGCTATTGAGGTACAGATGCTTCAATCCACTCAAGGAAGAGAAATCTGGAAGAGGACCCGTAAATAAATTATTGCCCAGGTCCAGATACTGTAATCCAACGCACTTGTTCAAATCCCCGGAAATGGTTCCCTGCAAAAAGTTGAACCCCAGTGACAGCTTCTCCAATGACTCAAGCTGGCATATTGATTCAAGAGGAACAACTCCCGATAGCCGCTGATTGGAGAGTTCGATTTCCCTGACCCTACCATCCGAATTGCAAGTGATTCCCCTGAAATTGCATGCGGAATCATTCGATTCCCAGGAATCCAACACGTCGGTGTCGAAATTCTGAAGCTCTGCTTTCACTTTGAGTAAAAGTTGAATCTCGTCGGATGTGACGCCGGAGGGCAAGCAGACCAAACATAGCAGGCACAGCAAGCAAAGGTTCCACCGGAAAGCATTTGACGCCGACATACCGGAGGGCAGACGTGAAAGACAGAAGCTTAGGTTCCCGGTGGTCTAACCAAATGAGAATGGAAGCAAAAGATGAGGCGGCGGCATTTTTAACTTACTCCGGCCCTCCATCACACTCCACACTTGGTTTATTAAAATGGGCTTGTATTCTTGACCACCCAACGGTTATTATATTTGTACCGTACAAACAATATCCCCATTGTAACTGTGTCTCTGAACTCTGAAGTGAATTTGCTCCCCTTTTTTTAACAATTAGGAGGGATCATTTTATTATGTACGTTTTGTTATCTCCATGCATATGGATTTTCCCATTTTGGGGCTCCTGATATCTGTTCATAATTCATTTTTATAATTGGAGTAAATTCATTTTTATTGATCCATATAAATTTCTTTCTTTGAAGGAGGACAAAACACTTCTATATGCAGAGGGATACCAATGTTATAAGCAAGTATTTTTTTTTTTTTTTTTTTTTTTTTGTGGATAAACGTTTTGAAAATTAACTTGTACTACAACCTAATTTGGTCAACAATACCCACGATGCTACGAATCTTTCATCTAATCAATACTTACCTTGTCAATCCATTTGGCATATAAAGATTGGCATGAAAAATGGGCCAGTCGGTTAAGTGACATAACATAAACCGTATAGTCGGTTGAAATTGTCCTATCATATACTATTTAAAGACAAGAAAAAAATAAATGGATGGATGGGGAAATCATGAAAAGGCTAAATTTTAATTATTCTGATTATTATATCTAAAAGTTTGATAAAATTCAATCAAAAGCCAGTCTCACTATCATCATCTTAAAATAGAAAGTAAAATTTCCATAAAAACAATTTCGCTTAATTTTTTTTTTAAGAAAACACCTAAATAGATTAGATACAAAAAAAATAATTAGTGAATTAAATTACTACTAAGTTTTATTTTAAAAAATGTCTTGCAAAGAAGAAAATTTGTTAAAATTAAGAAACTAAATCATTTAAATTAAATAATCAAATACGAAAAATTCAAATTTTGTTATAAATGAAGAGTAGTGAATGATCACATTGATGGTCATTATGAACTCCATTTATTCATCTTTAAGATGAGTAATGGGAGTTCATATTATGAAGTCTATAAAAGGCTTCTTACACCCCATGTAAGAGCATTCCGAGAAAAAGAAAGAAAAGTTTTTCCTCTCATTCTGTCTCTCTCTTTCTTTCATTCTCTCAACAATTCTCTTTAATTTCTTCCCCCTTATATGTATATTATTAAAGTAATACATAGTCATCTCTACTTTTAATTAAGTCACATTTATTCTCATTTTACAACACGTTATCAGCACGAATTACTCTGAAGGTAATTCTCGTATCTTAAACTTGAAGTTATTTATATAGAATAAAATTTTACATATTTATATTATTGTTGATTTGTTTTGTTACATATTGTTAAAAGTTATAAACAAATTATTTGATTTTGTTTATAATCAAAGTTATACCAATGCTATCAAGTTATTATAACTAATTCTAATAATATTATTTTGTTATATATATGAAGTTATTTTACAATGTCGAATATCACAAAACTCGAATTTGTGTCACTTGACATTTCGGGAAAGAACTATCTATCTTGGATCCTTAATGCTGAATTACATCTTGATGCAATGAACCTTGGAGTTATGATCAAACAAGGAAATCAAGCATCCCTGCAGGATCGCGCAAAAGCATTGATTTTCCTTCGCCATCACCTCTATGAAGGTTTAAAAAATAAGTATCTTACGGTAAAGGACCCTTTTACTCTATAGAGTAATTTGAAAGAAAGATATGACCACCAGAAAACTGTGATTATTCCAAAAGCTCGATATGATTGGATGCACCTAAGGTTGCAAGATTTTAAAATTGTTATTGAATACAACTCCACACTTTTCAAAATCAACTCTCAATTAAAGCCATGTGGAGAAAAAAATCACAAAAGAAGACATGTTAGAGAAAACTTTTACTACGTTTTATGCCTCAAATGTGCTCCTACAGTAGCAATATTGAGAGTGTAGATTTACAAAATATTCTAAATTAATATCATGTCTTGTTGTTGCTGAACAAAATAATGAGCTTTTGATGAGAAATCACCAGTCTCGTCCAATTGGATCTGAACTATTCCTTGAAGTGAATGCCATATCGTCCCAAACTCGTGGATGTGGACGAGAACAAGGACATGGTCGTGGTCATGGAAGAAATCCCTGATACCATGGTTCTTATAGTAATAATTATCAAAAACCGAAAGCCTCATTGCATCACTTGAAGTGGAACAATATTGAGACAAAACAAGAAAATGGGAAGCATTTTCAAGATAAACCTCCTAAGAACCATGAGAATAATTGTTATAGATGTGGTATAAAGGGACATTGGTCGCGTACCTGTCGTATGCCCAAACATTTGGTCGACCTTTACCAAACATCAATAAAAGCTAAAGGAAAAGAGATAGAGATGAACTTTATCGATGGTGATGGATTGGACCTAACCTACTATGACATTGATTTCTTTGGAGGTCCCAATAAAAAAACAGACCATTTGATAAATGATGAGAAAATTAACATTGATTGATGTTACTTTATATATGAAATAATATATTATTATGTCTTATATTTACATCTGATTTACTTTGTTATTTACATTATGCCTTGTTTTTTTTGTTATATCTGAAATCCATGTGTTATTTGGTCTCAAGATGAATGAGGATGATGTATGTCTTGCAGACTGTGCGACCACACACACAATTCTTCGAGATAAAATATATTTCCTCGAATTAACATTAATAAAAGTTAATGTAAGTACCATATCTGGTACTACAAACTTAGTTGAAGGCTCTGGAAGAGCAAACATAACGTTGTCAAATGGAACTAGATTCCATATAAATGACACTTTATATTCTAACAAATCCAGAAGAAATTTGCTTAGTTTTAAAGATATCCGCAAAAATGGATATCATATTGAAACTATGAATGAAGATAATGTAGAATATCTTTACATTACTTCCATTGTATCTGGCCAGAAGCTTATAATGGAAAAACTTCTGGCTTTCTCCTCTGGGTTGTATCATACAACTATAAAGCCTATTGAATCATATGTTGTCGTGAACCAGAAGTTCAACGACCCAAAAGTTTTTATCCTTTGGCATGACAGGCTAGGTCACCCAAGGTCTTCAATGATGCGTCGAATAATCGAACACTCACATGGGCATCCACTAAAGAACCAGAAGATTCTTTCGCCCAATGAATACTCATGTGTTGTCTGCTCACAAGGTAAATTGATCATCAGACCATCTTTTACTAAAGTCATATCTGAGTCACCAGTCTTTTTAGAAAGAATACATGGGGACATATGTGGGCTTATTCATCCACCATGTGGACCATTCCGTTATTTTATGATCTTAATAGATGCTTCTACTAGGTGGTCACATGTTTGTCTCCTTTCTACACGTAACGTTGCCTTTGCTAGACTCCTTGCACAAATAATCAAATTACAAGCACAATTTTCAGATTATCCAATTAAGATAATACGTCTTGATAATGCTGGCGAATTTACTTCTCAAACATTTATTGACTATTGCATGTCAGTAGGGATAAATATTGAGCATCCTGTTGCTCACACTCATACCCAAAATGGTTTAGTAGAATCCTTCATCAAACGTCTCCAATTAATAGCTCGACCATTACTAATGAAAACCAAATTACCTACTTCGGCCTGGGGACATGCTATTATGCATGCTGTAACTTTAGTCTGTATTCGACCTACAACTTACCATGAATACTCCCCTTCACAACTTGTGTTTGGAAAACAACCAAATATTGTTCACTTACGAATCTTTGGTTGTGCAGTATACGTACCAATTGCACCTACACAACACACTAAAATGGGTCTCAAACGAAGACTTGGGATTTATGTAGATTTTGATTCTCCATCTATCATAATATATCTTGAACCTTTGACATGCGATGTTTTTACAGCCCACTTTGTGGATTGTCATTTTAATGAGAGTGTTTCCCCGTCATTAGGAGGAGAAAAGTCGATTCCTAAAGAACGACGAGAAATTAGTTGGAAGACATCTACTATGACCCATCTTGATCCTCGTACAAATCAATGTAAACTAGAAGTTCAAAGGATCATTCATTTGCAAAATCTTGCAAATCAATTACCAGATGCATTCATTGATACAAAGAAAGTGACAAAGTCACATATCTCGACTGCAAATACTCCAGCATGGATTGATGTCCCTATAGGACAGTTAACAAATGAATCTAAGATACGCCTGAAGTGTGGTAGATCTATTGGCTCAAAGGATGTAACTCCTTGGAAAAAGAGAACCCAATAAAAACTTGGCACTATAAAAAAGGCCATCAAAATGACTGATCAATTTAAAATTGATAAATCTATAGCCCTAGAAGAGGCACAAATAATGCAGAAAGCCTCTGAAGAGGTACATATTGAACAAAAAGCCCTCGAAGAGGCACATATTGAACAAGAAACCCCTGAAGAGGCACATATTGAATAAGAAACCCCTGAAGATCCACATATTGAACGAGAAGCCCCTGAAGAGGCACAGGTACCTGAAAATTGTGAGATCTCAGTAAGTTATGTACACACGGGGGAAAAATGAGATCGAAATAATATTGTTATTAACAATATTTTTGCTTTCCAAGTGACCTTTGATATCATAAGAAATGATGAAGATCTGGAACCACGAAATGTGGAAGAATGTCAACATAGAAATGATTGGCCAAAATGGAAAGAAGCTATACAGGCAGAGTTAAACTCATTAACAAAACGAGAAGTTTTTGGACCTGTAGTCCAAACACCTGAAGATGTAAAGCCTATTGGGTACAAATGGGTATTTGTACGAAAACGCAATGAGAATAATGAGATCAGAAGATATAAAGCGTGATTAGTAGCACAAGGTTTCTCGCAGAGACCTGGTATTGACTACGAGGAAACATATTCTCCCGTCAAAGACACAATCACATTTCGTTTCTTAATTAGTTTGGCAGTCTCAGAAATACTGGATATGCGTCTCATGGATGTTATTACAACATATTTATACGAATCCATGGATAATGATATATACATGAAAATCCCTGAAGGATTTAAATTGCCTTGAGCAAATAGTACAAAGCCTCGTAACATGTACTCAATCAAGTTACAACGATTCTTGTATGGATTAAAGCAATCTAGACGCATGTGGTACAATCGCCTTAGCAAATACTTGCTAAAAGAAGGGTATATGAATAACCCTATATGCCCATGCATCTTCATTAAGAAATCAGAAACCAGATTTACAATTATTGCAGTGTATGTTGATGACTTAAATTTTGTTGGAACTCCTGAAGAGCTCACAAGAACAACAAATTACTTGAAAAAAGAATTTGAGATGAAAGATCTTGAAAAAACAAAATTTTGTCTCGGCCTACAGATCAAGTATTTTCCAAATAGAGTTTTGGTACATCAATCAACATACATTAAGAAAGTTTTGAAGCGTTTTTATATGGATAAAGCACATCCTTTAAGTTCTCCAAGGGTTGTTTGATCCCTTGATGTGAAACAGGACCCATTTCGTCCTTGCAAAAAAAAAAATGAAGAGTTACTTGGTTCTAGAGTACCATATCTTGGTGCTATTGGTGCACTTATGTATCTTGCCAATTGTACACGCCCGGACATTGCCTTTTCTGTCAATTTATTAGCAAGATACAGTTCTGCTCCAACTCGAAGACATTGGAATGGTATCAAATGTATATTGCGTTATTTTCACGGAACTACTGATATGAGTTTATTTTACTCAAGGGAATCAAAGCAACAATTGCTTGGATATGCAGATGCAGGATATATTTCAGATCCACATAAAGGTAGGTCACAAATAGGGTATGTGTTTAATTGCAATGGTACTGCTATTTCATGGAGATCTGTCAAACAAACAATGGTGGTCACGTTATCAAATTATTCAGAAATATTGGCAATTCATGAAGCAAGTCGTGAATGTATATGACTAAGGTCTATGATCCAGGATATTTGAGAATCATGTTGACTCTCTTCTATCAAAGCTGACCCGACAATATTATTTGAAAATAATGTTGCATGCATTGCACAAATAACAGGGGGTTATATTAAAGGAAATAGAACTAAACACATTTTACCAAAATTCTTTTATACACATGAACTCCAAAAGAGTGGTGACATTGATGTGCAACAAATACGCTCAAGTGATAATCTAGTAGATTTATTCACAAAATCATTGACAACCTCAACATTTAAAAAGTTAATACACAATATTGGAATGCATCAACTCAAGGATATCAACATGAGGGGGAGTAAACTTGTAAAAGGGTGTTAGTGTACTGTACTCTTTTTTCCTTCGTCTAGGTTTTGTCTTACTGGGTTTTACTGGCAAGGTTTTTAGCAAGACAATCCTAATATACCAAGAAAAGAATATTGTACTCTTTTTTGCTTCGCTAGGTTTTTTCTATAAGGTTTTTTACTAACAAGGTTTTAATGAGGCATATTCTTTTAATATAGTGGTCATCCAAGGGGGAGTGTTATAAATGAAGAGTAGCGAATGACCACATTGATGGTCATTATGAACTCCATTTACTCATCTTTAAGATGAGTAATGGGAGTTCATATTATGAAGCCTATAAAAGGCTTCTTACACCCCATGTAAGAGCATCCCGAGAAAAAGAAAGAAAAGTTCTTCATCTCATTTTCTCTTTCTCTCTCTTTCTTTCATTCTCTCAACACTTCTCTTTGATTTCTTCTCATATATATATATATATATATATATATATATATATATATATATATATATATATATTATTAAAGTAATACATAGTCATCCCTACTTTTAATTAAGTCACATTTATTCTTATTTTACAACAAATTTCAATTATTTACCTTTATTTAAAGGTGATTTCTAGATAATAATAAAAAAAAATAGATAAAAAAATTCAAATCAAGTAAACAACATCTACCAAATGAAGGGAAAAAGTTTTACAACAAAAGAAGAAATAAATGACGGAAGTGTTGCATTCATATTTTTCGCCATTCAACAAATTTATTCGATTAAAAAAAATTATTTTAAATCGTCAATTGATTTTCAATCTTTAAATCAAAGAAAATACTTTTTTTATCATTCTTTAAATTATGATCAAAATAAAAGAATTAGAAGAAAAAAATATTCTTTTTATAAATAATATTATATTTGATATTGTAATTTTTTTTATAATTTTATTTATTTTATAAGACTTTCATGAAATTTATACTAGCATTTTTGAAGTTATTTTAAAAAATCATAAAACACTACTATGAATAGATTTTTATGTTATTTGATTGAAGGCATCGTACTTTGAAGTTTCTTTTTCTAGTTCAAGATTTTTTTGCCCTCGATTCTCATGGTCCCCTTGGTTTGAGAAGATTTTTTTCCAGCCCTACGGGGTTTTCATCCCGTTGCTGGGTTGCAAGCCACTGAAAAGAAAAACAAAAAGGCAAATTAGAGATTTCCATTCCACTTATCAAATCATCAACACTGTCGGCCAGTGGGAAAGGGTGGCACGGAAGTCCTAAGCCGCCGACGTTGACCCTAACCCCGCCTAACAACATCCCCACGCACGTGGATAATGCAGCTGACAACTGACTAGCAACTTAATCGTACACTCTCATCCATGCGCGTCAACCCACTTGTGCTGTCTTCTAAGGTCAGTGTCATCACGCGCCACAGGAAAGAGCTTGGAGGTCCACAATCCAGGAAAAAGCAGTGGGCGCAGCACTTTTGGTCTTGGAAGGTCGGACCGAAGGCGGAAAGGTAGAAGTTGCTCCCATCATCTTAATCTAATGATTCTAATCCCAAGACTAGCCGTGTGAAGCGAATTATTACTATTCATTTATGACTGTTTTAAAATCCTTCTATGAAGCCACGTGGCTTGTAAGTAAGGCTAAAATCCCTTGAGCTTTGTGTTTCCCTAAAGCATCACGGGAGTTAACGTGTGTTCTTCATCTTCTTCTTTTACTTTATTGCATGACACAATTTGTTCGTCCGAGTCTCTAACAGACTCTACAGTTGAAAGTAAGAGATATAGATTGAGCTTCTTCACTTTGTAATTAATATAATTTGTATTGAAACCAATTTATTAAATGTTAAAAAAATAAATTAAAATTCAGTGACAAAAATAGTATTTATTCGAACTTCAAAACATGGATTCATTTGCCTCAACATGCAAGATAAGTTAAAATATAGCTGCATTAGCTTTGAATGTAAGGAAAATTCTACATTGGCGATAAGTATAATGGTAAGAAGGCAAATATACTCATTTATTTCTATTTATTCCTATCTATTTTATTTTATTCTACTTTGAGCCTACGATGTGTCCCACGTTTTAATCAATCTAGCTGTCCACCGCCCAGCACGGGCATGGGACCCCAAAGCCAGAACTCCTTCCTGCAAAATTGTAAAGGTCAGCCGGCATATTTTCCACTGGGGAAGTGCCACATTTAAAACGAAGCGGCAGTGAGGCTCAGTGTCTGTCTCTCTGCCTCGCTCGGCTGCTCTCTATTTACCGAAGGTTTCCAGGCTTTCTGGCCCCTTGGTAAGTAATTAAACAAAGCATCAATGGATGCCCCTTTTAAAGTTTTAAACTCGGGCAGTACAAGACAGCTCAGCCTCAGCGACGCAAACACAAGGTCCTTTAGATACAAGCCAAGAGCACATCATGGAATCCAGATCCTCTAATACAAGACAAATTATAAATTACACGGGTTCATGACTTATGAGTGGCATTTCATGATTGGGGGTCATTCATAAACATGTCAAGATTCCACCCTAAAGTGACAAGATTGGAGTTCACACTGGAATGCATATATATGAAGATTTGGTACTACTACTCGTGACTTGCTGGTTGCATCAAACAATTTACTTAAAAATGTGTGTGGATAAGATGCCGTCTATGCATTGTACCTAGCTATATAGCGACTAGTTAAGCATTTACCCAACTGGTGAATTTTTTTCTGATGTGATTGAAGATTCCTATTTCCCATTTATAGACATAATATTGAGCTGAAATGATATTATTGGATGCTTTCTGTGCACATGTTTGATTGCAAAATGGCTTTCAGCCATGGCACGACATCACTCCAAAACACTAGGTAACTGTAACTTGTTGGATCCTGTCTCGTTCAATTTGAAAAGGTAGATCATCCTTTGGATTTTTCAAGCATTTTCCATGCCTTTTACGAAGGGAAAATTTTCTGCCATACATTGAACCAGAAAACAAAAACCCGGAGAGGCTTGGAAGGAAGCCACGTTTGAGGTGGCCCTAGTAAAAGGAGACAAAATCCGTATCATAGGATGACGTTCTCCTCAAACCGCACCATGGTCCTGATTTGAGGACCACCTGGCACCGACGCATGAAATGGTAAAACAAAACAAGCCATCTTTTTTACTCTCCAAGTTCTAACTTCTGACTGCAGCTGAGACAAGAAATTCCTGGTTAGGAAAGGAAAATCATGTTAGGCTTATAGTTCTCGTCAATTTCGGATTGACCCAGATTTTGGATTGCAACATTTACTTCAGAGTTAAAAAGTCTTCAGGAACCACTTTTCTTCACGAGTCAGACTTGGCAGAAAACCTCCACCCTTAACTGAAAAACTCAAAATTCAAGTAGATGACACATATCTTGGTTTTGATTTCAATTAGTGATTTTCAGTACTCGTGGCATAATAGGTTGCTTCTTCTAATTGTCCTTGGTTTTATTAATAATTTTTTTATTCTTTATGTTTTTCTTCGGTCGGAGGATAACTTGAACTTTGATATCATGCATATTAATAAGGCAACTAATCTAATCTTTCCTATGATCTTCGGGATATGAGCATATATCATCGATCCTTTTTTATGTCAATTTTTAAAAAAATCTGATAATGAAAATTAGGCCTTCTTGGCTGCTTGTCATATTTTATGGTCCTAAGTCTTGCTTTGATGGTAAAAAATTAATATAAGGTAGGTGAATGATTATTTAAAATTATAAAAGAAGGCCATAGGTAACGCTGGTCAAGCAAAAATGAAAAGTGGGCGATGGAACAGGAAGCATTGATACTTACACCGATATTTCTCCACAAGCGCGAGGCATGGAGCAGGAAGCTCACCTTCACGGAACCGACTCCCCAACTGCTTCCAAAGAAAGATTAAAAAAAAGAGGGGGTAAGCAGCTGCATTAGGAAAACTGTATAATCAATAATGCGAGCTTCTAGATGATTAGATGAATCCATTCCGGCGGGCGGGAGAGGCAGAAAATCAAGTCAAATTGGGCCAGGCCAATGAGGGGCATGTGGGCCACCACACAGGGCACAAAAGTCAGTTGCTTTAGTCTCCGTTTCTGACTGGTGACTGGATCGGGCTATGGTTTATAGGCTATGGGCGTCCACTAGCATTAACTCGCCACTACCCTTACTGCCCCATTAAAATAATTGAAGAAAGTTATGTTGGCCAACCTCTTTTGTCCTCTCCCCTTACAATAATCAAGACTTTAGAGCACCGGCTTTGTATTTTATTAGACATTTTATGATTAGCGTTTGAATTTGGGGCTTTGCTGTTTTGTCAAATCCTCAATTTACGACCACCTTATCTAAATCCAAATCTTTGTTTGGGTCCGGAAAATAGGAATTTTTTTTTTTAACATTATCCTTTTTTACTTTTATAATTCATATTTGTTTGATAATATTTTAAAATCAATCCTTAAAAAAATATATAGAAATAGCTAGTTTTTAACTTTTTATAATAAAATTATTTTTATAAACTCAAATATAAAAAATAATTTTAGTTATTTATTAAAGGAAGTTATATGTATTTTTTGGAAGAAAATTAGATTTAAGCTCGTGAAAATACCTAAAGCACATAGGTTTTTTCCCAAAAAAAAAAACAAAACAAAAAAGAATTGGGGACTTAGTGGCATGGCTCCACTTTGAAGTCGATCTCTCATCTTTTCGACTTTATGCACAAGGAGTAGATATTGTGTAACATCTCAAATTTATTCTTAAAAAAAATGTTTTAAAAACAATTCTTTAAAAAATAACATTTAATATTTTTTGAATTAAAAAACTTTTTTTTTATGTTTTAAAAAACAAAAAATTATTTTCGAATTTAAACAAAACCTACATTTTTTTTTCTTCTTTTAACTATTCTATAATGAAGTACGGAATTCCCTACAAGTAGTTCATCAACTTTAGAATCTTTGGTAGCCTTTTTTTGAATCCTTTACTCATTTTGTTTGCAAATTTACTAGTCAAACAAATGAAGTGAGTCAGACATGGGACACCCACTCTGAACCCAAATTTGTACTCACATGAGAGCCATCTAATGTTAGAATCCAGTACGTACTAGAAATAATTTAATGAGATTAAAGCTAGATAGTGTTGATTTTGGACACGTCTAGTTGATTTATGAAAGGCTCAGAATCAATCAGATTGGATGAGTAACATCGTGCACAGTGTATGGTAGACGCGTCATTCAGAATTTGTCCTCTACTCTTCCCTTCATTACGGTGATGATGATAATGATGGCATTACTCTTGCAATTATATGAGACATATTGAACATGGATTTCAAAAGCCAAAAGCACAAGGGACAGCAAAATATGAAGAAAAAGTGCCAACCCGCATAACTTTTCTTCTATTAATCCAGCCATCAGATCCAGAAAAGATTCCATTCCAATTTCCATTTCCTCATCTATATATTTATCCTAGTTAAAAGGCCTGCAATGTTAGATTCAGTGAGAAAGCTGAATGAATGAATGATCCCACCTTAGTGGGAAGGTCTGAAAATATTATCTTTGTTTATATTAAACTATTTCGTATAAATCTGTCCTTCTAAAGAGAGACATAATTGCTCATAATCCACTCAAGGATCACTCGAGAAGCTTCATGTTCTGCAGTCTAATAACATCCTACTGGCAGCCATTGACTAGGTCTTGGTCTTTTTTATAGAGTCCCAAAAATTCAAGGCACGTTATATTGTTCATACAAACAATAATAAACAAATCTCTAGTGCAGAATGTGTAACAACTCATAATTGAATGGTCCAAGGCCGATCACCTATCACCCCCACTTTATCAGTATCTCTGACCATTGTAAGTAAATCATTACTGTTTTTCAGACTCAATGTCATAAAATGGTCACATCTTAAATGCTGCTTTGACCCTCCAACCTCTGAATTCCATTAGGATGTTCTTGATTCGGGAATTTACTTTTAGTTTTTACTGCCAGTCTCATTAGCTCATGTTAATGTCAAGAAAGGGCCTTTACAATGATTCATGAAGCAGATCGACTCGTGTAGTGAGGTGTGGCGCAATATGAGCCCATGTAAAAAATGCTGAGAAATTCAAAACATGGATGGAGGTTCAAACCCATCAATTACGGCTTTAGTGGTTCAAAGATTTGGTCATTTGACCACTCACTAATATGTTCTCTTGTATGACTTCATACTCTTTATTATCACCTTCTATCATTTCACCATTTTCTTACATTATCATCTCTAAATCACTCCCACCTGTCACAACTTTTACCGACACTTTCATAAAAAAAATGACCCAGTTATAATGTTGGACTGACACCTATCATCGGACTCATCATTACGTGTATAATTTGATCACATTACCTTTTATCTAACTTGGATCTCACTATGTTGTTTGTATCTTGATTTTTTTTTCTTTTCAGCTACTTTAGTGTCATTTATTTGTAACTTCGATCTCACATATTTGTAAATTTCATCGTACATTTTTAATGCCAAAGATTACAAGTTTGGAACCTGCCAAATCGATACCCTAGAATTTTCCTATGGAAAGAACCCAACTCGGCTTATTTTACCAGAGTGGGTTTTGGCTCAGCCCAAGCATGGCTGCTTTAGATTATTGAACGGGCAGAGTTTGGGCTAATTGCGCCGGCCCACTCTCTCACCGCAATCAGCGCAGTGGCATTAATCCAGTCCGGACAGTCACTGCGATTAAAAAGTTTGAATGAATGGACCGAATTCAAGAAGGCTGGTAGTGGGCCAATGGCAATTACAGGCCCAGTCTCTCTTTGGTCTGTTATCTGTTCACACAATAATGGACTATCGTTAACACCGAACTGAGAGCTTCCAGCCCATCCTGGACCTTCTGGGCCTAAAAAAATAACGTACAATATATATACACATAATTTGAAAATTTTATATATCTCGTTATTACCATTTTGCAAAATAAAACTTTCTAAAAATATATTAAAATTTTAAAATTATGATATTCAAAGAAAATTAAAAAAAAATATTAACATAGGAAAAATGAATTATATCTTAAACGTTATTCACACAAATAATATTAAGATACTAATTTCATACAAAATTGCAAAAAAAAAAAAGAAGGATATGAAAAAGGAAATAAGATAAGTATGAAAAAGTGATAAGTTTTAAGCATTGCTTAAATATCTCATTAAAATATTTAATTCAAAAATATTCGAATATTCAAATCTTCATATCAGATTTTCACATCTTCAATAAAAAATAAGCTCTCATGCCCTAATCGTATTTGTACAAAAGAGAAGTTTTCTGCCCTCGTGCCCTCATGCCCTCATGCCCTCATGCCTCATAATAATTTTAATTATAATTATCGACAAATTAATTAATTGTCATTTGAATACATTTTCTATTTTTTAATTTTTAAAAACAAAGACTATTAGTAACTTCCACAATTTTCCTATAAAAGTCAAAAAGTATGAATTTATTTGTTAAAAATTATTTTAAAATCTAAGATATTAAAATTATTTTTAAGGAATGAGGAATGAAAATTAATATTTTATTTTCATTTATATTCTGGGAATGAATTTAGTAATTCTAATTTTATATTTAGATACTCTAGACTGCCTGCAACTGAAAACATGAAGACTGGGTGGGCAAGCAATTGGTCCCTCAAATTCTTGCCAATCTTCCGTGGCGTTCATTTGAAGAAAATCTACAGCCTATCGCACTCCCATGAGTCTTGGAAACATGCACAAAATCAATTCATAATAAACAGCTAAGAACCTCTTCCCCTGTCTTGGAGCTACACGTTTACATCCCACCTCATGAAACCAACCCAGGTTCAAAAGTCTATGTACAGGCTGATGAAGATCCAATGAAGAGTGATCCACTGCACCTCCCTGGCAGCTCACGTTGGACGGCAATATTTGGGACATGGTGGGTGTGGTATCACCCATGAGATCACCCTCATCGTCAATACAAGGCGTGGAGGAATGGGGATGGTGCTATTCTTATTCTAGTATTTTCTTATGGTGTGAGCTGACCAGTACTTTTAACATGACACTATAATGTGGAAAGCTGCTTGCCTGCGCTAAGCCATCAACATCATTTCCCTTGTTACAAATGTAGGCATTTCCTTATTTCTGTGTCCTACGTGAAACAGAAGTTGGCGTCATCCCCATATCAAAAGTGCAGTGCGTGCCCGGATTCTATATATAGGTTTTATGTCCATGTGGCCCTTGCTGGACCATTTGTCGGTTGGAGGCTCCACTGTGGCCACACACACAGTCGATGTGGAGCAGTGTGGAGTCGTCCACCGGAAGAAGAAAATAGTATTTGCCGTTTAGGAAAGTGAACTGGAGCGGCGGCGGCGGCCTGATAAATGGAATGTTGCCATGATTTCAATAATGCAATTAGGTACCCCCTCTGCCACATATTGAGACTAAAGCGACATTAAAGTCGTAGTGGGTATACTTGTAGGAGAAGTATGTGCACTAAAAGCTTTTACACCGCCCCTAAAGAAAGATGCATTTGAAAACTTTGGGGGATAGCATAAAGGTGCGTTAATTGGAAAATAAGGATGAATTAAGAAAATCTAAAAAAAAAAAGGCTTCATGAAAATTATATTTTAAAACAAATAATCTCTAAATTATGCATTAGAATAGTAATTTAGACATATTTCTAAAACTAAAAGCTAATCTCCAACCAATTTACGAATTTACTGTAACCGTCTACAAGATAAGCTAACAAACACACTTGATTAGACTTGAGGTATGCAATTATCACATCACTCATGATCACTTTAACTTCTACATCAAACATATCACTAAGATACTAATATTTATTGTTTTTGTCAAAGTAATAATATTAATAACTAAAAATATCATTGTAATTAACAAGCTTTTACATCAAACATATATAATTACATTGTTTTTACTTAAAAATAACAAAGTCACATAATGTACTTTTTAAAAACATTATTTATTAAAAATAAAACAATTTTAATAATTTAAATTTTTAATTAAACAAAAATGTACTTTTTTTTTTACATATTTAATAAAAAACATTAGTTTTTTTTTCTATTTATGACAATTGTGAATTTATATTAAAAAATTTAATGCAAAACACTTTTTTAATTTTAATTTTACCTACCTTAATATATTGCTTTTAAAATTAAATAATCTTAAATAATGATTATTACCAATTTTTTGTTGAATGAAGTTAAAGTTATGTTAATATTTTTTATATTACTTTTCTATTTTAATTTTAAAGAAAACAAAATTAATATTATTTTTATATTATTTTTTTGTTTTTTGTTTTTATTTTGAAGAAAACAAAAACACATGTGGATAGCGTTTTTTTATTTTTATTTTTAAAAAATTTAGGTTTAATATTCTATAAAAGAATTTAAAAATAAAATATAAAAAATGAGATCCATAATATGAAAATTATAAATAAAAAAATATTATCTATCTATATATATATTTGAAATCCATATTATTTAAAATATTAGTATTTAATTAATTATTTATTAGTTTATTAATTATTATAGGTGAATATATATTTATATTAAAAACTAATTTTATTTTAATGTATTAATTACACATAATGTTAAATAAAAATTTAATAAAGATAATAAAAAGAATAATGAATAAATGATTTGTAATTTTAAAAAATAAAATTTGTTTTTTTAATTAAGTAAAATTTCAAAAATAGAAAGAAAAAAAAGAAGAAAGAATTATTTTCAAAAATGAAAATCAAAATTTAGAAATGGAAAGGGCTAGGATCGACTTCGAAAGGAAAACAATAGGAAAGGAAGGAGGGTGGGAAACAACATGCACAAAATTGAAAATTGTTCTTCTAGATTATTTTTTCAATACGTACTCTCCATCAAACCCTTTTTTTTAGATTATTAATTCATCCATATTTGGGAAGGATGGATGAGCTCAAACAGGAGAAATGAAACGGAGAATGTAGGATTTGATTAGACCATCGGGTGTTGGCAGTTGAAGCGTACCACTCCAGGACAGGGCGCAATATATCTCACCAAAGATTGCCCTGACTGGCAGATGGAAATTTCAAGTTTGGTCAAGAGCCCAATTTCCCACTTTTGATAAGTCTTATCATTTCCCATAAAACAAGGGGTTCCCAGGTCTCTGTTGGATATACGGTTGTTGGACTCTTCGTAAATTCGTAAAGTGGCGAGGGGAAAGCGCTAGCTATCTGGACCCCCCACTTTCACAGCCCAGCCTGACACTATGCCTCTCTGAAACCGCCACCTTGCTTGCTCTCTCCTCTCACCGCCTTCTCCTTTTCCCCTTCCCTTCCCCCGCAAGGCCGCAACTCGCCCTATACAATAGATGGCGGTCCCTGGGGGGCATCGGCAGCGAGGCAGGCCTCGAGCTCTGATCGGGGAACCAGTCCGACCCAGGGTTCCACTGAGGCGGTTGCTGAGAGTGGCATCGGTGGCCTGTGGAATACAGTTTGGTTGGGCTCTGCAGCTCTCCCTTCTCACGCCCTACGTGCAAGAGCTCGGAATTCCTCACGCCTGGTCCAGTATCATATGGCTTTGCGGTCCCCTCTCGGGTCTGCTGGTCCAGCCCCTCGTCGGACACCTCAGTGATCGCTGTAACAGCCGCTTTGGCCGCCGGAGGCCTTTCATCGTCGCCGGAGCTACGTCGATTGTCGTCGCCGTTCTGATAATCGGATTCTCGGCTGACATCGGGGGTTTGCTTGGTGACGGTGCCGACCGGAGGCCGAGGGCGGTGGCTACCTTTGTGGTAGGGTTTTGGTTATTGGATGTGGCTAATAACGTGACTCAAGGACCTTGTAGAGCTCTGCTAGCAGATCTGACCGGTAATGCATTCCTGTTTTTCATCGGCTGAATTTATGACTTCATTATTTCTGCTTACCAATTAACCATGAAAACCTAATTAAGATCTGATGTGCAAAACGAAACCCTGCTTAACCTTGGGCGCATCCATTTATTCTTTATCCATTCCAAATCAAAATTCGACCTTTTATTTTTAGCATCTTTTAAGGAAAGAGCCATGGGTGATGGTAGTTTATTTTATTTTATTTATATTTGAAGGATAATTATCAATCTATCACCAGGTACTCGGACACCATGATGCCATCTCTTTTTTAGTTCAGTGGACAATAATGTCCCCATGAAATTGGGTATATTAAATTGGCCCCCTGTATTTTATTTATTTATTTTTTCTTGTTAATATGCAGAGACCACTATTAAGGCTTTTGAAATTCCCTTGCTAAGAGCTTAACACTATTACAGTCACAGATCTTTGTGCTGCTAGTTGCCCCATTAGACCTACGCCGCAAAAGCTGATATCATTGGAGTTTTATTTCAAATAAGGGTGTACTAGGTTTTTTTTTTTTTTTTGATAAATTACTGAAACAAGTCTTTTTTTTCTATTGAAACAGAATTTTGGTGATGATGGGGTTTTGGACATTTTTGTATGTGATACTGTCAGCAAACTCAAGCTTAGGTTAGTTTAACTTCCCTATAATCTTGACATAATTGTTCTATTTGGAAGGAATTAGTGTTATTCTTCCTCTCTTTAGGTCCTCTCTGCTTGTTGAGAATTCTTCTCACCTTTAGGCACTGCCTTCTAAGGATAAGGCTTCTCTCTGGTTGAGTCTGTTAAACTACCAATTATATATTTTCTCTGCTGAAATGAAAGAGAATGGGGATTTTGTCAGGTTAGAATTAAAGATGATCAATATTCATTAACTGATGGTTTCATTTAGTTGATTGATCATACTGAAATATTAATGTCATATGTCAATCACTTAGCTTTGATCGTTGATTAATATCTTTGGATGGCAAAAAAAAAACCTTTGAGAATGCTTCAGTGGGTTCTAAACTATTGATCGAGGAATGTCAAACTGGTATTGTTTTTAGATGTTGACCTAAAGAGATTTTATTGGATTCTCAATTAGATTAGACGGGGCTCTAATTTGATGTGACTATGCCATTTAAGGTTTTGATGTGATTATGACTTATAATGGTAGCTTTGTATATGGCCTACCCTGCCTATGTACTTCAGTGTGCATTCAAATAGGGATCTTAATATATTTATTTTGCTTCTTATCCAAAATAAAAAACGACTCATATGGCAGCACTAGTGATAGTAGTAGGGTTGATTTGTGGGATTTTGATGTACTGTTGATTTTAATTCTGTATTGTGAAAATTTATGATAGGGAAGGAGGTAGTTATGTTGTGATATGGTGGTTGTTTTGGGGTAGACAAATGAGTGATTAAAAGTCAGAGATGGAACTTATTTCCTATAGCTAATTATATTACTTAACTATTGGTTTGGGTTTTTTTTATCCTTATCATCCTTAGCAAAGTTATGGGGATGTGGATATTGGGAAAATTCTTATCTTTGTGTCTAACAAAGATACCATGGCCGTTGCAATTGTGGGGTTGTATCCAATCAAATTGAACCAAAAAGAAAAATTAGTGGTATTTGAGCTTACACAGGCAATGGTTTCCTGAATACAAAAGTGTAGAAGTATGGTTTTTCTAAATGATGATCATTAATACTATTACAATAGTTTTGAGATTATTGTGTTATTGTCTAGTCTTTTGGATATGTAGATGCTTTTCTCTATATTGTGGTATTTATAAATAGTTGAAATCAAGTTTTATTATAATTTCTTTTTCAAATGTTACCAAATTATCTGCCACCTCTAAAGTCATTGTTGCTTCCAAAAAGCTAGTGATATACATGATTGTGCATCAAGTTGCAAATTATTATTATAAATGTTTTCCATATCAATATGATTTTTAAGAGCATCCTCTAATTGAGGTCCCTTCCTTTAAGAGGACCCTGCATCTTTCCTACTCAAGATCCTTCTCTCCATCATGGAAGAAGCTCCCATGACACATGGTAGACACTTCCAACACTATTTTAAGGAAGCTAGTGCTCTTGCACAAAGCTTTGCTTGGTAAATGGATTTGGAGGTTTGCTTGTGATAAAGATAATCTTTGGAAACAAGTGATAATGGCGAAATACGGGCAAGAAGGTCATGGTTGGAGAACTAAGAGGGCTTATGGGGCGTTCGGAGTAGGGGTGTGGAAGGAAATTTTGAAAGAAACTGATTGGTGTTGGGATAACATGGTGTTCATGGCTGGGAAGGGAAGCAAAATCAGTTTTTGGACTGATGTTTGGTGCATTGGTACAGCGCTGTCCCAAACTTTCCCTCATCTATCTGCTATGGCTTCCCATAGGAATGCTACTCTGGAGGAGATGTGGGATCAGAATTTCGGTCAAGGGGGTTGGAATCTGAGGGATTTTAATGATTGAGAGTTGGATATGATAGGGGATTTGCTCTATGCTCTGAGGGGTTGCAAGCCCTCTATGGAGGAAGATTCAGTCTGTTGGAAGGGAGGAAGAAATGGAAAGTTTAGGGTCAAAGAAGTGTACAGATTGTTGGCCAATCCCAATGATATTGTAGTTCTGTCAAGTTGCATTTGAGTGGCTACAGTTCCAACCAAGGTTGCATTCTTTGCTTGGGAGGCTACGTGGGGGAGGGTGCTCACTCTTGATAGGCTCCAGAAAAGAGGATGACAGCTTCCTAATTATTTTTATCTGTGTGGGTGTGAAGAAGAAACTGTAAATCATATACTTATTCACTGTATAGTGGTTAGAGTTTTGTGGAATATTATCCTTGGGTTATTAGGTGTGCAGTGGGTCTTTCCAGAAACTGTAAAGGAGGTTTTAACTATCTGGAGGGGCCCTTTTGTGGGGAAGAAAATGAAAAAGATATGGAAATCCATACCGTTGTGTATTTTTTGGACGGTTTGGAAGGAGAGAAATAGACTAGCTTTTAGGAGGGGAGTTTTAGATTTTCAAAAGCTTAAGAATTCTTTTGTCTGTAATTTATGGCGCTAGGCTAGATTGTATATTGGAGAGGCACGTCTATCCCTTATAGGGTTCTTGGAGTGGTTAGCATCCAATTAAGGGGTGGTGAGGCTCTATTGGTTTTCTTTTTGTTTTGAGAGGTGCTAGTTGCTTTGTATACCCCCTATATGCTTTGTAGCTTCTCGCCTCTGTTTTAATACAATTTGCTTTACTTATCAAAAAAAAAAAAAGTATCTCTGTTGTTGTACTATGTTTTTCTAATTCATCTTTGGAAATCAGGATGACTATGATAAAAAAGGTTGAATATTTTATATTCAAAATGAATGAATTTGCATGATATTAAGCCTTCTCTATGAAGTGAGAGGCTATTGTTCTTCTTTAACGCTATGAAGTGAGAGGCTCTGGGGGAAATGAAGACATTGGTGGAAAGGGGCTCCTCTAAATAGTCAAGTAGGCTTTAATTACTACCTCAGGCTCTTGTAGGTTAATTTGTACTGTCAGATAGGTTTGAGAGGCTTGTTTCTTGGATGAACGTCACCTTTAACAGGGCTCCATGATCTACTGATGAAGGGGCTGATTTTTAGGTGAGTAGGTAGGAGTTCAGTAGGCATTTTACCCTCCATGTGTCTAGCTTTTAAACAGGTTTTGCATTTTTGTATTCTGGTCTTTCCCTTTTTTGTAGTTTCCTTTGGTGAAGAAGTTCTTATTCTTGAAGTTTGCTTGATCTCTTTCCACAGAAATAAAGGGAAAGAAAGAAAAGAAAAAAATATGTATTCTCGTTTGTCAAATCAGGCTTTTGTTATTGATTGCATTTGTTGAAGTTAACTGATGTTTATATTTTTTTATTTCCAAGACTATTTTGGTGTTGTAAATTATTGCAATTTGTATAGCCAGGTAAATTTTATTTATTTATTGGGTGAAATAGATCCAGAAATCCATCATCAGCGTATTATTTTTGGACAGTATTTGTTTGCAGAGATTACTCTCTGTACATACCTTATTATTTAGTTTTCCCAGCATATAGTTGCTAAATGCTTGTCACTGAGCTCAGTTAATGGGTGATTTATTTAGGAACAAGCGCCAGTTTATCGATTCATGTATTAATTTATAAATCTAAACAGACAAATAAATCACAGGACCCAGCACTGTGCATAGTCATTATTTCCATAAAGCAGAACATCAGGAGATATAGCACTGTGTAAGGTCATAGATCTGTAGCAAAGATGACAGCGTGGGCAAAGCTTTAATTTTGTTCTTCTCTGTTCTCTTGGCTTGATTAGTTGAAATTAATTATGCATCTATTTTATTTCTCTCTTTTATCAAACACCAGTTAGGCCAAATGCTGACACTTTATTGTGCACATGCTCTTTATGGGAGCAACAAACTTACAAAAATCAGCAATATATTGACAATTGTCTTCCGGTGCTTTTCTTTCATGTTAGAAAAGGATCATCGAAGGACAAGAGTGGCCAACGCATATTTCTCACTATTCATTGCTGTCGGCAATGTCCTTGGCTTTGCTACCGGATCCTACAGTGGTTGGTTCAGGATTTTCTGGTTCACGAGCACCTCTTCATGTAATGCTGATTGTGCCAATCTTAAGTCTGCCTTTTTACTAGACATTATTTTTATTGCTATCACCACATATATAAGCATAACAGCAGCCCAGGAATTGCCTCTAAGTTCCAGCAGTCGATCCACTCACATTTCAGAAGAAATGGCAGAGTCAACCCATGCTCAAGAAGCTTTTCTTTGGGAACTATTTGGGACTCTTAGATATCTCTCAGGGTCTATTTGGATAATCCTGTTTGTAACTGCTTTGACTTGGATTGGATGGTTTCCTTTTCTTCTTTTTGATACTGATTGGATGGGTCGAGAAATTTATGGTGGCAAACCAAATGAAGGGCAGAATTATAATACTGGAGTTAGAATGGGTGCATTCGGTCTGATGTTGAATTCAGTTGTTCTTGGAATAACTTCAGTGCTCATGGAGAAGCTCTGCAGGAAGTGGGGGGCTGGTTTTGTTTGGGGGCTATCAAATATTCTCATGTCTCTTTGCTTTCTATTAATGCTCATACTTTCTGCTGTGGTGAAACATATGGATTTTCTAGGCCATGATCTACCCCCAAGTGGTGTTGTGATTGCTGCACTGATTGTTTTTTCAATCCTTGGTATTCCATTGGCAGTAAGTTTATCCATTCTCCTTCAGAAAGGAATGAAAATATCTCTTATTCATTTGTTAGGCTGCTCCTTTTTTTATTTATTTATCAGATAGGCTCCTCCTAATATTATCTCAGTTATCTATTTGTCTATCAAAAAATACAAATAAAAAATTCAGGTTTGATAACACTATGGTTTCCCATGGTGTTTACATTAACAAATTTAACTGGCCTAGGCTCACAAGACCACCATTGACTTGATATCCAAGGTGATCCTCTTATCTGAAACCACTGATTGTATCATTCCCTAAATATTTAGTACTCTTCCTTTTGGGAAGTCAAGAAAAATATGAATTTCTAAGGGAAAAAAAAAGGGTTTCTAGGCTGAATAATGGTGATAACCATTTCCACCCATCATCTAATAGTGTCAATCCAAAATACATTGTGGCTTGACCTTACTGTACAAAAGTCCAATAGAGTTGGTAGTGCAGATGTCCTGATCCATTGATTCCTTCAGTGGTTTTCTGTTGCTCACTGATTAACATTATCTAAAATATATTGCAGATCACATATAGTGTTCCATATGCCTTGATATCCACACGAATTGAGTCCCTGGGACTAGGTCAAGGTGGGTACTTTTAAATTACATTAGCCATAAATTAATCTTTTGTTAATCTTTGTGGTATGGCTGTATGACTGCTTGTGTTGATGCTTGAACCTTTCAGGGTTATCAATGGGTGTTCTGAATTTGGCAATTGTAATTCCCCAGGTATGAGTCTTACATTCTCTTTTGTATCAAGGAGAAAATTTATTGATGTTTTTCTTTTTCCCTTTTTCTTGGGTGTGGATTACTAGCTAATAAGGCATTGTAAACCTTAGAACCTACATCCGCCTTCTTCTTGTTAAGTACCTTCAATATATTTCCTCTGTAATCGCCTAATCCATAAAAAGGAGGGGGGAAAAAAGACGCTAAAAAGGTACCAACTTATTTGTCTCAGAAATAATGACAATTTTTTAGAAGTTAATGGTTAATAACTTGATAGCAATCCAAGTGCTTTAGTGTATTAGTAGTGAACATGAATAAATCAACTTCAGTTTCGTTAACTTGCATCTTAAAAGGGAGCATTCAACCAGGACTTCAAGGATACATCCTTAAAAGTCATGTGGCACATGCACATCAATTAGCAGGTTGGGTTCTTTGATCATGTGTAGGATGCACGGGAAGATGGACCTCATGTATTAGTTATATATTTTAGAATAACATGCTAGAGGAGACGGAGCCCATGTATGTAAGTAATCATGCACAAGTAATATTACTACTACTACTACTACTACTACTACTACTACTAATAATAATAATAATAACAACCACCCTGCATCATACCCAATACAAGTTTTCGTAAAATAATAATAATAATAATAATAATAATAATACCCAATATGAGTTTTCATAAAATCATAGTGTCTCATGTTCAACAAATGAGCCCCCATCTAAAGAAGTGTTTGCAGCAATTTCTTTTAGCTCCCTCTGAATTTTTTATTCCCTCAAAAGGTCCTATGACACTTTCTAGATTCACCTTATTGAGCAAAGGTTATGGTGAAAGGACAAACAATGGCTATTGGTGCCTGTTGTATACATCTGCATCATACCCAATACGAGTTTTCATAAAATCATAGTGTTTCTCATATTCAACAAATGAGCTCCCATCTAAAGAAGTGTTTGCAGCAATTTCTTTTAGCTCCCTCTGAATTTTTTATTCCCTCAAAGGTCCTATGACACTTTCTAGATTCACCTTATTGAGCAAAGGTTGTGGTGAAAGGACAAACAATGGCTATTGGTGCCTGTTGTATACATCTGCATCATACCCAATACGAGTTTTCATAAAATCATAGTGTGTCTCATATTCAACAAATGAGCTCCCATCTAAAGAAGTGTTTGCAGCAATTTCTTTTAGCTCCCTCTGAATTTTTTATTCCCTCAAAGGTCCTATGACACTTTCTAGATTCACCTTATCGAGCAAAGGTTGTGGTGAAAGGACAAACAATGGCTATTGGTGCCTACTGTATACATTATGCGTACTTTGGTTCACCCTTTGCTTATGCACTATATATTCATTTTGGCCTAGGAAAAAAAAAAGGGTGAAAGAACAAACAATTGGAATTTCATTCAATGGAATATTTCTTCTTCAATACATCTACAAAACCATTAATTTTCCTTTTACTTCGAATTTGTGCATGTTAGCACACTCTTGCAAAAAAAATAAAATCACTTATTATTTGTCTAGCAGCATTTTTTCTAAGCATTTTTCTTGAATGCATTAGGGAAAAAATGGAGAGGTAGGAAAAACATAAAAATGGTCTGTGGCCCTTCAACCAGTGCATTATTGTGCGTTCTAAATTTATGGTTTTCTTTGGCACCCTGTTAAAAATGCATTAAATCTGGACATGAAATCATGTTTGGAAAATTTCTAAATCGAAGGACAGTATCCTTCCAAGAGATATTTCAGTGTTGTTTTTTATCATGGGAAAGTGGATTATCTGTTAGTTTGTTGAATAAATTTCTGAACCTTTCGTCATGCTGTTGTGTTCCATGTTGTTGAGCTTATTTATCAATTTATTTTTCCGCAATAAACACATTGAATGAGCTCCATAATGCCACATGTATACATGATAAAAATCTTGTGAATCTTTTCATGCTTTTATTCACTTGTGTGATGATCGATCCTTTGTGTTTGAGAACAGGTTATTGTGTCCCTAGGAAGTGGACCATGGGATCAACTTTTTGGTGGTGGCAACTCGCCATCCTTGGCTGTGGCGGCAGTTGCAGCATTTGCCAGTGGACTTGTAGCCATCTTGGCTATTCCTCGATCTAGTGCTGATAAATCCAGGGTCCACACATGAGGTATTATATTGTACCAATTTTTGCATTTCTATTTGTCAATATGGGTGTTAAAATGTTAACAAGTACCAAGAATTTGTAAATAGATATTGCTATTTCCATTGATGTTAATAAAGTTGATTCCTCCAGAGTTTTCTTTGTCTAATGATGATTATAGTGATGTGATTTGATGTGATTATTATTACTACTATTGTTACTGTTATTCTTACTGCTGTGCTACTACTACCATTGTTGTTATTTTATTTATCATATCTACTATTATTGTTGCCTAAAATATGTATATATATCAAATCTACTACTATTATTGTTGCTATCTTATAGATCAAATCTTTTTTGGCTAAACGGATTACCTTTTAGCTGTGCAACAGCTCAATTACTAAATATACAACCCATATGTGGAAACATAGGCAGGTTTTTTTGTAGCAAGAAGCAGTAGCAGTAGCAGTAACCTCAACAACCTCAATAGTAGTGTGAGTATGAACAGTAAAACTTTTTCAGAGAATTTATTTTATTTTTTATTTTTTGTAAAAAGGAAAGAATGATAGATTCCATGTAGAAGATTGAGAATCAATCTGAGCTGAAGGCATGGGGCCTCCACTTAGAATGCAGATGGCCATAACTAAACAACGATGGAAAAGCAAGCTACCCTGGAAGGCAATTATGCAAAGGAAACCCAAAATATTGTGTGAAACAAGTTATCTTGAGTCAGTGGAGAATTTCTTTGATGAAAAACATCCGCATCCTCTAGAAATGTTGCTTTATTGTTAAATCTCCATAGAAAAGCAGCCTGGCCTGCAGATTCCAGGGTTACTCTTACCAACCAAGATAAATCAATGGTGATTAGGATATATTCCTCATGAAAACACCATTTTTGTGTGAAGTTGATTTCCAATATGAGGGTGCAATCACGATGTCATGGAATCTCATGCAGTTTGTGTGGAATTGGTGAATGAATATGGTGAATTGTGCTTGGTGCCGAATAATTAATATGTGACTTCTGCTGATTGAAACCCTGATTATGCGCTGGATTTTTTCAAAAGTATGATTGATTTTTATGGAGGGTTCCATGATCATTGTTCTTTTTTCTCTTTTCTTGCTTGCATCTGAACCTTGGAATAAATTCCTGTGTTCATTGCACTTATCAGTATCTATGAAAGTCTGTCTTGCCTTCAACGGCCCCCATGCAATGCCTGCCAGTGAGGCCTCAGAAACATTTGAATGTCTCTTCTGTACCATTTTTGTTTGAGCTTCTACAATTATAAAATCATGGACAGGCTACAAACCCTAGTGGCCAATCCCATTTTACACAGCGAAAACTAGCATATTAACATTGTTGTCACGAGTCATTTTGTCTTATTGAAAGCTGCATCATAAATGCTGCATGTGCATGCATAATAATACTCTTTGCATGCATGTATGCATGTGTGTGTACTGTGTATTCCACAGAAATCTAAATCTAGGATGCGATGACATGCAAAAGAGAGGAGTCATGCCCTTTCCTCGCCTGCAAGCTTGTCCAAACAGTCATGGCAATGATTTGTTCTCCCAAAATTTAAACATGAATCTTTTTCTCTCACAGAGAATCTGTGGATATGTCATATGTGCCATTTCCTGGAGACCTATAGAGCATAGGTTTCCCCTCTCTCCCCATTTTTTATTCTTTTGTTAAGTGTTGGATCCTTGTAGATAGTCACTATTGCAGAGGCATTATCTTCATCGAAATTTAAAAATAAAATAAAAAAGAAGTCACTTGCACGTGGAACTTGCATTTTTTTATTCAACAAAGGATGTCATATTTGCGGGACCAGATTGAAAAGGAATTTAGAAAACACTTGTGATTTTAGAGTAATAGTTGAAAATTTTTATATTATAAATAAGTAGAGAAAATTGGTTTTCATATTTGAATTGCTAGATAAAAAATTTGTTCTTAAAATCAATTAAGATTCTTAAAAATTGTTCTGAAAATGTTGCCAAATACACCCTATATTTTCTGATAAAAATGAAATATCATCCATCTTTGATCTTTTTAATTCGTCCAGTTCCTTTGCTGTAAACCGGACGCATCCGGCCTGGGTGAACCTCACCGCCTCGCTACGAGGATGAGAAATGGGAAGTGCAGTTTTTCAAAATTATCATTTCAAAAAAAAAAAAAAAAAAAGGAAAAGAAAAGAGAAGGAACCTCTTGTTTACATGATAGCTATAAACGAAGAATATGGAAAGAGATGGGAATGTGATTTTTGAGTGTATTATTCTTTGGAGTTGGTAGTGTTGCATGACACATAGCTCTCATCTACAGAAACCAACTGAGCTGGAGCCTGGAGACACATGGAATCTGACACGGGGGGTGGGGGAAAATAATTTGTTATATAGGGAAACTATTAAAAATGTTGAAGCAGGGAGGGGAGGGCGGTGACAAATGGGAAGAAAATAAAAATAGCTGGGGAGTGGAGGGTTTGGGTTGGGTCATGCATAGAGAGCATGATAGGGCTGCTGCTTCTGTTGCCTGAGAGACACAGGCAATGAGACAAAGGCCCCCACCCCTAGTCATAGAGAGACACACACACACTCATCCTGAAGCCTTGTTGTGAGAAAAGGGATACAAATTAAACGGTTGCAATTGGAGCACGTAGTTGTCTCTGTGTCTCCTTTCAACCATCTGCCTCTTCTCCATGCAGCCATCTACTGTCATCCCCATTACCGCCTTTGTGGTCCCATCCCTGATACTACACCTCTCCCCTCCTCCCTCCCAACATTACCCACCAAAGATAAATCCTTCCTTTTTTTTTTTTTCTCTCTTTTTTTCAGGGCAAAAATATTAATAATAATAAAATCACGAGATTTGACACTTAGGCCACTACAAAGGATCCACTCAAATAAATAAATAAACCCACTTCCCTGCTCATATTGTTATGCCCAACACATAGATGATTTGATGCCCAATCATAAATGGGACAGATTTTATGCCCCATTTCAAAGTGTCAAAGCTTGGTCGTTTCTTAAGCCACCAACTCCACTCCATTAATTGGGTGCTTGAGGGAGGATCTAAATATTGGGGCCCTGTGTGATTATCAGGACCTAAGACAGCCCATATTAAGGCCCACTCCATGAAAGGATGGTGAAAACCAGAGTAAAAATGACAAAAAGTGATTAGACCATAATGTTAAAGGATCTTAATAAATCCCATAATGGACTTCAAATTAGAGCCATCCTTTTATTCAACTTCACAATTAAAGGAGGGGAACTCCACCAGAAAGAAAGTTGTATCATGAAATTTGGCCATGATGCTCCGAATAAGTGAAGGAGAGAGAGGCAAAGACAGATAGGGATGGGGACGGGGACCTAAAACACAGTTTTCCACAATCAAATTGAGCAAGTAGCAAAGCTTTTGGGTATCAAAATCCGTTGCAGACTCCGACTGGGTTTCATCACATGGGTTGTGCGGGAATGGAACATGCACGGCTGCCTTAGAACATGCCAACATTTGCATTGTCCACAAAGTCTTTGGCCCATTTAAAATATGCCAATATGCCCCGTCATATCACAACTAGATAGACAATCCTTCCACTCGGCATTCCAAGATAACCCTTTAGTCTTTTCTTTTTCCATTTTTTTTTTCTCTAGGTAGAAAAAAAACCACTCTCCACCGCCATGTGGCTTAAAAAACCATCTCTTCCGCGACACCTAAGCCGAAAAGGTTAAATTAAACTAGAGCAACCCCAACCCCCACCCCCCTCCACCACCATAAGCTACATGCCAAAAAGAACACCCACTCTATTCATTAAACCAATTTGTGTGGATAAAAACCAGTTTGGCGGTTAAATACCAATATCTATAGCTATCATCTATCTGGGATTTCACCATCCTTTTTATGAGATAAGATCACTTTGTAGTGGGATGACCCTGGGCTCACCCAAGACCTTAAGAAGGAGAATCGAAAATGAAGAAAACAATCGCAGAGATAAAAAAGAGGGGTCTAAAAGGATTAGGGGTGGTCTGGCCCCCCAACATTCAAGCAATAGCCGCTTTTTCACAGCAGTGGGAACCCAGCAGTGGGTCCCAATCCTCCTCACTATATATACACCCATACTCTCAATCCCTCTTCCCCATTCGAAACCCAAAACACTAACAAAGCGCACTACCACAAACAGGGTCTCTTTGTTTCTTCTTCCCTTCTTATTAACCAGCTCTCCCTCATTTGTTTTAACATCTCTCGCCTACTTTTCTTCCCACACAAAGTTAGATATGTGTAACCCCAAGCCCTCTTCTCCATCCTCATTCCTTTCTCCTATGAAAGCCCATTTCATGAGTCTCAACAAAACCATGGATCTTCACACTGATGATGAAGAAGAACAGCAACTCCATAGGTGGCCAACTCCTTCCGAGGTAAAAAAGAAAAAAGAAAAGATGGAAAGAGGAGGAAAAAAAAAGAGAGAGAGAGAGTAGATAACATCAAACAACCACCATTCGCATGAACACGACTAAAGTTTACTGATAGATATGCAATGAGTTTTAAGACAGTAATATTATGTTCAACAAACTCTCATGTACTGCATGTGCTCACTTTGTTTGCATTCAGGCCCTGGAAGAAATCAAAGCCATAGGCAAAATCTCTGGCCCAACTGCTGTCACTGGTCTACTCTTATATTCAAGGGCAATGATCTCCATGCTTTTCCTGGGCTATCTAGGTGAGCTTGAGCTTGCGGGTGGGTCACTCTCCATCGGCTTCGCAAACATCACCGGCTACTCTGTCATCTCTGGGCTGGCCATGGGAATGGAACCCATTTGTGGACAAGCTTATGGCGCAAAGCAATGGAAGCTTCTTGGCTTAACTTTGCAAAGGACAGTGCTTCTCCTCCTCTCCACCTCCATCCCCATCTCCTTCATGTGGCTCAACATGAAGAGAATCCTCTCCTGGTGCGGACAAGATGAAGAAATCTCATCCATGGCTCATACTTTTATTATTTTTTCTATTCCAGATCTCTTCTTCCTTTCAATACTCCACCCGCTTCGGATATATCTCAGGACTCAAAGCATCACATTACCGTTGACTTACTGCTCAGCCATCTCTGTTCTACTCCACGTCCCGCTGAATTTCCTTCTAGTAGTCCACTTTAAGTTGGGTATTGCAGGAGTGGCCATAGCCATGGTATGGACTAACCTCAATCTCTTCCTCTTACTGATTTCCTTTATATTCTTCTCCGGGGTATACAAGGGCTCATGGGTTGCCCCCAGCATAGACTGCCTCCGCGGGTGGTCGTCTTTACTTGCGCTTGCCGTGCCAACTTGTATCTCAGTTTGCCTCGAGTGGTGGTGGTATGAATTCATGATAATGTTGTGTGGACTTTTAGCCAATCCAAAAGCAACCATTGCTTCAATGGGAATCCTAATCCAAACAACCTCTCTAGTCTATGTCTTCCCATCGGCTCTAAGCCTTGGAGTTTCCACTAGAGTTGGGAACGAGCTGGGTGCCAACCGGCCAGCCAAAGCCCGCATTTGCATGATTGTTTCTCTCTTTTGCGCAGTGGCTTTGGGCCTTGCAGCCATGTTGTTCACGACTTTAATGAGGCACCAATGGGGCCGGTTTTTTACGAACGATGCGGAAGTCCTAGAGCTCACTGCCGTGGCATTACCCATAGCCGGCCTATGTGAGCTGGGGAACTGCCCACAAACTACTGGTTGTGGCGTTTTGAGAGGAAGTGCAAGGCCTACTGAAGGAGCAAACATCAATTTGGGGTCCTTTTACTTGGTGGGCATGCCAGTTGCTATCATCATGGGGTTTGTTGCCAAAATGGGGTTTGCCGGCCTCTGGCTGGGCTTGCTTGCAGCACAGACCTCTTGTGCCTTTCTTATGCTTTACGTGCTCTGTCGAACAGATTGGGTGGTTCAAGTTAAGAGAGCCAGGGACCTTACTCAAACTTCTTCAACTCTTGCTATTCCTTCCTTACCAGTATCATCAGCTTCTGCTTCTGCTTCAGATTCCATCACTAGAGGCCCCAAAAGGACTGATCTTGAGGAGGTCTTGTGCATCACTGATGATTTTGTTAAGTCAGCTTCACTTGAAACAGACCCTCTCATACCTCCTCGCATTGTACATTAATCAGAGAGTTTATCCCCCCATTTTTTTTCTCCAATTGAAGAGCTGTTATGGACATCATTCATTAAAATTCCACTGGCAGTGGTACTACTGTCAACTGTGGAAGAGAGTTTTCCCCCCACTTCGCTACCTCCACCTTTTTTTCCGTTTTTTCTTTTCTTCTTTTTTATTTTGATTTTGATTTTTTACATTTTCTCCTTTAACATCATGTTGTCTGTATAATATTGTCGAATAGAATATATAATAAATACTAATATTAGTTCCCCATACTGGCATTGAAGAGAGGGAGTGGAAAAGAGAGAAAAATGTTAAGCTGTCGGTTGTTTAAGAGGCGTGGGAGAAAGGATCTGCCTAACTTTTTTGTTGTTCCCTTCTATAAAAGGCTACAACATGGACTGCCTAAAATGGAAAATTAGCATAATACCTCATGAACTCTGCCAAACCACCGTCCATCTCCATTCATTCATTCATTATTATTTTGCACTTCTTTTCCAACCCTTTGCTTTGTTCCTTCTCTCTTTTTTTTTTTTTTAAATTCTACATCTAAGGCAGCCTTCTCCTTAAAAGGAAACTGTGCCAGCCTTTTTTCCTTTGCAGTGGGTTTATATTTACTAAGAAATGCTGTTTTACCAGTGATAAATGGCAGATAGATTACTAATTAAAGGTGCCCACAAAGCTTAAGTTTAATTTGTCCTCCAACCAAGTACACTAGGTTATATCATGAAAGGATAATAACATGTTGGAAAGTAAATGTGCCCACAAAGCTTCTAGCTAACAAAAAACAAATTGAAACCTTAACACACAGAAAAAAGAGAGACAGAGAGAGAGAGAGAGGGCCTGTGTACAAACAAAGCAGTAAAGAATAAAAATAATTGGTAGTGTAGAGAGAAGTATCTGTTGAAGAGGGTCTTGATGGGTGTGGGGGTCCCCTGCTTCTAACTGAAGAAACAAAATCCAGCTATTATTGCTTCTGTCTACTTCTCAGATGACAAAAATGAGAGCAGTGCCTCTGCCCAGCAGTTTCCCAGCCCCCCACCCCACCTCTCTTTCACCCCATGGCTCCACCACCCCCCTGCCTCCATCACACATCAAACCCAAACACCACCCACCACCCCATGACCCACCCTCCCTCCCAAGACATATCGGGTTTTTGAGTAAAATTTCTGTATTGACATCACTGTTTTGACAATATGATTCTCCAAAATATGCACAAATATTCCTGAATCATGCAATCAAATATTTTGTAAGATCACAGTCCTGACAATCATACTGTTGGTACATGGGCGTTTATACCAATCAAGTGCTTTCAATGACAATAACTTTGATATTACCCATGGCCCTGAATACGAACCTATACACGTGAACACACCCACATTAGAGAGAAAGAACAACATGAGGTCCACGTCATTTGCTGTCTTTGAATGATACACCTAAGGCCATTTCATTTTCCTTTTTCTTCTTTCCCTTTAATTTATTCTCGGCTACTGCTATAAACCGCCTCTCGCCTCACATTCCCTTATCTCCTTTTTATCACTTCATTTATATATATTTCCACCCCTATTTACCCATCTTAGTATTTTTCCAGATTCATATGCTTGTGGTCAAGGACCTGTCTTCACATTATGTGGAATAGCTATGGAATTTTCTAGGTTTTTCTCAACTCACGCCTTTATCTCATTCCCATTCCCATTCCCATTCCCATTCTCTCATCTATTCTATATATATATATATATATATATACCCACGATAGAAATGAAATCCAAGCAATTTGATGATGGAGTATTTATCCTTACCTCTGAGGATGAAGAAGATATTTCATGGGATGAAACATAAATATGGATGAAATAATTGCAAAAAAAAGGAGGTTGGGTAGCACTAAAGGCACTGCAAAAGGTGGTACGCTGTGTATAGAAGCCAAAAAAAAGAAATGATCAGAAGTTGCAAAGTCACGTTGTCAACACTGTAGATCTTGGGGACAGTTGTCATAAGTGGAGTCCACCAATGCAAATTAATGATCAATAATACTAAGAAGATACAGCCATGGATGCTTCTGCTTGGAAACATTCCATCAAAGGACAGTGTATATCACATTTTGTGTACTAGTGAGCTAAGAGTTGAGGATATGTGATGGGCATCATGCAGATTAAACCTTGTGTAATAAATAGGAGAGAGAGTTGAACGTTGAATCTCTGTTTCCTGCTGCTTACACTGATTGTTCTTCCTCCATCACAGTGGTACTCAACTGCTCAAACTGCTGAATTCTGATGCCCCCAGTTCTGGATAAATGTGGCACTGCCAGTGTCCCACCATACAGGACAATTCTTCTCCTTCCCAATTACTCTTGTACCTTTTCTTCCCCACCCCCTTTTTTTTAAAAAAAAACCTTTCTCTTTTTCTTTAATGGGTCATGCATTATAAAGTGTTATTTTGCTTTCCTGCACATCTGGTTGAAAGAGGTTCCTTGTAATACAATCATGCTAGAAATTCCTAAAGTAATTCATATTTTCTTTCTAAGCACCACCCCGATTTTTTTATTTTTAACATTAGTTGATACTTGCCGTAGAGAAATTCTTACATTTATTAAAAAATAAAATAAAATACAATACAGAATCACATATAGCCTCTCCCTCTCTTCTGTGACATGAGAAGAAAGGAGGAAGATGATGTTCCCCATATATCGAGGAGACAGAAGAGAAAAGGAAGACGTGTACTGAAGACAGAGCATTGCTGGGTGTCCCATAATTTGAAAAGAGACTTTTTCACTAAATTTTACATATTTACGTGAGCGACCATGGTACTTTTATTTGTGCTGTTTCTATTTTCCATGGAGTGAGGTGAAGTCAGAATCTACAAACTTTGATTTCCCATAAATAGTCAAAATATGCAAAGATCGTGGTTTCCCAGAAATGAGAAATCCATTGAAAATGGCATTCATTCTTCTCAAGGGAGCTTCCATATTGGATATATCAATCAAAAACATCGTTGTCCAGCTGGAAATTGGAATCGAATAACCAAAGGCCGCGTGTCTCTACAAACGAATTTTTATCTTATATTCTATTAGTGGCGTCGAAAACTTGACACGTCTGGCATCTGTAACAAGACTTTTCTCAACTCGGTACTCCAATGGCATCCTTTAGTTTCCCACAAAAACTAATTTAATAGACTAAAGAATAAAGAAGAGGAAGAAAAAATGAGACCGTCCAATCGGTGGATTGATGCACCAAAGAATTCGAGAAAAGGTGACCGAAAAGCAGCGCAACAAAGATGAAAAAGACCCTTAAAAAAGCTCCTTAGGAGTTGTATGTTGTAATTGTTTAAGGCTCATGCCAGAGACACAACCTAAAACTGGCAATGGTATTTGTGCTCCTTTTCCAGTAGATGTCTTTTCAAGTGTCACCCATTTCTTCAAAGGATGTGTAAGTGGCCCTTATCCCTCTCGCCCAAAGCCAGAAAATATGAAAAAGCAAATCAAAGAAACCCTCCTAGTTGAGTGCATGAAGGCTTTGGCCACTACATGCTTACCATAACTAGTGCGAGGACCTTCCCCTCTAGGAAACAAACCCGTGTCAAACCCAACTCATACCGATTCCCCTACTTGCCGAAAGGCATGCTTTTAAGGCTCAAAAACTCAAAAAAGGGGGTATGACATGGATCCACCCCCTCTCTTCCCCAAAGATTAAACTTGATGGATGCCCCTCACCAGCCCAAAGCTTCATCTATAGCCTGAAAATTATTGTCGACCTACTCGCATAGTGTGCCAGGGATGGATAATTGTCCCCAGACATCTCTACCTCGTAGATGCATGCATGTTTTCTAATTCTTTTCCGCCCAATGCATCTTTCCAGGTCAAGTCATGATCTAGGGATGATGGTTGTAGACTTTTTTTTTTCATGTGTCGCATATGGAACGGGTGTGGTCTACTGCCAGTGAGCCTCTCCGAAGAAGCCGCTGGCATCTTGGACTTACAAAGCTTGAACAGTGGTAGACCATGGTGAAAAGAGAAATAGAGGGGAATAGAGGGGGAAAAAAAATAATTTACAGCAATTAAATCATGGTGGCTGTACGGAGATGGAAAATGGAGAAGTGGTCATATCACACTTTTGGCAAAAGCAAAAGGCGGTGATATGGGACACGGCCTCATTGCACCAGGGCTAGGATGCCGTGCTGACCATAGAGTAATAGAAAATGACGCTGAATTCAAATGGATCATGTACCATTCAAAGATGCCAATCGTGTGGCATTTAAGATAGCAGTCACATGAAAGTGCAGTCCCGTGTGGCTTTCCAGGGGTCCCTGGCTTATAGCATGGTGCCAATGTGGACCATTGCGACTGGCACATGCACTAAGGGACGGACACCTTCTGTGTCACCTAGTGAGGTATGGGTACCACAACTACAGGGAACAATTGTTGTCCTTGGTAGACCAGGACTCAGGAGGTGAGAGTTTTGTGGCAACCGCAACCGGGTTTGGAGGAATTAATTGGGTAAGCCTGGTCACTATAGAAGCCTATGCCTAATGCCTAAAGCCTAATGGAGTGGTGGTGTTGTTTTCAGTTTCCATAGCTGACTTCAATACCCCATTCTTGGCCCACTTCAGTGTTTTCTCTCTCACTCACTCTGTGAACATATTTCTTTAATACCTTGGACATGTCTATGATAACAACTCCACATAATAATAGAGGATGAGCCCCGCCTTTGCCACTACCACAAGGGTGGCTTGTTTTATTTATTTGGTTGGAAAGAAGGATGAGACAACAGTATGCAAAACACGTGGATGATAAACTTAAAAATAGCTTGCCGCTTGCTGGACCTGGACTATCTTTAATCATAATTCTATTGCACGTATCTTTGTTTTTCTATTTTAGTGGGTTGACGTTATTTTGTTTTGCTATGTGGTGTTTGACCCATTACCTCAGTTTGGTGGTTTGACCATCAGGCCTGGTTGGAGTTCAACTGGATTCCTCCTTACTCAAATTGACAAAGCAACTAAAGGGAGAAAGAAGTGGGGGAAGGAGGAGTCCAAGAAGCTATGAACTCTAGGGAATTAGAGAAAAGATTCGAAGCTTGCTTGGGTTACATTACTTTTTCTGGTGGGGTTTGCAAAGGTCAAACTCCACGACCAATATGGAAGTTGCTTCAGCTGGATTATGATGAATACTCTAGTGTGCGAGTCAACCACTGGTCAGATGCTCAAATTCACTGACAATGACAGAAAGATTGAGGCATGAGCATCAACATCAGAGAAATTGGATACCAGCACCACTCCACTCATTCCTAGACTTAAGTCTTAACAAATCGATCTCTGTATGCTTAGAAGCCAAGAATACATAGATACCCATACTTCGTGTGCAGGAGCCACAATGATGGAGACCCTAAGAACATAAGATTTTCACAACTACAAAATATTAATAAAATGAGGGGAAGAATGATATTAGGTATCGTGGGTACTTCCAAAGGTGGAAACCCCACATACATATAAAAAGATCACCTTTTCTTTCTTTTGAGTAACCTACAGGAATCAACACTAAACACGGAAATCCCTACGTCTGAATAAATTAATAGTTCATAACTGGTCAATATATTGCCAGTATCAAAACTTGTTTTTCATTTTACAGGGGATTTACAAAGGCTTAAGTAAATTCAGGCATTTGCTCGAGCAACAATGAAAAGCATACTAAAACTAACATAAATTGTTAATTAACCCATATTATGCACGAAGACCAAAGTACTCTTTCAGGCTATCTACTATAGTTATTTGATAACCAAAGTAATACTTTCATGAGAATGCAAGTCACAAGTTCAAGTCTAGGGCCAAGTAGTACTTCATTAGCATTAACTAGGTATAACAAATGAGGAAAAACATTTCATCACACAAGGATTAACATATTTGTTTCATTAAGAACTTATCTTCTTCATAAGGTGCTTGTATTTTCTCAAAACTGGTCCTGGTATTCTATTTCAAACTTCTTAGCCCTCAACATCATAGGGCTTAAAACATATTTTCTTCACAAGGATAGGAAATCCACTGATATGTGAGAGCATTCTTAGTTCTAGAATTATGTGTACTGTGAGCTCAAACAATTGAGCCAAAACAAGCCATGCAGTAACATTTGGATGCCTGCATGCATACAACATGCACAAACACCTAGTTTGCAGAACTGAAAGAGACCTGTGATGACCTCCTTAGAACAGGAATCATGACCAACTAAGGCCCAAGGGAATGGACAAACCTTACCTATTCCCTGGAAGAAATAGGCATCCTGTAATGGCATGCTGGCTGTTAGATACATGATCAGAGTAGCTTATCAATTGAATGATTATGTACGAACATGACTTATCAAAAGTTAAAGAAAATCCTTTCACAACAGCAATCATTTCATTGCAACTGAACCAAGCATGTCTATGAGAAGATTTTTGCCAAGATAAGGATAAAATTAAATGAAGGAATAATTAATGTCTCATTTGGATACAATTCTTATTTTTTGTTTTTAAAAATAGGAAGTAGGCTTACCTTGTATCCTTAAAAATTACTTCCAAAAATTTAAAAATTTGAGGTAGTAAAAATTTTTTAACACCTCCATTTTTTTAAACTATTTTTAAAAATCACTACCTGTTTAATATAAACCTTTAAAAGTTTTTGTATTTTATATAGAAGTTATTACTATTTTCTGTTTTTAAAAATAGAAAACATGGAAATATATCCAAACAGACACTAAGTTAACATAAAGCTCCAAATCAATGCATGATAGGAAGACTGTACACTAGAGTTGCTTAATATATATGCCCAAGAAATCTAACAAGAATTCTCATCCTCATGGAGCATGTACCGTGTATTTTGCCCATTCTTACAAAATTAGTTTTAAATTAAGATTGTTAACAACTCCAAAGGACCCAGCCTAATGGTTCAAATCTACATACAGTGACTCAACTAGTTAACCCAGAGTGTAAATCCTCTAAATATTGAATAAAAGCAATAATTTCTGCCTACCAAGTTTGCAGTCATGATCTCCAGGTTTTTATCCATGTAACATAAAATAAAATCTTTAGCAAAGTTGATGGATAATGATGTAACATACTACCAGCTGCAACTTCACAACTACTCATTCTTGGTTTCTCCATCATTAATTTCTGCAAGCTCTTCCATTTCATCCATGTCATCAATGGGAATATCTTCGTTGTAATCCTCTGCTTCATTTTAACCAATTAAGGACCATAAATTATATAAACAATACTTCATCCTATAGAAACATTCTAAAATATTGTTTAAAAAGAATAAAATAAAATGAAATTTTCAGGCTTATTCACAAGAATAGAATTTAATTTATGATAACGATCACACAAGTTACAGCATAATACAGGGCTGAGAGAGAGAGAGAGAGAACTCTTTTAGAGATAAATTTAATTTATCAAGAGCATAGGTATAAAATTAACTTTAATCTAGTTTTCCAAATATTTTTATATGTAGACATAAATTCCTTTATTTATAGGCATATTCATACAACATTTTTGCAGAAAAGTTCTACAATTTTTTTTTTTTTTTGATCCGTAAGTAATATGTGTATTGCAAAAGGAGGCGCTAAAGAAGTGACTCAAATAGATACAGTGTAGAAACAACTCACCCCCTTACAAAAGAACCCAAGCCACTGAGACAGCACAAAAAACCCTCTCCCTTAACGCATACACACCCATTCAATAAAATCTATTAAGGTCGAAGGACCATTTTTTATCCACAATTTGGTTTCCGACCAAAGTAAATCACAAAAGAAATTTTCAGCTTTTGGATGGACAGCACACCGTCCTCAAAAGCAATTGAATTCCTAGCCTTCCAAATAACCCAAAACAAGCATAACGGCCCCAAAAGCCACGCCACCTTCCTCTTTTTGCCCACAAAGGAGCCTCTCCAACCTATGAGAGTTTCCTTAACCAAACGTGGAAATACCCAAGAAACTCCAAAAAAAGAGAGGAGCAAAGTCCACACCTCCCTTGTTCTTTCACAATAAAGGAGCAGGTGGTCAATCGACTCCCCACACTTTTGGCAAAGAAAACACCTATTTGCCAAAACCCAACCCCTCTTTTGCAAACGATCCAATGTCAAAACTCTACCCCACGAAGCCTCCCACGCAAAGAAGCTAATCTTGGGCTGAGCACATGACCTCCAAATAATCTTTGAAGGGAACAAAGAAAAAGATACCGGCTGCGGTGCCTTATACAAGGACTTTACCGAAAAAACCCCATCCTTTGATTTCACCCATCTCACTCTGTCCTCCTTATCCACCCTCACCCTCTTCCCTTCCAAATAACAAAGTAATCTTCCCACTTCTTCCATCTCCCAATCATTAAACGGCCTATTGAAAGTAGGAGTCCAACTTCCCCTCCTATCCCCCTAGGTTGTCCAAACTTCATTTACCCAAGCCTCTTTTAACGTTGCTAAGGCAAAAAGTGAAGGGAAAGTCTCGCTTAAAGGGCTGGAACCACACCACTTATCTTTCCAAAACCTCACATTCTTACCATCCCCCACCTCAAAACCAAAAAAAGGGATTACAAGTTGTCCCACCTTATTTATAGCTTTCCACAAACCAACTCCATATGCCTCCCTAATCTCACAAGATCTCCATCCTCCAATTTCCTCCCCGTACTTCCTTCTGATCACCTGATTCCAAAGGGCCTTTTTTTCGTTTGCAAAGCGCCATGCCCATTTGCCCAAAGAGAGCCTTATTGAACAAACCAAGGCTCTTAACCCCCAAACCTCCTTTACTTTTGTCCACACACAATCGGCCACCTAACTAAGTGATGTTTTTGCTCAAGAGAGCCACCTTCCCACAGAAAATCCCTTTGTATCTTTTCCAACCTCATCCTAACCGCCCTAGGTAAATGGAAGATTGACATAAAATAGATTGGTAGGTTGGACAGAGTACTCCGAATTAAAGTAATCATTCCTCCTTTTGAGATGTATTGTCGCTTCCACATAGCCAATCTCTTTCTGAATCTTTCCTCTATTCCATCCCATACACCAATAGATTCGAAAGGGGCACCCAAAGGCATTCCTAGGTAGGTGGAGGGCAAAATTCCCACTTTATATCCAAATTCATCCGCCAACTCTCCCACATTTTCAACTCTGCCAACTGGGATCAATTCACTTTTTTCCATATTCACTTTTAACCCTGACAAAGCCTCAAACCACATTAACAGCCAGTACAAGTGTGTCAACTGATCCTCTTTAGCTTCACAAAACACCAACGTGTCATCAACAAACAATAAATGTGTAATCTGAACCCCTTCACCCCTTCTTCCTCGAACCATACAAGGCGTCAAAAAACCTGCAGCAACTGCTCTTTTCATCAAACAGCTAAAAGCCTCCATCACTATTACGAATAAATAAGGCGAGAGGGGTCTCTTTGCCTTATGCCCTTTGAGCCCTGGAAAAAACCCGTTGGACTACCATTCACCAAGACTGAAAAACTGACAGTGGATAAACACCACTTTATCCAACTACACCACCTTCCTCCAAATCCCATTTTCCCTAATACCGCCAACATAAATGACCAATCCACATGGTCATAGGCTTTCTCGATATCTAATTTGTACAAAATTGCCCCTCTATTACTTTTCAGAATGGAGTCTATTGCCTCATTTGCGATCAGAACTGCGTCCATAATCTGCCGCCCCTCCACAAAAGCATTTTGAGACAAAGATATCACTTTGGCTAACACTCCTTTTAACTTGTTAGCCAACACCTTAGCTAACCATTTGTAAAGCCCTCCCACCAAACTTATTGGCCTAAAGTCCTTCAAGTCCTCAACCCCCCCTTTCTTAGTAATCAAAACTAAGAAGGTTGCATTCAGGCTTTTGACAAATTTCCCCGTCTCATGAAACTGTTTGAACAAATTCATAACTTCCTCCTTCACAAAATCCCACGAAAACTGCCAAAAGGCCATTGAGAAGTCATCCGACCCTGGTGCTTTTTCTCCGCAATAGTCTGCCAACGTTTCAAAAACCTCCTCCTCTGAAAAGGGCTTCTCCAGCCTCTCCACATCCCTCACTTCCAACCTTTCAAAAATTAACCCATCTATACTACGCTTCCAGTCACCAGGATCTATCAATAGCTCTTGAAAATTTCTACCAACCTCCTCTTTGATTTCACTTTCCTCAGTTAAACACCTCTCATTCACCTTTATTCTATTCAGTTGATTCCTCCTACTGTGAGCATTTGCCATTTTATGAAAAAACTTGGTGTTTTTGTCCCCCTCTTTCAGCCAGATTTCCCTAGACTTTTGCCTCCATGACACTTCTTCCAATAAGGCTCACTTCTTATATAACTCTCTTGCCTCCTCCTAGCCTCTTCTTCTTCCATTGACAGAGAACGACCCCTCTCTTCCTTATCCCAGTAATCTATTAAAATCCACGTTTTCTGCTTCTCGCAATCAATCTGACCAAAAACCTCTTTATTCCAGTTTCTTAACAACGGTTTTAAAGCCTTCAATTTTTCAGTCAAGATGAAACTAGCCGATCCGCTCACTTGAATCCCCTCCCACCACTGTCTTAGCACTTCTTTAAAGCCCTCACTTTTCAGCCCCATATTCTCAAATCTAAAAGGTATGGGTCCTCTCCTCATTCCTCCCTCATCCAGAAGAATCGGGGCATGATAAAAAACCGGCCTAGCCAGAACAGTTTGGACCGCCCCCTGGAAATGAGCTTCCCACTCCTCATAAATAAGGAATTGATCAATTCTTGACTTTGATCGATTATTGAGACCTCCACACCACGTGAACACCCCCCCTTGAAGAGGCAAGTCCCTTAAATCTAACTCCTCGATCACCTCTGAAAATCTCCTCATCGCCTAGGACAATCGGCCTCCTCTGCTCCTCTCAGAGGGGAATCTAATCATGTTGAAATCTCCTGCTATGCACCATGGTTCATTCCATAACTCTCTAATTGCCCCTAGCTCACCCTAAAATTCTTCTCTCTCGACTTTCACTGTGGGCCCATAAACTCCTGAGAAACACCAATAGAAACCATCCTCACAGTTCTTAAATCGGCAAGAAACAGTAAATTTGCCCACCTCCATCTCCTCTAATTGCAACACCCTGTTATCCCAAAACACCAAAACCCCCTAGCCGCCCCCTTGGAATTTAAAACCTCCCACTCCAAGCATCTTCCAACCCCGAGGCTTTTGACCAAACCATTCAACATCTCTTGGATTTTTGTTTCCTGGAGACACACTAAGTCAACCTTCTGTGATTTAATCACACCCTTTATTAATTTTCTTTTTTCCTTATCGTTTAACCCTCTTACATTCCAAGATAGAATTCTTAACTTCATCTAACAGCCTCTTGATGGCCCCGATCCCCTTCTATTCCACCATAATTCACCGACCACTCAAGTTTCTTTAACTCCCGATCAAATTTCGAAAGTCTCTGACTTTTCCTCTTTTTTCCAGTGACCCTCTCAGAACAATCCCTTCTTTCCCTTATTCTATTGAGGAGTTTCAAGATCTCTCTTTCAAAGCCCTCCGCAGGCATTCCCAAGCACTGACAAAATCTTGCTAGGAAACTATACCTCCAAGACTCCTCGTCATCATATTCTTTCTCAGCCCTGTCGTCCTTTCCCTCTTCCAACAAAAAATAAATACCCTCTCCCATCTGATCGTCCCTTTTTTCCGCCGGACACACTCTCAACGGAGTAAAGTTTAACGTCCCTTCACCACGACGTCAATACCACACCTCTCCTCCATCACAATCACAACTCCCCCCCCCGAGAAAGTAGATGAAGAAGAGACCCTTCCCTCCCAAAAGTAAACTGCAGAAGGCTTAAGAGTGGAATACCTGGCATTTTCCTCCATCAGCCACTCGTCTGCAAAAGAAACCCTTCCATTCTCACTTCTCTCCGCTGCTACAAACATCTTGCCAGGCAAGAGTTGTTCTTCGAACCAGTTCACTGAGTGCGACCGACCTAAAGAAGCCCTAGCTTCTTTTAAATGTCTTTCCTTTGTGGGCCTAAAAAAAGGGCAAGCCCACAAAGCTTCAATGGGCCGACCCTCTAAAAAACCCAAACTGGGCCTGCCTTCCACCCCACCTGGCCCAAAACATGGAGGGCTTGAATGGCCATCACTGTAGGCCCGCTCCGACCCTCCGCTGGACTGCCCCTTTTCCCAGCAGTCCCGCGGCCCACTTAGCTTCTCCCTCTCTCTTAAAGCCCAATTTAGATGGATTTGAGAGACTTTAAGAGTGGGCTTACACTGATAAGGCCTATTAACCCCTTCACTTAAGCCCATCTCTCTTCTCCATTTACCACCATTCTTCTTCCCCAAAGCTGAAAAAGCTTTAGCTGTACCAGACGTCCCGTCTCCATCAAGCTTTTCTTCTCCCCTAACTTTTCTGACTAAATCTGCCCCCACAACCTCTGCAACATGCCAAATTTCCTTTCCTTTGCTACTGCTACTCTCCGCGCGTGAGCCCACTTCCCTTTCTTGCCTTCTCCTTCTCATCCCTCTTCTTCTTCATCATCGACACCACCTTAGATAACCATGGCAGCCTCTCCCACCACAGTTGTAATGCATAGCAGTAATCATCACCGCTAAATGCAAAGTTCCTGGAAAAAAATTCCCCCTATTCTTCACCAAAATTCTGGCCCACTGGAGCTGAGAGCAGTTCCTTTTTTCTCCATCCACCTCAACAAAAGCCTCCATGTCTCCTATTCTCTTAAAAATTTCTTCACTCCAGCAATGAAGCGGGAGTCCCACCACTCTTACCCAAACATCTTTTGTTTGGCTTCCTACCTTTAAGCATCCTGCCTCCACGCTCCATCTCTCTAAATGCAACACTTCGTCTTTAAATCGTCGCGTCCCCCTCTTTAGTGTTCTCTCTGCCTCTTCTTCATCTTCGAACTCCAGCATCATGAGAAGTCCTCCCATACTCAGCACTTTCAATCCTTTTCTTATGTTCCAACTGTGCTCACCCCATTTTCTAACCGACTGCAACTCCGACTCCCCCACTGACCCGGTACCCCATCTTCCAACAAGGCACCTGCCCAGTCCCTCCTCCCTATTCCTCAATCATCTCCCTCCAACTTGAAGCCATAAAGCATCTCCTTGCCTTCCAACCGGCTCCTTGGTCACATCCACAAAAGACTTCTTCTCACCCTCCACTTTCTTTCCATGGCAACTTTCTTCATTTTTTTTTCTATTATCACCCCTTTTGACTTTGACTCACCTCGTAGGGCTACTTCCAGCTTTACTTCCTCTTGCGTTACTACCCCTAAATCCTGAAGTTTCTCAGCAAAACAAGCCCAACCTCCTGGCAAAACCTCTTAGACTCCACATCAATAACAGAACAGAGAATGTATCTCCCCGCCCCATTTTCGCGTCTTTCCACTTTAAACTTTCTACCCTCTTCCTCCCACACTTTAGCTAAACTTCCTTTCCTTTCCTCCCTACAACATTCTTCAAGACCTTCCAGAAACTTTCTCAAACTTGTCACCCCAAATCTGATCTAGGAGGATAAACCTCTACTCCTTTCCACAATGGTGCCTTGTATCTTCCCTCTGACTTCCTCTACTGAAACCTCAAACGTCTTTGACTCAATCGCAAACCACCTCTTTCCCCCTCTCATCTCACGATACTATGACCTTGGTAAAATATAAACTTTTTAGAAAAGTTATACAATTTATAAGCCATTTTTACAGTTTAATTTTCTAACCTCGATTGGGCAAGGTTATTCAAGCCCTTGCTCCAAGTAAAGGACCCCCCATTGCCAATTTTCATTATTCCACTATATTGGACTTTTGCATAGATTGTTCAACATTGCCAAATTTGATCGGGTTCCTCCTAGAGGCATAGCAGAGATATTAAGAATTTCTTTGATGGAAACCTTCCAAAAGGGAAGATTCTTTGGTAGATGGCTCCTTTATCTTTGACTTAGTTTATTTGGTTAGAAAGGAATGCAAGGATTTTTTAGGGTAAATGAAGATTGGTGGATGTAATTTGGGACTCGATTTTCATTTTCTCTTCCCTATGAGCCTTAGTCACCAAGCCTTTTGTGGATATTCCATTGTATTAATGCTAGATTGGAAGAGTGCTTGCTACTCAAATCAATACGAAGCAGGAGGCAATGGTTGATTGGTTAGCCTCCAATAAGTTCAGTAAAATTAAACCGACGGATGTTCAATGGATAACCCTAGATAGATGGGTATTGGAGGTGTGATTAGAGACCATTCTGGTACAATATTGAGAGCTTCCTCTAAGCATGTTGAAATGGAGTTAGCCATAAGGACAGAGATATTGGAGTTATTGGAGGGTTTGATGCAAGCAAAAGTTATATCTCTATCCAATCTAATTGTAGAGGGAGATTCTGCCACTGTAATATCCTGGGTGAATTATAAGGAAAGGGATTTATGGAAGTTTGACAACTGGATGCGTAAAGTCATAGATACTACAAATGAATTAGGCTATTCTTTATCTTGGATTCCTTGTACAACTAACCAAGTCACAAATCAATTAGCCAAACAAGGAGCAAAGCATATGGCCTCCTCTATTGGAAATTTCCTTCCCCACCGAGTGTCAATTGTTTTTCCTCTTATATGTGTGCGGATTTTTTATGAGGGGCTAATTTTTGTGGTTCTATTTCTTGGTTACTTTCTACCATCTTTTGTACATCTTTGAAGGATTGCTTATCCTTCTTGCATTTATCAATTGAGTGATGAATGAAAATGCTTGTTTCTGATTAAAAAAAGAAAAAAAGAAAAGCAATGTCCTACCAAAATAAAATGTCCAAAAGAAAAGAAAATTAAAACTTAAAGACAAAATTAAAGCAGTTGGCCTACTTCAACTACCACTGATAAAGAATGAGAAAATATACCTCTAGAAATCAATGACATTGGACTGTGGGTTGGATCTCTTGATTCTAATGTGTTATCCAGAAGATAGGGAAGTTCTAAAAATTGCAACAAAAGCTCCGTTTGAGGGTTCCGATGATAACCTACCAAAGAAAAAAAAATATAGTCAAAGCATCAATATATATTTTTCACATCACTTGTTCCTTAAACCATGGTTGGAGAATAGTACATTAAACAAAAAGTAACAATATCCATGAACCTTAAAAAAATTAGCATGCATGCTGCAAAACCAGATCTAGAAAAATTTATTTCTTTCTTTTTGAATGGCAGAGTGGAAGGCAGAATGATATCACAACTTTGATATTTATCCAACTTGATATCACATATTCAGACTTAGGCCACAAATTTCTTAGGTACTACTGAAGAACAATAGAAAATTAATCTAAATCAGTCAGCACTCCAATTCAAGAATATTAACTAAGAAGGAAGCCACAACTACTATCCAACAGATAATGTGCACCACTGGCTTCTTGCCTGGATGGTATCTAATGAATGATATCAAGTGGTAATCATTAGCCCAATCCCCATTTAGTATAAAAAAAAACAATAGGCCACACAAATGCACATCTATCAAGCTGCTGAGGACAAGAAATTATATTTCTATATTATAAAACATAAACACATACTAAAAAGATAAGTTCTAATGCCTAAAGAAACATAAGTCTTTTATGTCTAGACCTTTTCTGCAGTAGAAATCTTTAGGCATTTGGACAGAATATATAGGAATTTCTTGTTTTTCATATACACTGACTGCATTTCTGACCTCATGAAAAGGGATGTCAGACCAACTTCGTAGAATTCCATTTATTACAATTTTTTTAAAAAAAACTAGAGAAGAAAGAAAGATGTGATTACTTTTTTATTTTTGTGAATGGTTTGAAGCCAATTTAATTTGCACCAAGTCAGGGACTGACCATATTGTAGGATCCTAAATTTATGATCTCACTTAGAGAACTTCTAATTTAATTTCTTATTTCAGAGGGTAAAAAAAAACCCCAATCTCATGGAGACAAATCAAGGTACAAACCACATTAAAAGTGAAATCTGATATCTCAAAACCCTTACCAGAAAAGCAACTATTGGAGGCAGATTGAGAGGGATCATAGCATGGAACCGTTTGAACAAATTCAAAAGGTTTGGCCCCCCTTGTTAGTAGCCTACTCCTTACCCAATCACGACAATCTTGCATGTCAACCTGTGCACCCCTACATTCCAAAGCATAAAAGTTAACAGGCTATCTCTTATATAAAAACAGGACCACAATGAAAATGTGATTTGAGTAATAATAATCTGAAATAATGCATATAGAGAAGATACACAGACCCCAAATTTGCACGATGGATGGTTAAAGGAAAGATAGAGTTGAACTTCCGTGTTATTGCCAACCATTCTTCATCATACTGAATCTCATAAGGTCCTGGCACTGTTTCTATTTCAACAATCTAAAACTCGCTCAGTACCACCAATTGAGGCATTTAATTTCCAGCAATGACTACATTAAAAGCCCTTAAAACATAAATGAAAATAACAAGGGCTACCTGCAAAAATTTGCGACCTGGAAGGCACTTATCAAGTGCAAGAAATTTAGTCACTTGACCAACCTCCCCATGTTGAACAAGAGCAGCAAATTTGCAGTGTAGGTGAGCTGAAAACCAGTAGGAAGGTTTCAGTTTTTCCAGCAGTTCTGCAGCAGCCTTGCTTCCCAAAGTTCTTTCCTGGATCTGAAATAGCAAATGTTTTTTGTTTTTTATTATTTTTAATAATAAAAAACAAATTCCTTGAAATGAATTAGCAAGTATAATGAAGGACAAGATATCATCTGAAATATACAAAATCTTATCACAGATGGACCCAAAAAAAAAGGTCTAAACTACTCCAAAAGAGAAGCAAAGAAGTTGCACAGCTAAGAAGGAAAATGGATAGTGACTGCAAGAGATCCCATAACTCTGGGAGGTAACAGATCCCCTACAAAAGTAGTCAACTTCTAGGCTCCTTGCTTTGCTAAAAGATTTGCAATAAGATAGCTCTGTACAAAGCCCAAGGAAAAGAATGTTCCAAATCCATAGCAATATTGATAAATGGTAAAGCCACCTAACATACTTCCACAAACCTCTTTCCTTATTAGCCACCCCATGAAATGAACTATCATAATCTCCCTTGACCACGAAGATTGGAGCGACTCAAACTCGTAGCCTGCACTACACCTTCCAAAAGTTGTAGTATCTCTGCCTTGATGACCAAACCTTATCCAACAGTCAGAAAAAGCTTTTAATATCATCCCACCATAATCCCAAGTATTCCGCAAATACCTAGCTATTTTGGGCTCCCCAATGAACACTTATCAAAGTTATAACAGAAACTATAGGAGGCAGTTTCCACACAGGATGTATCTCCCTGACTATCCTTCTAGAATTACAAGCAAGGTTCCAATCTTCTAAAAGAAAGCTCAAAGGAGCAAAACCTTAAAGACTCTAGTGGCAAAAGCCCAAAAGGAAAAGAAAGAAGTGTACCCAATCCCTAACAATCTCTTCTTCAAGGCAACCTTCTGATCCAAGCCACAATAGGTAAAGTACAACTTCATATCAAAAAGGCGCACAACAAAAAAGCCAAACTAGAATATCTTGAAAAGCTCATGCCGTCTCTTTCACACTTATACTTATCTCCAATTGGTCTTGATTCGAGAGCTTGGTCTCTATCTTCTTCAAGTTTATTTACATTAAAGTCGTTCTTTTCAGTACCATCCAACCATATTGATCCAACTCCATCATTCCCTATTGATTTTGTTTGGAAATTACAAGCTTCATTTAAGGTCAAATTCTTTGCTTGGTTAATAGCACTCGAGAAGGTAAACACCAATGACATGCTACAACTGAGAAGATCCTACAAAGCTCTCAATCTTGATGCTTGTTTGTCGTGTATGGAGAATGGTGAAACAGTAAATCATATCTTCTTACATTGTCCATTGAGTTTAGGGCTTTGGTATATACTATTTAGTTTGGCTCATATGGATTAGGTTCCTCCTAAGAGTATATGTGACATGATAATTATTTCATATAAAGGATTGGGAAGTACCAATAGAGGCACGGTGTTGTGGCAGTTTACTTGTCTTGCTCTAATGTGGGTTGTGTGACTAGAAAGAAATGCTAGGATTTTTTAGGACAAGGTAAGAACTTCAGAGGGTCTTTGGGACATAATTCATTTCTTAGCCTCCTTTTAGGTCTCTTTCATTACAACTTTTAAGGGTGTTCCCCTTAATTTGATCCAATTGGATTGAATGTTAATGTGTAGTTCTAACAGTGTGGCTTAGTAAGGATAGATTATTTTTGTATATTCTCACATGGGACATAGCTTGTGGAACCTCATAGTTGTATAGATTCTTGAACTTGAAGGTTCTTACTTTCTTTTCATGTTCTTTTTGGAGGATCTCTCATCCTTCTTTGTACTTATTTTTACTTATCTTAATATATCATATTGTTGTTTCTCATCATAAAAATAAAAAAATAAAAAACTAGAATAGCTATTCAATGTGAACTTAATACTAGAGAAAGAGGGCAATATCACATGTTTGGAATAATGAATATAGAGAAAGATAGCATTGTAAGTGAGATCAACAAGTTAGATGGGCAATATACCCAAAACCATGTAATATAGGGATTGCCAATCCCATACCCTAATTATTTCTCTACATTGCTGCCCCAACAGCACCATTGACATTGATGCCACTTGTTCTTCCCAAATCCATCAGCTTACCTAGAACCAATTGATGTCAAGAAGCTCAGACTGAATTTAGTGAAGTTGTGACAATCAATCTAATAAGACAGTTAAACCATACAAGTTCACAAAAGCAACAATGATGGAATTTCAAGAGTGAGATTTTGGAAGGACAAATGGTGCAGGAACAATACCCTTTATGATTATTTTCCTTCTTTATATGCTTTAGTGGATTCAAAAGATGCATGGGTAGCAGACTATTAGGATTCTTTGGGGGAAGAGGAGGGATGGAATCCCCGGTTCTCTAGACCTTTCAATGATTGGGAGGTGGAGGCGGTGGAGAGGTACCTTTTGACTTTACAAGGAAAGAGGCTAGTCATTGACTTGGAGGATAGGGTGCTTTGGAAAGAGACTAAGGACATGCATTTTTCTGCTAAATCCCTTAATAGTGCTCTTGAACCTAGAAGTGCAGTCTCGTTTCCATTGAACATCATTTGCAGCCCTTGTGTTCCTAAGGTGGGTTTCTTTGCTTGGGAAGCATCGTGGGAGAAGGTTCTAACTTTGGATCAACTCAAAAGGAGGGGGTGACCACCCATAGCTAATAGATGTTTCCTTTGTTGTGCTGAAGAAGAGCCGATTAATCACATTCTTATCCATCATTCCAAGGCTAGGGTTTTGTGAGAGCTTGTTTTTGCGCTTTTTGGTGTGATGCGGGTCCTTCCACTTTCGGCTAGATCCCTCATAGGTTGTCATGGATCCTTTGTGGGCAAGAAGCGTACAAAGGCTTGGATGACAACTCATCTTTGTTTATTTTGGTCGGTCTGAAAGGAAAGAAACATGATAGCTTTTGAAAATGAGGACTCTCGATTCAAATGAAGAAATATTTTTTTGCATGTAATCTTTGGTTTTGGTCTAAGTCATGTATATTAATCAACTTTTTTGATTGATTGGGTTCTAGATGAGGGCTGATGAGTTTTTTGTATCCCTTCTTCTTTTTGTTCTTACCTTTAAGCGCCTCTTGTATACTCCCCGTATGTTTTGGGTTGCCCTTTAGGTGACCTTTTCTCTTAATATATTTTTTCTATGTGATCATCTATCAAAATCCCATATCTAACATCAATCAAATCTGTCAAGACTTTATAACTACATAATTATAATAAACACATCAATGAATATACTAGCATTTGAACTAAAACAATATAGAAATTCATCTTAATGAGAGAATATATTAAAGCCTTAGTAGGATCCATGAAGAGCATGCTAGGTAAACTTGTAAATTAATGCATTGCCTTAATACACTTTTAATTACCTCTTTCTCAAAAAAAGGTTTGTATCGAACAAGTTCCTTCCAGTTCCCATGGTCAGTGATGCCACAAGGCCAATCATGTGAAAGAAAGATATCAATCGGTTCTTCAACTTGCATAAGTTTATGGACATCATATTCACGAACATGATATACAGACCGGATATCCCTTTCATTATAAGGTGGTCGCTCATAGTGTCCTGCTCATAAAACACCTATTTTGATTTGATACCAAGGATCATTGCCACACAAAACAAATATAGTTTAATTAACTCAACAGTAAGCATATTAGCAAGCCTCTATATAGGTAGCAAAACTCAGCCTTTTAACTTCTATTGATTTGTTCTAATGAAATGTTTCTATTGAAGAATATCTTGTCCTTTAATTTAGGAAATTATCGTACAACAATGATAAGTCAAACTTTTTATTTATCAAGAGTGTTCCTAATTTATAAGGATGGTTAGAGTTAGTTTTCAATGATAGAGTTAGTTTCCAATTTAAATTTTGAATTTCCCAAACAAGGCTATGTAATTTGATAGATATATACCATACGTTCTCTTCTTGAATTAATAAGATGGTGCTAGAATTTTCTATAAAAGAAACAAAAAAGCTCATAACCGAAAGATGATACAAAATGCAATCCACTACACCCACATAGTGATGCTCAAATGAGCATATTAATAGCTTAAAAGTAAATATATGATTGAATTGATTAACAAGAAAATAATAATTAACCAACCTAAATGATAATGACGTTCATTATAAATTCCAGAGAGCCCTCCAATACGAATATTTCCAAACTTGACTACTCCAGCAAACCCCAAGAAGTATATGTTAGGCGCTGCCCATCCTCCATAGTACCTAAAAATGCGGCCAACACATTGTAACAATGTACATACGTCAACCATCTAGAATAAAATATCACAAAGTAACCACTAGACATTTTGAAACCTAAATTTTATACCTTAGCCATTACATATATTATGCACTCTATTTTATCTATAAAGAACAAGAGAAAACCCCCAATGTCTAATAAACGGATAAAATATTTTAAGCATACAACATTAAAGAAAGACTAAATTATTAGGTGGAAGTTTCAACATTGAAAGCTCCAAGAAAACTAGCAAAGAAAATATTTTTTCATTATTACTGGAAAAGGATTCCTCATCAACAACTCCTCAATTTCTATTAGTGGTCCCAAACACTCTTTCTTGACAGACTAGACGAAAAAACCGAAAACTTAATGCAAGGCTTATGTGACAACGGAGCATAAGAAGGAATTGGAGGGCATATGCGAGGAACAATATAACAAAAAGCATTGCATTGAAGCACATAAGATGCAGAAGGAAAAAGATATCTGGTGATAAACTCAAACATAATAAGTCATTCTCATCCATTCAATCGAATTTTTTAGCATACCAATGCCTAAAAAGGAATTTTGATTGAGAAAATGAAGGGAGGTATATTAAGTATGGATAAAAAAAAAAATACATGAGAAGGATGAGGAATCCTCCCCACAATTACAAAAAATTGAAAAATAATTGAATTCCTCCATTGTAGAAGGACATCTATACAGGATGGAGTAGACCACATAAGAATATACATAGATATCAAACCCGAACTAAGCTCCTCTCATTGTTGACCAAATCCTTTTGATCTACACACCAAATGCCAATTGAGCTGAATAACATTGAGAGGAATGTCTTTGAAAGTGTTTGTACAAACTAGCAAAGAGTAGAATTGCTAGAGAGTGCCAATAAGGATGAGTATACACTACTTCACAGCACAATTAATGCAGGTTTAAAACATCAATAACAAAACATAGCCATGCATCTATACAGGATGGAGTAGACCACATAAGAATATACATAGATATCAAACCCGAACTAAGCTCCTCTCATTGTTGACCAAATCCTTTTGATCTACACACCAAATGCCAATTGAGCTGAATAACATTGAGAGGAATGTCTTTGAAAGTGTTTGTACAAACTAGCAAAGAGTAGAATTGCTAGAGAGTGCCAATAAGGATGAGTATACACTACTTCACAGCACAATTAATGCAGGTTTAAAACATCAATAACAAAACATAGCCATGGATGCAGAGCAACTAAATTGGGTTAGCGGATCTGGCCTATCTACTTCCTTGAAAAAAAATACTCATTTGTTTTTGTAGCTTTGTAACATCTCATGCAATTTAGTTAATTTAAGGCAATCTAATTTAATTAAAACACAACGAGATCAGAAAATTCGGCACCCACTGAAGCAATAATATTCAGGCCCCATCGATACGCTCTACTTAATCTTTGCCTATCAAAATAAAACAATGATAACTCCAAGCACCTGTCACAGAATAAAGTACGTAGTTCAAAGGTAGTCATCTACAGCAGTTCAATGGTGTCATTACTTACCAGAACCACACCCATCAAATGTAAAGTACCAACATTTTTACCAAAATGCAGTATAGGCAAGAGAGAAAATTACACATCCAAGATATAATCTATAACAAACAAACCATATTGACCCATGCTCCTAGGAAACATTTGTTTCAAGGAAAAAGAAAAAGAAAGGGTTAATCTCCTGTGTACTTTGGTTGCGCCCTATTTCTGTTAGATGCTTTATTTAAGTTATTCCATTCTCCCAGTATAAGAAAATGAAAGTATGAAGTTACTCACAATTCCCACAGGTAATTGGATGCTTCATGATTCCCACCAATGAATATAGTTGGAAATGGGGCAACTTCTTGTCCTGAGTAATACTTCCAGAAAGAGTTCATGCTCTTGTATTTTGGTGGCACATTTAGACTCTCCAAATCCTTTTTGTTCCTAACAGCCTGTTTCCATCAAGAAATCAACTCAGTATGCAATTTTTACCATATATTTGGGCAATACAATGTCAGGGACCCAAAGCCAGCAATTTTTTTTTTGATAAGTATTTGTATTACGAAGAGGCGCTAAAATAGTGGCCAAGACGTACAAGAAAGATACACTCACCGTCTTTCAGCTGAAACAAAAGTCTGTCCAAAAGGATGTACAAAAAACAACCCTTCCCAAAGCCAGCAATAAGTCACTTTGTCCACTATAAAATTTATATACTATTATCAAGATGACTCTTCGCAGCTGTTGAATCAACAACTTTCATCAATGATTTTTCAATACCAAAATTGAGTCTCTGTGCTGCTATTACAGTTATTCTGATAGGAAAATTAAACAATCTTAATTTTACAGGTGTTTTTTTGGACATTCAAATGAAATTGAATGAGTGGCTTCCTTGTATTTTGAATAGCATTTGAAGTTACCCATCCATCACAACTAATACGCCCCCCAAAGAAAAAGGGAACCAGCACAACCGAGTTCATAAACTCAGTTTCAGGAACTCCTAATGATTAACACAATAATTATATCCATGACTTGTATTGTGGCGAAAATTCTTTGGAATGGCCCTATTTTCAATTATAAATGTGCACAGGATAATTTACATGGAAATTGATCGAGGAAATTCTTCACACGTTCAAATGAAGAATAAAGAACGATTATTCTTTCAAATTTCAAAATGAATTCGCTAAGTTGCAACATGGAATCCAATTCTTAATGAGCGAATCAAATATGAGACAATAGTAGAAGCTATACGTACCTGAAAGTCACCGCAGCAAATGAGAAGATCGATTTTGGTGTTCTCAACCTCCTCCAGATACCGGAGAGTTGAGTACACATTATCTAGGTCACCGTGCATGCACCCTTCCACTGCAATCTTCACCATGTACGCATACATAAACACATGTATTTAAAATAAAGTGCATCAATTGAATAAGCAAGAGGAAAATCCGGGAAAACTGATTTGAGGAAGCTCGTGAAACTTACTCTCATGTTGGCGGAGATCGGTTTGAGAGGGTTCAAAGCAACTTCGATTGCAGAAAGGAGAAAAACTGGACTCGATTATGGTTCCGATCACCGAGGGCCCACTGCGGTCTAGGGCTCCTCGAAACGGACTTGTTATTATTAATGTAGCGCAGTGTCCCAATTGCCACTAATCTTTGGGCTAGCCCCGATGCTGTAGTGTTATTAACAGACTATAAAAACAATTTTTTAAGTCAAAAAAATAAATCTTATTTTTTAAAATATTTTTTATTTTGATAGTATAAAAAAAATTATTAAATTAGTTTATATTAATATCAATTAAATTTAATTAAAGTCTTAATAAAAATTTTAAAAAAACATTTTTAAACCAATAAATAATTAAAAATAAATGTTTTTTTGTATAACATGAATTCCAGTATGATAATAAAATCATAAATTTTATTTTGTTATTAAAAAACTAGTACTACTTCAATATATATATATCATTAACAAAGGCTTTTTTTTTTTTGTAAAAATTAATAATAATGTTTTAAAAAAATATTAAATAATAATATTCTACTTAAAATACATTATAAAACAAATAAATTAATATAAATCTTTTTTGTTATATTTGGTTCTTAGTGAGTATTCAAAAAAAATATATATATTTTTTTTATGTTTGGTTTTATTATAAAAAATAAGAAATAAAGTAAAACATTATTAAAATTGTTCAAAAATTTGTATATATTTTAAATTATTTAATTTTTATATAAAAAAAATTAATAAAGTAAAAAAAATGTTTGAAATAATTTACAAAAATAATTTTTTTTTTCTTATATTTTCTTTAAGTTATGTTTGGTTTCTAGAAAATTGAAGGGAAAATATAAAAATAAAATAAAGAGGAAATATAGAAGGAAAAAAACGTAAAAAAAAAATGTTTAAATTTAATAAATTATTTTTATTATATTTACACGATAAAGTATTTTTAGGCCCGGCTCATTAATTTTTGTTATTAAATTGGTCAAATATTTAACCATGGATTGTTCCAACTTTTATTGTTATGTGTAAAAGACAAACCATCAAAGTTCTATTATTGGATTGTCGGATAGCGACTGGTGGGTGTACTCAAATCTTTGAGAATGGCTGCTGCTGCGAGAGTGATGGGGTAGCAGGAGCTCTCTACCATGCCAACACGTGAACTTCGTCGTTTCTTCTCAAACCATTCTCCATCACACACAAAGCTATTCGTCTGAATCGCAATCTCAATGCAGCGCCCAGGAGGCTTTTCGTTTGCAGAGCTCAGTACGAGCCCGAGTATCAGATCCAAGTGGAAGGCGAGCCTGGAACCGTCGATTCCAGGGCTTTTTTTCGTTGACCAATATGGGAGAAAGGTTTTCATCGATTGTTATATTCTCATCCGTTAGCATTTTAGTTTTAGTGTATGGGAGCCAAACAATTTGTGTGCTGAATTATTTCAAATTCTGGATTTCTTTGAATGATTTTGTTCGTGGGTATTCCTCCAAGTTAAAATCATATGCGAATATAACAAGTTCTGTTGATGATTTGGTTGTTGATGACTTAAACTCCAATGGGCATATCAAAATTATACAAGTTAACCCATTTGTGTTTGTAATTCATTAATCATCAGCATCTTAATTAGTAACTGTAAGATCCTTTTGGAACATCTATTTTATCGAGTTCCTAAAAGAACTCCCTACAATCTGATTGCTAAAACACCTATATCATTTTAAAGTAGAAGAGGGCCAGGGCTTAAATTATTGGTAGAAACAAGTGTTCGTTCTCTCACTTTTTGCAGGTTTCCCCTTGGCATGATGTCCCATTGAGCCTAGGTTATGAAACCTTCCATTTTATTGTTGAGATACCCAAAGAATCAAGTGCGAAAATGGAGGTCGCTACTGACGAGCCACACACTCCTATAAAGCAGGACACAAGGAGGAAAACTTCGTTTCTATCCATAAGTTTACTATCCATAAGCTTTGCTCTCTTCTAAATTTTTGTGTCATGGGGTTTTTTCGACACATTTGCCACTGCACATAATTACTTATCACCATATATCTTGGCAAAGAAACCTAAGTTTGGGTTTAAGGAAGAATTGAGCTATGAACATTAATGGTTTATGTTCATATATGAACTTCTTGTACGCACTGGTCACTGGATCTTATATGCAGATCTTCTGGGTAAAATTCATCCAGACGAATGTATCCTAATGATTTTTTTTTTTTTTGATAAGTAAAAGAGAAAAACTGTATTGAAAAAGCTGCCAAAACAGCAGCTCAAAGTATACAAAGAAGAAACACCCCCCGCTCCCCAGCTGGAACAAATCAGCTGCCAAGAATGGAGGTGTAAAAAGAACCCCACCCTCAACAAGATCCCACTCAATCAATGAAATCAACTAAACTGTATTGAATGTATCCTAATGATATAGATTAGCATTGTCTTTTCTTCCATCCATATGTTATCAAATAAAAAACAAGGGCCTCCACACACCACTTTTGCCCCATGGTGTTATTGTAAAACACACATCTATTTTCATCTAATATGTTCATCTTCCATTTTATTCATAAAAATAATTAAATTAGCGAACAAAATCCCAAATCATCTCTATTGAATGTCCAGATATGACATAAATTGGAATTATGGTCTGCTTCCTCAAACTTGGGAAGACCCATCATTTGCAAACTCTGAGGTTGGAGGGGCATTTGGAGATAATGATCCAGGTCTTTCAGTGATTCCTTTGGTTTATTCCTTTGAACTTTGACCCAGTCAATATAATTGTTCTTTCTTTCATCTCTTTAAATTTAGTCGATGTTGTGGAGATTGGTGAAAGACGGGGAAAGACTGGCGGCATCCTCAAGGTCAAGCCACTAGCAGCTTTAGCTATGATTGATGAGGGCGAGCTAGATTGGAAAATTGTTGCAATTTCACTGGATGATCCAAGAGCCTCACTCCTCAATGACGTTGATGATGTTGAAAAACACTTCCCGGTAGTTTTCTTATCTTGTGATGCATCTGCTGATTTCTCTGCATATTCTATATGCTATATTCTGCTGGAAAATGTTGTTAGCATAAAAAGTTGGTAAAGATCATGGCTTCAGAAGTTCTTGCATGGCATCGATGTTTAACTCTATGGAACATAACGCAGTTTTTCCGCATTAATCACTATTCTTATACCGTCCATTCCAAAGACAATAAGGACAGCTTATTTAAGCTCATGAATAGAAGTTTTAGGACAGATGCACTTTTGTTGCAACTTAATGTCCTTGTTCTTCTGTTTAGTTTTTTTTCCCTTGCTGCTGTTGTTGTTATTATTTTTTTGATAAGCAAGAGAGTGTATTAATGAATGCAAAACATGCATAAAAGTACATGGATCATATACAAAGTGCACCAAAGAAAGAAGCAAAAAAAGGGGAGATGTAAAAATACTCCCTTCCTCAACAAAGACCCAACCAATCTATGAAGTCCACCAAAGGCTGCCTCCGCCTATGTATACCTTAACCCACATAGAGAAATTTTTAAGGTAGATGTTTTTATTTTTTATTTTTTTTTACTTCTCACTCTGTTAAGAGAAAGCAATGGGAAGTTTGTCACCAATCAAGTTGCCTCGACTGTTTTATATGATTATTTACTAAACACATACAAATATGTCTAGTTATAATTTGAGTTTCTTACTGCCCCTCCTATTTTACTAGCTTGCTGACTTGAACTTCTAAGCTTATATTATTTAGATGAAGTCTGTGCTATTAGATGTAAGTAGCCGGGGTATATACCCCGTGCATATTAGCTCTTATATGGGAAGTGGGATTTAGAGCTTCATTCTATCACTTTAATTCCAAAGTTTAACTAGGAGTACCACCACCTTTTGAGACCATCAGACCAGTACCTGAGGCTACAGTTTCTGGGAATGAATCCTACCAACAAAGTTCTTCCTCCCATGGAATCAGGTTTAACAAGGCTGGATACTTTGTTGATATTTAGAGGATGGATGATTGATGGATTTTTGTCGTTTATCTTATCAAAACAAAATTTATAACTTAATTTAACTATGTTGAGATAACTTTTGCCCAATCAAAAGGGGTTTTTAGCAAAAGCTATAGTAGTATAGCAACTTTAGGTGTCATTCACTAGGATGGTGAAGATGTTTGACAATCAAGAGGGATAAAATTGAAATGGTGATAAAAGAAAATGAGATGGTGGAAAAGTTTGAGATGGAAATTAAGAAAATCTGATTGCAATTGAAGGATTATAGAGAAAAAATCTATTAATGAAAAATTATTTCTTGGGTTCTAGAATCACTAGGAATCGATTTCTATGGTGAAAAGATTAACAAGATTTATTATTCATCTAGTTAGGATGAAGCCTTAAAAATCTCACCTAAACTGATATTTGATTTAGCTTTAAATCTAGATCCAATTTTTTTTTTTCTCAAATTAGGTGATTTAATCAATTAATCCAAAAGTGCAATTCAATTCATATGTATTTCATTCATCTTAAATCATCTTCCAATGATTCATACAATGCAACTATTTAATTTCATTAAATCTAGCTGTAAGAATTTAATGAATTTACTTAGTTTGCATTGTAATAGTTAATTAAGACAATTTGAAGAGAAAACAAATTTCAATTAATTTGAAATTTCAACCTATCAAAAAATTTCAAAACTACAATGAGGAATCTAGTGAGAAAATGAGAGAATTTTTTTTTTTTGATAGGAAACGACAAAGGCATATATTGATAAAAAGGAAAGTACAAGAGAAGAATGAGGAATCCTCCCACCCAAGAAAAACAAAACTACAATGAAACAAATGCGAGAAAATACAAAGTAGATACAGACAACTGCTATAAGTTAGGCCAACCCAATGGAGTTGCACGCCGTTAACCAATCAAGGTGTATCACATTAAGGGGAATCCCCTTAAAAACCTTAGAACAAGAAGCCCAAAGAGAAGTAAAGAAATGAATCATGTCCCAAAGGTTCTCTGAATTCCTTGTTTTATCCTCAAAAATCCTTGCATTTCTTTCCCGCCACACCACCCATAATAAAGCGATGCACGCAGCTTGCCATAATACAATCCCTCTCTTAGAAGATCCAAAACCATTAAAATTGGTAGATAGCATGTCAAAGATGCTCCTAGGAGGGACCCAATCTATCTTTGTTAACTGAAATAATCTGTACCACAACCCCATCGTCAGAGGGCAATGAAGAAAAAGATGATCTACTGTTTCTCCCTGCTTCATGCACAACATGCAAATGTCAGGACTAAGTGCTTTGTAGGGTCTTCTCAACTGTAGCATGTCGTTAGTATTTACCTTCTTGTGAGCCACTAACCAGACAAAGGACTTGATTTTGAAAGGGACTTGAGAATTCCAAACTAACTTGGTAGGGAAAACTGAAGGCAAACCAGAAATTTGGGATAAGGCAAGAAAGAAAGATTTGATTGTGAAAAGTCTTGAAGAAGATAAAGACCAAGATCTCTTATTTGAAACCGAAGGTGATAAATGTATATGATCAAGAGACCGCATGAGACTTTCTAAATCTTCTATCTCGAAATCGGAAAGGTTACGACGGAAGTTAAAGTTCCAAGAGAAGGGGCGAGTGGATCTGAGAATTGAAGAAATAGGAATGTTTTTATCCATGACTACTCTAAGTAGTCTTGGATAACGGACCCCTATAGGTTGATCCCCCCACCACAAGTCTTCCCAGAACCGAATTCTTTCGCCATCTCCTACCATGAACCAAGTAAACTTGGAAAAATCTTGGAAAACTTGTGCAATAGCCTTCCAAGGACAACGATGTGACCATCTAACAACAATGTTGGCGTCCCAACCATTAGAGTGTGATCCATAAATGCTTAAAATGACCTGATGCCACAACGCTGAACCCTCCCTGGGATACCTCCACAACCATTTCCCTAAGAGAGTGGAATTCCGTAAGGAAATCCTTCTGAGGCCCAAACCCCCTTTCATCTTCGGATTACACACTACATCCCAACTAACTAAATGAGAGAAAATGAAAGAAAATGAAATTTTCTAGTAAGAGAGATGGAGAAAAAAAAATCTTTAAAATAGCTTTAAATCCAAAAGTGCAAAAAGTTCTTAATGAGAGTGTCAAATTCCTATTTATAGGCCAAGGTCAAGTGGATACTTGACAACATTTTATTAGTCTTCTAGAATCTTCCAAATTCAAGAATCTTGAATTTGACACCAAAAATAACATTTTTGCACGAGATCTAGCCATTTCACATGAGCACCAGCAGTTTCACATGGTGGTGCAAGATTTCAAGTTGGTTGGCAGCAACAAGTTGGAATGCTTCTCTGGACCAATTTGCAACTACATGCGAACTTTCACATGAGTATGTCAACTCATTCCTTAATCTACTGCATATTTTCTCCTCTGGCCCAATTCACATGGTCGTGCCAAATTTTGCATGAACATCTTACATTGCCAGTTTTGCTTTTTAGTTCTTCTTTGACGTTTCTTCAAACTTCTTCCTTTAATACCAAGTTAGCTACCTCCAATCAATTCAAATCCCGATCCAAACCAGTTTACATTGCTAGGAAGATGGATCAAATACTCTCAAATCTCACACTTTAGGAATTTCAGCTTTTCACCTTTCGAAATTTCTATATTCCAACAAGTTAAACCACCATTTTCTGGTACATAAAGGTCAGCAGACTTGACTAGGGGAAGCGAGTCAATTGTGTTTTGAAGCTCCTCCGGGGATCAACTATTAGGACATAAACTTCTGATTTTAGTTGGAACCCAGAAATTCCAAATCCTCTGAAGAAATACTGCTATATAAGATTATGGGGTCTTAGTATGTTGCTATGTGCATGTGTGTAGAAATCTGATTGGCTGGACAATAAGTATGAAAATTCTCTTTTCTTGTGAAGAACTCTTATCTCAATGAAGTTCCTGTGAAGTAAAAGCCTGCCAGCTGGAAGTTGTTTATGCACAACTGACAGGAGTTAAATTTGGTAAATGCTCAACCTACATTCAGGGCATAATTTTAAATTGATTTGTATGCCTTTTAAGGTTGACCTTGCATTGGCACTGCATATTCTGATTGGTCAATTTGTTGTTGGCTAGCATCAAAATATAACCTTGTCGTTTGTTTTCTATCATTTTATTATATGGCAACACTTTATTCAACAAATTCACCAACTATATTACATTGGCTTCTCACATTATCACTAAAAATAGGAGGGCTTTTTTAGTGTGCTCAGAAAAAAATTAGTTATAAAAGGTTGCCTTGATGAGGGCCATGCATATCTGCAGCCTGTGATTTAACATTTGGAAGTAACTGGCAATTTTTCCAGGGAACTCTCACTGCAATCAGGGACTGGTTTAGAGATTACAAGATCCCCGATGGAAAACCTCCTAACAAGTTTGAGTGGCATGCACGAGCTTCACCGTTCATTCTTTTAGACCCTGAAAGCGGCTTGCTATTGCAACTGGTTTGTTTCATTTGCTTCCCCCGCCCTGCTGATGCTTGATTCTGTAGACAAATGTTTTTGCCATACTGCCATGAACCGTGCTGGCTTATTCAGGTTCTGTGTTCAAATGAAAAGGCAGAGTGGATTATTTCATGATTCCTGAAGAAATGATTAAAATAAAATCAATTGTTGAAATCCAAATGATACCGTTTTAAATGAACATGAAATAAGCAAATGGATTTTTTTAGATTGAGTGCTGCTTTAAAGAAAACCACCAAAAGAAGGTCTCATACAGAAATCTAAAACAAATTTCCATACCATGGGCAGATTGTAAATGTCACATGTTGCCATCCTACTAATCACCTTTTATCTACAGTTCCATGAATAAATGGATTGGCACAACTGTGCTTATCTACACCATCCAATTTGTCAGCATGTAGATTAATAGCTTGAATCACCATTATTCTGTTTGCTCCATGTATAATATAAAATGTAATGATTTCTTTCCAGCATCATTATCTTTTACATCTGATTTTAAGTACTCCAGCTGGAGATCTTTCGCTGGTGTAATTTACACAGTCGAACTTAGGTTGTTGCTGCTCAATGTTCAATGCGGAAATGAGTTATTTTTTAACCTGCGGGAAAGAAGTACCACAAATTTGTATTAATTTGTGGTTATTTCTATAAAATTAAAATTCTCCTATTCTAGAAACTATATAAAACATATTGTACTGATATGACTCTATTGAAGAACAGTGCATCTCTTGGTCTTGGATTAATCCTTATGGCTGGGTTTTGATTTGGATATCATGTGTTTGTGTGCTAGTACTGTTACAGAGTTTGGGGCTAGGTCCAGATGCCCCCTTGACAGTATTGCTTTCTTCTGAAAGTAATTCTTTGAGGTGATCAACCCTTTCTCAGTTTTATCTTTATCTGTTAACGGGTTTGACTTAAATCCAACCTTGGGAAGACTATGAAGTTGGTCCTTTGAATTCCCCACATTACCTCTAGCTTTGATAAAATTCTTAATGTATGAAATGCCTGTACCATACCCCCAATGTTTTATCATCCACTTCTATTTTGGTGGCTAGTGAGCAATTGACAAGAAAAGTAAGCTGGGATTTATTGCCCTCGAATCTCAACCGGTCCTAAGAAAGTGAAAAAAAAAAAAAAAAAACCCACATGTACAAGAACAGCAGAATTGATAATGGTAATTAGGAAGACCAGCAGCTCAGTTCAAGGGCTCTGTGAAATCTCCCTGCCAAGGGTTCTGAAGTTGGGGAACCATGTAGCTGTAGTTGTTTGAGGGCAGCTTCTGATCCTTGTAGCAAGCAGGTGCTGGAGATACAATTCCCAGATACAATCTTAGCATGGAAAGCTGTCTTGGCGAAGGCTTGAGAAGCAGGATTTACTGATTTAGAGTGGCGCGGAAGTATGATCATTGCTGCTGTTGGCGCCATCTTTAGGTTCTATTGATCAGATAAGAGAAGATTTTCTTAGTGAGCAGGTGAAAGAAAACTCAGAGAACACATATGGAATGACGGAGAGAGGATGATTCATAGAAAACTTATGGACTATTGAAGAAAACCGTGGGAGGGTTTTCTGTGGGACTCTGGGTTTTACAATTCCCACAGACTACAGCTGGGCGGTAGTTTTTCTGGGTTTGTTTCTGCAGTTTGGTTAGGCGTGGACTGCTCCACATCCCAATACCTCATGTGTGATGTGTTGGGTACCTCTGGTTTGACTCCTTTCCAGGGGAAAGAAAAATACTTAGCTTGCTTTGCTGATTTGCTTCATGGTGCAAACTTTCACACGACTCAAAAGAGTATCTCTGTTATTTTCTATAATAACTTAACAAATAGTTTGTGCGATTTCAACTCTCCTAGGGGTTAAAGTAGGCCCCGGTAAAGATTAAAAACCACAACGGCTTTAATTTGAAAACGACTCTAGTTACTAGCTTCAATAATATTATCATATTTTGTTTCCATTATTTTATAGATTTTAATGTATCCCCAAGCTAATACAGTTGTTTACTGTAGACCATCTAATTGAGTTGGACTAATGATATGAGTTGAGTGAGTGCTCATACCCTCTCATGGTAGATTTTAGTGCTTCTTGTGGATAACCTCTAGAGAAGAGCAAAGCAGAAAAAGGCATGCCAAGTTGGCATGGCATCTTTAAAAAATGATTCACCAGTTAATTAAGCCAAACCAAAAATTGAAATGCTGACATGGCTGTGATGAATTTAAAACGTGTTCATATAATCAAGAGGAGTTTATAAAAACATTTTTCTTGTATCTAACATGGCATATCACACTGGAACATGGATCTTATTCCACTGCTTAATAAAATCCAATGGAGTATACAGAGCTTTTCAAAGTTTAAAAAGGAAAAAAAAAATCCAAATTGGGTCTCCCTATGGGAAGGGAGATGCAGTATAGCAGATGCTATTCAGCTAATTTATACAAAACCGGAAGTTCAAACCTGAACTGCTAAAGGAATCTGTGACAGTGTTTTAAGTTTCAGTCTCTCAATTTCACATCTTCCCTTTTTTGCTTGTCAGAGAGCTTCAACTACAAATCCAAGAGAATGATCTGTTACCAAGAGGTTTCATCAGATCATCCCTTCCATTGGACTGATAAATGGGTTTGAAGGATCCTCCAGCATCATCAACCAATATATCTCCTAACCTTCCTGTCGTATTACTCCACCCAACAGCTCTCTGCAAGATCAATTGCTTGTCTTGCAATATCTGCTTGTCTTCTCCTGATACACACGGATATAGGCAGCAATTAACAACCACAAAAAAAACTCGCGCAATGCTTTATTCTTTTACTTCGACCTCGAAAAGAGGAGATGAAAGACGAAAAGGAATATGATGATGTATAATTTGCTGAGCATATAATTATGCTGGAATGCCATGGTCGGAGGGAGTAAGCAACTTATCCATCATGACTCCATGAGTGGATCAATTTAGTCGTGTGCAATAAACTTGCTGCAGAAGAGCCATAGGCCCATAGCTCTTTGATTATTGGAACATGACATCAGCCAGATTCTTTGAAACCACACAATCTAACTCCACTAAACTTAAAAACGTGAGACACAAAATCCACTAGCTAATTTAAGGTCCATTAAAATATTATCAATGTGCACATGATTGTGACCCGGATCCAGTGCCCCCAAGAGTCATTACTGCTGAGAATTAATCTTAAAAGTGGGCCATATTGAGTAAGAATCTAACACCTAAGTGGTAGATAGATTCACGGCAGTGATATCAAAATCATGCGGATGATGGATGAAAAATTACCACATCCAAGATATTGGCATTCCTGAATCAACTGGATGTTGGTACTGAGTGGGAAGAAAAAGGGCACCTGCTCTTCTATCCTGTCTCTCGTCAATTGGATGTTGGTGCGGAGCAAAAAGAACAGATGAAAAAGGGTCCCTGCTCATCTGCACTCTCATCAAGGATGTTGATGTGGAGTGGGGAAAAAGGAAAGGCCCTGACCACAATGCTTAAGAAGTGTGAGCTAATAATAGAATTGAAGCAATGATTATTAACAAACACAGTTCATGCGTAAACCCCATCAACCAAGCCAGTTTTACTAGTTAAAAAAAGCTAAAATTCACTTGTATGTCTGCATTCAAAGCATTAAATCATAGATATCTCTGGTGGGTTTTTCAGAGATGAAGTTCAACTAGAACAGATGATCGGAATTGTAAAAACATTGCTGGCATACCAGATTAACAATCATGTTAAATATCAGCTAAGTTCTTTGGATTCACCAAATTATGATCCAATATTGAACACAACAGTGAGAATTTGCTTTGCCTGACAGAAAATGAAGTCAATAAATTAGAAAGAATGATGAGGAAAAGAAAAAGGACAAGCCTGGCCAAGATCCCACCATGATGGTAACTCCAACTTGTCTTCTTGGGATCATATCCCGTTTCAATTTGCCATTGCATCCCATCTTTTGCAGGGTAGCTTATTGTTAAAGGTATTCCGTATTTCTCCCGACAGCACCTCCCAGCATGATTCAATGTGATCCATAACAGCCATTGATTGCTTGAGAGTTGCAAGAGAAGATAAAATAGGAACACAGGTACCTAAAGCAAACCATCAGAAATCCATCCTTGCAGGACTGACATCTGTATAAAATCAAATACCCATTCTGGGATTGAATCAGGAATAAAATTAAAGCTTATTTACTGTGGTGTTAAAATCTGTTTTATACTGGTATATGCCATTTAGTTGCCGGAAGTCAAACCAGAAGTAAGTTTGCATGTCACAATTCAAGGCATGCAAGTGCTTCACTTCCCTATAAATTCCTCTCCTTCTAGTCATGTTTGAGCAAAGCCAGACCACATCTCAATGCCATAAAGACAAGAGCTAGCATTTCTGTTGGATACCCAGAAATACCCTGAGAGATGAATTCATGCAATTACAAAATATGTAAGATTTAGTTTTCAGCGGTTACAAACTTGCGACAAAGCATGACTCTATTCAATGAAAAAAAAAAAACAAAATAGATGACTAATTTGATACTTATTATTTAATAATTTAAGTTGATTTTAAGTTTAATTATACTTAAATTATTAATTTAAAATTTATTACTTAATTTTTATTTTAAATATTAAAATTATTTAATAATATTAACTTAAAATTTATTTTAAATCATCACATTAATATATTTATCTTGATAAATTATAATTAAGTAAAAATGTTCCAATAACAATGAAGGTTACGGAATAGTAAAAAGATTGTCCAGGTGATTATTATGAATGAGAATAAAAAAATATATAAAATAAAATATGAATTTAAAAATAAATTAATTATTTTTATTTATTACTTAAAATTATTTTTAATCTCAAATTATATTATTAAATTATTATATCAAATATATTTAATCTATTTAATAACTTAAATTAAATTATAATTAATTTTAAGTTTTTAAATTAGTTAACTAAGGCCCGGAATGGTTGGAATGCCAAAATAGGATAATTGTGTTTTGCACCCGTTGGACCCACAAATTAACGTTTTGTACATATAAGTTCATCATTTAAGCGTAAAACTAAAAGAAAATGTGAAAATTAAGAATAAAGATATAAATTTTTTTTTCCAGAAATAACATTTGTTTACTATAAAAAGTAGACAAACATTAATTTAAATTTTATTCCTTTTATAAATCTTAATAAATTTTAATATAATTCAGATATTTGGAAAAAATACACCATTTTCCAAAAATATAAAATAAATTATTATTATTATTATTATTATTTAAAAATCAAACATCTTGAAAAATACATATTTTTAAAATTACGTATATAAAAAATATGTAATATTTATTTTTTAAAAATAATATATTTTTTGAAAATTTTAATTTTTAAAAAATAATAAAATTATAAAATAATTATTAAAAAAATATTTAACATCAATAGAAAATGCTTTTAAAGGATCTATTGATCTCTCGAATTTTATACCTCGGCTTATACGGACCCCAGATTAATTTTTGAGTCTACGTGAATCCAAAAACACAATTGTCCCTTACATAATTCCGACGAAGTACTCTGCATCGGCGGCGAAGAGAAGTGACATCAACGTTAAAATCCGGCAGTGGATTGTCGACGTGGATGGACATTTCATCATCCATTTGCTTCGGGTTCCTTCGCCTCTGTCAAAATGGCTACGCATGGTCGTTCCCACTGCCAACTGGAAGAGTAATGATAGGTGTTGTTTGTTGACAGGTCGTACGATCCAGGCCAGCCAGGAATCGAGCATCATGCAGATGCACCCAATAGCAAGTCTAGTTGTCTGGCTTGACTTGGTGGCAACTGGCAAGGTCAAAATCTAATTTAGAAGTAATGCACATAATCAAATATAAGAAAATATTTTCTATTGAATTAAAACAGTTCCATTTATTCCCATTAAAAGGTTGCGAAAAAGCCTACCGTGGAGATTCACATGCGAATACAACAACTTGGTGAAATAAAATATAAATTATAGATATTTTGTGAAATTATTATTTAAAATAGTTATTTTATTTTTTAAAAATTCAATTTTTTTTATTATTTATAAAAACTAAGAATTTAATTTTTAAATATATATTAAAAATCATAGTTTCGACTTTCAACTTTCAAGATATACTTTCTAAATTTGAAATAAATCATAATATGAATTCTAATAAATTTTTTGAAAAAACAAACAAAAAAAGAAGGGAAAAACTACGGAGATCCGAGATCTGTACACCATCCACAACAGCCCACCGCGTGTCCCGTGTCTACCGGCGCACTCTAGTCACAACTCCTAACTCGCAACTCACAACTCACAAGACCCACAACCTGCTCTCCCAAACCCCGCCGCCCCTCTTATCTCTCGTAACTTTGCGGAGTCAATTCTTCTGCCTTTTCGATCTTCAGAGTAGATCGCCTGGATTTTGTTTAGGATCCACTAGAATTGGATTCTATCCAAGGGTTTTGTCTCAGTTTCTTCTACGTTGATTAATCTTGGGCGTCCATTTGATGGTTTCAGAAATTTGATGACAGTATGTAGTGGAATATACGGAGTTTCTCTATGATCTCTGATCAGGTTGATGGCGTCAATTAGAAGAACTCAATCGCCTGCCTATCATGACCGTCCGTATCAGAACGGTGGGACTTCGTTTTCGGTGTCATCTCCTTCACAGAAGCTTCTGTCCAACGGTAAATGCTCGTCGCCGTTGCCATTTTTCTCTTCATACGGTGTCGGCATCCGGAGATTCGTCGCCGGAGCTTTTCTTCAGAAGTACTCTCGCAAAGTTTGGCGGCGATCGGCTTATAGGTGTTTGGTGTTCTTTTTGCTCGGTTTCTTGTTAGGTATGTCGCCATTCGGCGAAGTAGAAGATATTAAAAGTCAGGATTTCTCGTTCGAGATCAAGCCGTCGCCGGTGAATGTGAAATTGGATCCGGAGAGTGTTGTTAAGCGCGAGGATTTTGTCTTGGATACTGTGAACTTAGGGGTGGAGCGGCAATCGAAGACGAAAGAGAGATTCAATTTTATACCTAAAAAGCAGATAATTGTGGTGACGCCGACCTATAACAGAGCGCTTCAGGCGTTTTACTTGAATAGATTGGGACAGGTGCTTAGGCTGGTGCCTCCGCCAATTTTGTGGATGGTAGTGGAGATGAATGTGGCCTCCATGGAGACTGCTGAGATATTGAGGAAGACGGGGGTTATGTATAGGCATATTGTGTGCACTAAGAATTCTACCAACGTAAAGGACAGGGGAGTTCACCAAAGGAACGCAGCTCTCGAGCACATTGAGCACCATAAGCTTGATGGGATTGTATATTTTGCAGATGATGATAATATCTATTCCCTTGAGTTGTTTAAGGGTTTGAGAGAGATCAGGTATTTTAAGCTTTAATTTGAGTTGATTTGATTTATTAGAGTTTCTATGATATGCTTTTATTTTCATCACAAGTATAACATATTAGTTGGATGTGATGTTTTTTTGTTTGTTGGAATTTGCTTTGTCAAACCTTTGCCTCATCTATGTACCTTATTTATTGAAGTATGGCTTCTTCTGCTCGTATTATCAATATGCTTATCACCCTTGGTCCCTTAGAATTCCGTTTTCTATGTGGTAATCCTTCATTTTCTTCATTATTTGTATTGGATTTGGTTTACTTGATCTGATTCTTTGTTCATATGATATTACTTGTGATCTTGAGGCTCACATAAAAGGCTAAAACTCCAGCTACATTTTGGCTTTCTGCATTTTTAAGTACTGTATTCTCCCTTTGAGTTTTGAAGTTTTCACTTTTGCATTATGGCTTCTGCATTGCACCCAATATACATTAGTATTAGTACTTATATTGTATGTATTCGATTTTATGTTTTACATTTGATTGGTTCTCCCATCTGGATTTTTGTTTTTTGCTAGAATCTTAGTGTCAGATGCTTAGAGAAGGTATTCTATTGTGCTTATCACAAGACTGAATCTTCATAAGAGAAGCTCCTTCATATCCCTACCAGACCATTTTAAAATTGGTCTAAAGTTGTTTTATCTCAAATAAAATGAAGATATACGAGAAGATACTAAATCAGTTCTCAAATCTTTTCAATCCAACTGCTTGAATCTAGTTTTTTCTTAAGTTTGATTAAAATTCCTGGTGTTATCATTATGAATTTTACCATTTTTTCTTGATTGAGTTTCCTCCTATTTCTTGCTAATCCATAATGTTGATCTACTTGTGATTGATAGCCGATTTGGCACATGGCCTGTTGCCATGCTTGCACAAAGCAAAAACAAGGCAATATTAGAAGGTCCTGTCTGCAATGGAAGCCAAGTAATTGGATGGCACACAAATGAGAAAAGTAAGAGACTTCGGAGATTTCATGTTGATATGTCAGGATTTGCATTCAACAGCACCATCTTGTGGGATCCAAAGAAATGGCGACGTCCCACTTCAGCTCCAATTCAACAGTTGGACACAGTGAAGGAGGGTTTCCAAGTATACATCATTTCGTCGCAAATTTTGGTTATGCTTACATAAATGCAGGGTACATTGATATTGTCTTTTCACAGGAAACCACATTTATAGAGCAACTGGTGGAAGATGAAAGTCAAATGGAAGGGACACCTGCTGGTTGTTCAAGGATAATGAACTGGCATCTTCATTTGGAAGCTCGAAATCTTGTTTACCCCAGAGGCTGGCTACTTCAGAAGAACCTAGATGTCGTTCTCCCCATTAAATGATGGAACTTCAACCTGTAATCTTGAAACTTAGAGCTTGAAACAGGTCAGAATTATGAGAAAGCATTGATACACTTTCAACTCGTGCATATTTGTAAGTTTTAAGCTTGATGGTTGGGGAGATGGACCTGTCCAAGAAAATTTAGAAAAAATAAAAATATAAAGATTAAAGTAAAATTAAAAATTAAAAGCTTCTTGCCCACTCAGAAAATGATGATAAGAGAAAAAGACACCAATAGCTCTTTGATTATCTGGGTGGTGATATTTTCAAGATGCTTTGTTTTTTGCTCAGTTTATTCTTTTAATTACACCATTGAAAACAAAATCATGGTATTCTTTTTTAGGAAATTCCCAAATTCTCAATGGATCTACAGTTTTATGTGACTGACAGTATTATACCACTCAATTTCTTTTACCCTTTATGGAGAAAAGTGCCCTTATACCCCTGAATTTTTTTCATGGCAGTTGCTGCTATCATTTTATGTTGGTTGGTACCTCATTCTCAGGCGGATCACAACAACAATTTGCCATCATCATCAGCGGCAGCTGTGCTGGCAAATACCTGATAGGAGCAAACAAATAGAAGATTCATGATTTTTTATTGTATTAGTTTTCCTGCATGATATTCTTTCACAGGAAGAAGATTTGTTTCTCGTTGTAGAGTTGGTGCTTGTTCTACCGGGGTGTTGGTTGTCTCAAAATTTTCTGAAACAATTCAACCCAAACCCCACTCCCCCAAAATGGCAGAATGGGATGAAGCCAGGACCTGGGAAATATAGTGATTCAGATTTCAAAATCGACTTTTAAGTAGAATTTCTGGTTTGGGGATTGTACTTTGCAACTTGGACTTTCATATTTGGAGGGGATTTAACAGTCTTTACATTGTTTATTTCATGCTAAAATTGCCAAGAAAGGTTTGGCGAGGGGCATTGGACAATTTTATATGCGGATCCTTCTATTTTTGTTCTCTCTGGAAATGGTATCATTTTACAGCCATCAGTTGAAGCAATAATACTCTAATTCTGTGCTACCAAAGAACGTCATGGCAAAACAATAGCATTGACTACCATATATCTGTTGAGTTGTGGGAAATCGACTAATACCTGGACATGACTACAAAGTAACAGGAATGAATGTTTGATTCTAATATTAGTTGCTCTTAGAATTGCTTGCTTCCAAGCAGCATGGTCTTCTACTTGTATGCTTCACTTCAATTAACGGAAAGGCGTGGACCAGTGTACTCCGAAGTAGTACATCAATCACATGGTACCCCGTCTTCACCATCATTCTGATAACACCCCCGCTTGCCAAGTCAAGCAAAACAGCCATGCAGCTGCTTTGGGCATGGTCACCTCTTTTTTTTTTTTTTTTTTCCATTTTTTTCCTTCTGTGAATTTTATCGTTCCATCTGTATGTCATTTTCAATGCTTTTTTATTACCTCAACACAAGGGCATTATATATATAAGAACAGTACAAAGGCTCAAGCGCTTAGAGGCGTGGCCTTTTTCACCGGCAATAACTTTTAGTTTGGACAACAGAATTTAATCTTTGCTGCCTAACATGGACCCGTACAAATCACAGTATAGTGTCACATGTTAATGTATGTATTTCATTTTCAATCCACTGTTCATGTAGTAATCCTTTCCATGGATGCATTTTCATTCCACAATCCCACCGACATTCTCGTTCTCCCTCCAACTGGAGGAAACCCATTGTTCTATTAAAAGGTAAAAGAAAAAAAGAAAAAAAGAAGAAAAAAAAACATAAATAACAATGAACAGCTACATGTCAAATCTTGCATTTAGGTGGCCGAAGGAAAATTGGGAACAATTCAGCCTCTTTACAACTAGGGAAGGGGGCACAATTCAACACAGCCCCAATGCAAAGACATCTTGGTATCAACACAGGCTCTATAATCATTTTTCATTTGGGATCAACGTCCAACTGAGTCAAGAGAACGGTCAATGACTTCAACTATGTTTCTTTTTTTACGCTAACCACCCAACAGAATACACCCTTTCACCTGAACAAGGCCTGGAATGATGAACATAAAAAATTAAAATAATAATGAAAGAGAGAACAGAACAAAAAAAATATATAACTATGATACATTCCCTAGTGCAGCTAGAAAGGGGGAAATTTCTGTTGGACCAATTCTTCACCTCAAGCTTATATACATTCCACAAAAACTCATCCAGGTTCCACTGGTGAGTGGACAAATAATCTGCTTGAGTGACTAGGCGCTGTGTGAGCAGTCTTTGAACTTTCTTTTTCAACAGCTTGAACTTTGGTCTTTTTGACAGTCACTACGGTGTTATCAGTCAATTTCTGAACTCAAAAGGCCCAGTTATCAAGTTAGAGTTGCTCCATGAACAGAAGAACTTGTGTCTGATGAATGCAGAGACGATGGAGGGTGTGATTGCTGCATGTGGGGTTCATTTACCAGACCAAGAACTATGAGAATTGATCTGCCAAAATGCAAACTCAATGAGTTCATCAAAAACAAAAGGTGAGGGCCCAATCCTACCAGAGACAAAAAAACTTAAACAATGGAAATTTTCTTGATTCAGCTAGAATAAACAATGGTAATAGCAATTCCACATTGTCAGTTGGTTGAAAGAGCTATGCTTCTTAATGCTAAAAAACACTGAAAATGAAGTGAACACAGCAAAATTAACACCCAAAAGCTAAATGACTTAATTCTTTATATTACTGCAACTGACAGAAAAAAATTTAAGCCTCCTAAAATTAATGTTTATGCCAAATATAACATATAAACTAAAACAGTAAATAAAGACGACTATGTGAATGGATGTTTCTTATCATCATAACCAGATGAATGTATGATAACCATAATAATATCCATATTTGATGAGTTTCATCCTCATCTTTGAACCATAGAAACACATCCCCTTTTCATAAAATGTTCAATGATTTTGCATGGAACTCGTGAAATATATTTAGAACTTCAATCCTCACACTGTGAAACACCCATTTAAATGGAAATTACAAGTTTAATATTCATTGCTTTGTCTTCAATTGATGGAGAGAATATAACCCCAAAATTATACCCAAGAAGGTTTATAACTTAGCCAATTATAATCCTAATCTGTTAACCAATGCCTTCTAAGTAACTTGAATCAAGATTTTTTATTAGAAGCCTGAATTTTACTGTTTCCTATCTGAGAGGTTGTATATAGTCATGGAAACGACACAGCCAATGCTACCTCTAGGACAAAAAGGCCAATGTGTCAACACAACAAGATGCGAAAGATTAGCACAAGGGGATGGCATCTGTTTAGCATACCATATACATTCGAGAGTTCCACAAGATTCCCACTTGTGAGCGAGTGCAACATTAGATTGAAGCTTAAAACTTGTGTTTCTATAGTTGATGTAAATCCTCTTAATTTAAAACTTGAAATAGCATGTTAGAAGTCTATTCAGAATGATTCAGTGAGGCATTTCCCAATCTTTTCAAACAAAACAGTATGTTATAACATCTCCAAAATAATTCATTATAACTGCCGAAATTTCTAAAATTTACTGAATTTAACAATATGACAATAATCTTCACATTAACAAATAATGCAGTAATATGCAGAAAGGACCTCCAAAACTGTACCTAGGCAATGATGATTTTATACTTGGTTGGCTAGCATAAGCAGAAAGAGGACCTCTGAGGTTAGCATGTTTGTTCAGAGCACTTTCAAGCTGTGGAGCTGGTAGCTGCAAGCAGTAAATGACTTAGACAAAGCTGTAAATCGAAATTACAAAGAAGGCAACCAGAAATTTTTCGTACACAAATAGACCATCAATTACCTGTAACAGTACACGGAAAGAATGTGGCTGTGTCTGAGACACACATTTCAAGAACCCGACCCACAACTTTGGCATTCTCCACACCTGCATTCGACACATATATACAAATAATCAGTTGTCCCATAGACGCTGATAACTGACTTATAAACCCATACACACATTTTTTCTTTCTTCTTTATTTTTGGATATACACATTTTTTTTCTATTTTTTGTTCCTTATCAGGACTCAAACTTGCAACCTTCCACATTCCTATCCAATGCCTTACCATTTGAGCCAAGCCTCAAGGGCCATGCAAACATAAAATTCAAAAGAGCTTAAGTTCAACTTGAGTTGGCATACCTGTTTACTCACAAGCTTGGAGAGTATCTCCATTACAAAATCAACCTGAACAGAGCAAGCGTAAGGGTGATGAACTATTGTTTGATCCCTCTTCATAGAATTTGATTATTTCAGAGACTTAAAGACTACAACCAAACACAAGCACAAGGACACATACAAATACAATAAGATGTTTCTAGGAACAGAGTCTTATGTTTACTTCTCTAAACCCATCCAATAAAGCATTTGTGCACTTATGCAGAGGCGGTTACTCTATGCAATACAAATATGTTGAGAAAAGCCCACAACTTACTCTTAGCATCACATACACGGTCCAACTCATAAGGACAATTCTGAAAAAAAAAAAAATTCCTTTTACATAATCAAATCACAATGGTAAGGGCAATGTAAAAGTTGCAAGTTTCGGATGGAAAAGTTTATAGGTTCAGAACAGGCTATACATCATATTCATCACATGCATAGTGAGACTAGTGCTCTCAAAGACTTTCTCTCTGGAGTGTGCTTATGCGGTGTATAAATAATTATTGTTTAATGATACGCAAGGTCTTTACCAAAAGGCTTTTGCTATTTCTGTACTGGAAACACAATTCTTCCTCATTATCAGTCTAATAGTTTTACATGAGAAATATTTTTTAATAGCTCATTAGTTATTGTAGCCTATTTGGGGTTTCTCTTTTTTCAGGGATGGGGCCTTTTCCCCTGTGCTTGAATTTTTTTTATTTATTATTATTATTTTTTTTATCAGACTGTGCTTGAATTTATGTTATTATCTATTAATAGATGATAAGGCGTTCATCCTAAAACCCTACCATCAGTGGTGGGTTTTTTGGAACAAGGTATATCGTGTCTAGTAAAAATGCATACTAGAGAAGTTCCCTTTGCAACGAGATGGGCATGCAGGCATAACCCATAAAAGATATCCTAATACAATCATTGCTCAAGTATCCATTTTATTTCTTTTTTTTCTATTTCAGTTATCACTGGAATAGCATACCACTGGGTAATATGGTTAGCGTCAATAGTTAGGCTTTGCTTGTTTTTTCAGTTACATTTTAGGGTCCTGCATTCTAATCGGTATAACCTGACTGTTCTTGCAAATTTCATGTATTGCTTATACTTTAACCATACCTACTCAACAAAAACAGAATCCAATCTAATGCTACAAATTTTCATCGAATAAGAAGCCATCAAACCAATATGCAGCATGAACTTGCTATGGCTATCAGATATAAGAAAATTATGAATGACAAATAAACAACTCTTTACCAGGGTAGGATAAGCATCAATTGCCTGAATTACTGTTCTCATGAAGAGTAGAGGCAACGGAGTATGATCAACCTGAAAATTGGATAGGTTACTACAAGCAAGATATTAATTTTAAGTCCAATAATTTCAGAATTGCAAATGGACAACTTTCACATACCATCTGGTTCAAGGCCTTTGCCAAAACCTGTGGTGTGAAAACCGTACGTTGCTCAAAACAAGCAGAGCAAGCTTCTGTTATCTGAAATCATGAAACAGCAGCACAAAACGCATTATAATGAATGCAATGCAACAGGAAATCATGACGGTACTGAGACTTGGAAAGCTGTAACCACCTAGAGAAGGCATGCCCATCGCAAATGTGACATAAGGATATCATTTAACAGGGTTTTAATGGACAATATCATACTGGCTAACTCCAAATAGTCAAAATAAGCCTTTGAATAATCAACTTGTTCAAGGTACGAGAATATTCACCACAAAAATTGTCTAACCAATCTAACCTGGAGTCCAGGCTAGGACCACAGAGTGTACTGAATCTGACAGAGACACAAGTCCAACTTGACCAACAGGTAAGGTCGGAGTAAAGCATTTATATTGGAAGAAAACTAATATATATGGATATATATTTTTGATAGGTTACCAGATTGTAGTTCCTGTCTCCTTAGAACTCAAGGATACAGAGGTAAAACCTATAGAACAGATCCTGTTCAAGTAAGGTCATTTGGGAGAAAACTTAATACATGGTTCATAGTATCAGAAATATGCATATATTACACTGAATGGATGTTATAACATATGTAGGATAAAGTTATAAAGTTATAACACTACCAATAATAATAATTAAGTTAAGAAACCCTAGTTTTAACTGGTTTCAAATGTTTCATACCTCATATGATCTTTCCTATATTTACTTATCTATTTCTGGACTTTATCCTTCTCTGACAATTTCACAGTTATTACTGATGTTCTATAATTTGTAAAACATGCTCTAAGATTATTAAAGAACCATATGCATATTGAAATAAAAAAAGGATGTCACATTTCACCCAACCTAACTCGTGTTTGGGTTGACCAACAGCACCTCTAATGGAGTTGGTTTAGCAAGCAAGCTACTCAATCAGAACCCTGTGGTTGGTCTTGGGATCTACAGCCTGATGTAAGCTGCCTGAATTTCCATCCTAACCTGGATTATTTTTCATATTCATCAATTAACACAAACATTTTAGACATTTGATAGCTGTAAACTAGGACAGAAATAAAGCATTGGGATGAACTCTTCTTTGGGATACTCATTTCGGTCAACCGGCTGTAGAAGCTTTTACTCGAGGGGGTGCTCCTGGACCAGTGAATATCTCTTATTCTGGTGTTTATCAGTGGTGGTATACAATCGGTTTGTTTATCAGTGGTGGTATACAATTGGTTTGTTTATCATTGGTGGTATACAATCGGTTTACGCACTAATGGTAATCATTCTATCAGATCAAATGCTGGCCACATAACTCCTATACAGTGAACCAGATTTGGAAGGTAGCAGCCACACAGTGAGTAGATATGGGACCCTGACAAAACTAAAATTTCATCAACCAAAAAAAAACAAAAACATCTTTTCAAAGATAGAAGATATGCCTTTTTGAGTGCAATGCCATCTTTCTCAGGACTAATGTCATGGATAGCAACCAACACTTCTGCAGGTGTCAATGCTGGACCTGTATGAGCTGAACCCTGCCATCAAACACATGAACTCTTAGCAATTTTTGTTGACTTCAAAAACTGCCAACTAAATATCTTATCTCATCTAGCATTGAAAATCACACATATCCATGCTAGAAATCATCAAGAACTTAATGCAATGCATATTCTAAAAGACAATTGAAAGAAAACAGTGGGTGATATTCTGGTGGACTATATTGCTTTAGGAGTATGACCGATCAACAACAATAGTTTTCATGGCTCCTATGTGTATGTTCAATATGTGGCAGTGGAGAATCGAAGATCAACTTGCTTTTGCTTCTGCCTTATGCTGATCAATGAGACAATTTCCTTTCATTCTGTCACATGCTTATTAAAATTTTCAATCCAACAAGATAGTTTACCCTCTATGATCACCAAACAAATACATCTGATATGCTGGCAATAGAGAATTCAAAAGTGAATGAGCTTTTGCCTCTGCTCCACAATCAACTAGGGATAGCAATTCTTCAAAATTTATTCATTCCATCACTTGTTCAGTGAAATCTCAAACCCAACATGAATAGGCGTTATTAACATGTTTGCCTTCTAATAAAAATGTTAACAGAACTATATTTTTTCCTTGAGCATGGCAAAGATAGCAGAAGCATAAAAAGCCATTATAAAAAGTTCACAAACAAATGGCAGGGTTCTTAACACAATGCAAGTTGAGAAACAAATGTCAGGCTTCCTAAGACAATGCATCCAAACAGATAAAAGTAGAAGCATTAGTAGCCTTGTTACTCATTGAAAAAGAATGAGACGAGATAATAGTCTTATTACAAGTTATACACGTTTATATCTGGAGCCAATGATTTATACCTGTAGTATATTGGCAAGTGCATCCTGAAATTTGTCCAATGGAAGGTCAATGAGCCGAGGAAAAATAGGTAAAACCTGAGATCGCAATTAAAATCCACACACATAAGAAGATATCTATGTGAAGTTAATGACAATAAAATTTAACCACACAGCTATTTCACAATAGCTATGAAAATTTATAACCATGACCTGAGATTGTTTGAGAAGTAAAATGAGACAAATAGAACATAAATTAACCTGCAATGCCATCATCTTGTGGATCAACATTAACTCAAACAATTTTCCATTTAACTAGGATAGGAGTCTTCACTTTTGTTCTAATCCAAGTTGCATTAATAATGTCAGTATTTAAGAATGATCTGCTTTCTTCTTTTCCCTCTATTGAAAGATTCCTCATTCTTCATTAGTATTTTGATGATATTGTTAAGGCTTATGTCTAAAAAAGCTTGATAAACAATGTTGGCCCATTTCCTAACAACTGTAACTTTTATGTCAATTGATAGCTTAACATGGCATTAGAGCCCTATCCTAGTATTTCCTTTTTCTTTTTTCTTTTTTCCTTTTTTTTTTATCAGAAACAAACAAATGTCATAATTGAGAATAAATAAAACATGAGAAGGATGAGAAATCATTCCCATGATATACAAACCTGCTAAAAAAGATCTAAGTAAACCTCCACTATATATGGAGGGCTATACAAAGGTACAAAAAGCCTATACAAGTATAACAACTCCTGACCCTATAGACCCAACTCTAAGGTGTACATATCAAAAGCCAACTAAGCTGAATTACACTCAAAGGATAAGGTTTAAAAACATTTGCACAATAAAACAAAAAAAAAAACATAGAAATGAAACAAATCCCACATCATCTCTAGTGTCTTCCAAGTATCCTAAAAAATCTCAGCGTTTCTCTTTCTCCGCACAATCCACAACAAAGAGAGACACACGATCCTCCAAAGAGTCTTACCTCTAATAGAGTTCTCAAAACACTTGAAAGAAATCACCAACATATTGCAAAGATTGTCTAATTGAACCCACTCCATCCTAGCCTGTGAAAATATCCTATGTGACAATCCCAAAGTAAACGGACAATGTAAGAAAAAATGATCAATCACTTCTCTACTCCTCCTACATAAGATGCACCAATCAAGGCTAAGGGCTTTGAAAAACCTTCTTAACTATAACATATCATTGGTATTTACCTTCTTATGTGTCACTACTAAGCAAAGGCCATGACCTTAGAGGGGACTCTTGATTTCCATAAAAAAGTAACTGGATAGAAACGAATGGAATCTAAGAAATTGGATAAGGCTAGAAGAAAAGATTTTACTGAGAATATACTCCTGAACAAGACGACACCCAAGCTTTTGCATCAAGAACAAAAGGAGTCAAAAGAAGATGGGAAAGTAAGGACATTAATCTTTCAAGATCCTCAATCTCCATATTAGTTAGATTGTGGCAGAAAATAAGATCCCAAGACAAAGAAGTGCCACTATCCTAGTATTTCTTGAGCCCACATGTGTAGGGTTGGATTCACTAATTTTTTTTTTTTGTAATGGTGGTAATGTTTTCAAAATAGACAGAAGTGTTCGATTGGACACAAATATACTTCTTTTATGATTTTAGGAATTTTGGTCCTTATTATTTGAATTGTTTTGGTGGATACTTTTGGTTCAAATTGGTTCCACATGTTCCACTTGGGTCAAGTGATGATTGAAATATTGGTTTATACCATTTGGAAGTCTATTTTTGGTTTATTGTCGGATCCTATATTGTTTGGGTTAGGAGATGATTGGACTGTTGCTTCATACCATGTGGAAGACTATTATTGTTTGTTTGTAGCTAGTTCATGCGACTTAAGTGGGTTTGCACACTTAGGGTAGAAGATGACTAGCTTCTTGTTCATTTGAATAGATATTTTATATTTTATATTTTATTTTTGTAATGTTTAGAATTTGAGTTCAATTTTTTCGCAAGGTGTATTTGGATCTTCAAGCTTTGAAATTTCTTTTGGGTGATGATAAATTATACCTACACAAGGATGACGAAACACTAAAATTAGTTAGCATTAATAATCTTGCTTGGCTCATGCTTTTAAAATCTTCTACATGGTATCAAAGAAAAATTTTACATGAGATCATTTGTTTAAAGTTTTCATTTCCCATCTTTATTAAGCCCATATGCAAGCCCAAAAAGAAAGTCACTCACATAGTGGGATGTTAGGAACAAGCCTAAAGAAGCTTGATATATATATTTTTTTTTGATAAGCAAGCACAATTCATTAAAGAGGCTAAAAAACCCCAATGTATACAGGGCGTATACCAGGCAACAAAGGCCCAAAACAAGCAAAAAAACCAAAAAACAAACCACCCCTCAACTGGAGGCCAACCACTCCAGGAAATCTAAAAGGAAGAGCGGCTCCTCTTCCATGTACAATTTAGCCCAACCCCACATATTACATACAAAAGAATATTTAAACCTCTGAATTGCTAAGCGCCCCCCCCCCCCCCCCTCCCCCTAAAGGCTAATCTATTCCTTTCCTTCCACACCATCCAAAAATGAATAACGGAATGGCATTCCGGAATTTTTTCCTTTTTTTCCCACATAACCAACCCCACCCCCCCCCCCCCCCCCCCCAACTAAATAAAACCTCATTTACAGTATTAGGGAACACCCACTTGACCCTAACTAAACCCAACACAAAGTCCCAAAGAACTCTAGCCATTGTACAATGTATAAGTAAGTGATCCACACTTTCCGCTTCGCAAGCACACAAAAAACACCTATTCGGGAGCTGCCATCCTCTCTTTTGGAGCCTATCAAGAGTCAAGATCTTTCCCCAAGTCGCTTCCCACGCAAAAAACATGATTTTAATCTTGATATATATTGTTTACCTATTACCTAACAATTTAATCTTTTAAGTCAGTCGAAAAAGATTGCTTACAAGGTGGAGTGTTAAGGCTAAGGCTAAAGAAGCTTGATATACATTGTTCACCTATCACCTAACAATTTAAGCTTTTAGGTTAATTGGTATTTAACATATAACATTTATTTTCCCAATAAATTTATATTCCAAATATTCCCTCAACCAAGCAACATCTCCACCATTCCTACCCCACCTCCACTCCCAACATAGCAAGGTGATGGAGTTAGACTTCCTAAGTTTTGGAGGTGCAAACAGTGGGTGATCTTGGTGTGAAAGAGTGATAGAATCATGAATCTAGTCTCTTTTGTGATTTTTTTTTTTATGATGGTTGTGTTCTCACCTCCAGAGCTTTGCACATTTGGTCCAATGTAGCAGAAATTATATAGAAAATTGTTGTTTTCCCATTAAATATTTCTAAGCAAGAAGAAAATTATGGGTACTTTTTCAGAAGACAACTATAAGCACACTAAATGGCTTGCTTTTCCTTAAAGTAGTAAATATAAGTCCAAGGATGAAAACGTCCGTTTTGACAAATATTTTGATAACTTGATTTTATGGATATATAAGGGAAAATATTGGTTGATATTTTGACACAAAATATCAATGAGACAAAAATTAATCGAAACTCATGAAAATAATGAAAAACCTCAAAAAATGATAAATAATAATAATAATACATATATTATAATTGATATATGAAGAAATTGATATATAAATGATATAATTTATAATGTTTTATAATAATGTGTGGTATTTGAAAGTTCATTTAATACTAAAATGATAATTTATCTATTTTATAATACATATATATATAATTATTATATTTATATTTAATTCATGATTTTTATCCTTTCAATAATAAAATAAATGGAATTTTAGAATAAATAATTAAAATTAATATATTTATTAAAATTTATTTTAATATTTTATTTTTTCAAATATATATAAAACTAGGTGTAAATATAGAATGTGTAAAATTAATACCACTTTAAAGAAGTAAAGGCATGCTGCTTTTTAAACCTGGAAAACCAGGTTCAAGTCCACATGCCGCTCATTCTACTTATTTGACCATGCTTTGACCTACGCCGCTCATTTGACCATACTTTGACTGGTCGAAAAATTGGGAAAATGCTGATAAATCACTGAAAAATCGGCTGAAACACAAAGAAATCGTGATAAAATGTGAAAAAATCCTGAAATATTGAGACATGGAAGTATCTCTCTGGAAATTTTGTTGACATCCACTGAAAATATCGGGGATATATCAACAATATATCTTTGATTTTTTCAACCATGAATACAACTAGTATTGTGTGTAAGAAAGATAGTGATCACTTTCCTACCTTGAAAAAATGGTAATTAAATAAGCCAGAGAAAAAATGAGCATGAAGTTAATATTGAGGAAAAAAAAAAAAGAAACAAATTGGAATGATAATCTCAAAGTCAGCAATAAATAAAGCCCATGAAGGAAATGGAACACTGGGTTAGTCACAAACTGACCCAAAGTTAAAGACAAGGATATATAGAAGGATTCATTCTATACACTAGAATAATAAAAGGATATAGGTTTGATTTATTTATTTTTTCATTAGTAGGGTTTTGTTTTCTGGTGCCTCTTGTATAAGCCATGGATGCATAGGGTGTGCCCACTTTTGTTAGGGGTCTTCAATATGAATCTTCGTTTGATTATTAAGAGAGAAAAAAAATCTATGCAGTAGAATAACGTAATAACCTATTTATTGAAATCATCTTCAACATCCATGGGAAGATCCAAGGATCAAAGATTATTGAATAATATGTATATAAAAGCACCACCTGATGAAGGGGGAATGGGGAAAGCTACAGGCCCAAAACCAAAGATTATTAAATAATATGTATATAAAACCTTTTTTCTGTCCGCATGGAGATGAGAGAAAACATAAACTGATAAACAAATTTATATTTTTTAATGATCTCCTCTTGCTGACTTTGTCCAGAGGTCGATCAGACTACAGGGATCTTTGTTTTGCATGCCCATTTTTTTCCCTAAAAATGTTCTACCCTTCATTTTTCTTGTAAAAAATTATTGTTTTTGGAAGAATAGTTTCTTTCCCACCAGAAAAAACAAAACAAAACAAAACAAAACACAAAAGAGTATCCAATTTCATGTAGCTCTCTAGACACTCTGATAATAATAAATCAACTACGCTGGCAAATCACATCCTTAATTTTTGTATATTTTGATGTTAAGAACATATGCAACCATATAACTGATGGATGTCTTATGCAGAGACAGGAAGGAAAAGTTTCATGTTAGTGTATGTTTAGTAATTCGTTTGCTCCCTAATCTTAGAAATTTGGACATGGTTAACTAATTTAATTTCCATTTTTCTCCTCCCATACCCTTGGCAAAATTGAAGTGTGTAATTAAAGTAGCATGTCTAACTTAATGGAATAGAAATTTGGTTAATCCTTCTGTTGGACTTGGGTACCATATAGATCAATCAGCATGCAAGAAACAATCTCATAACCAACCCCCTTTTCATGTCATCTCCAACAAGAGCGCTTCGCATACTTTGAAGTATCCATGTAACAGAGATCGATGAGAAAGAAAAGATGAAAATTGTGACAAATACCTCATTTCTTGACAGCAAGGACAGCATTGGGATAAGAATTGTGGCGTCCTGCAAGAATATAATAGCCAAGTAAGAACCAAGATGGAAAAGATCAAATATTGATAAAAATCAAAAACTATGAAAGCCTTAAGTTAATAGAACAACCTTTAATTTAGTTTCATACAAATGCTTAACAATTGCAATCAGGTGTGGGGTTGGCGTCTTCTCTTCAGTTAATATTTTCAGCACCTTGTAGTGGATACATCATTATACAGGTCATTCGAAAAAATCAAACTGAGTGTGAAGGCAAAATAGTTTCCAAGTAGAAATGCATTCCAATGGTAAAAAAAATAGAAAATGAACCTACCTGTGTCAGCAGATTTTCACTTCCTTCTGGTGGATCTGATATTATACTGAGCAATTCGGGATATAATGGCCCTAGAGCCCCTATAATAATTGGGATATGACGATGGATTGCCTGCATCATGTCAAAAAGTAAAATGAAAAGAAAAGATGAAGTAGGGTTCCAGGTGCCAGAAGTAGTCTCTTCTGAGCTTGTAGAGATTAAACACCCCATGTGATGGGGCATCTCTGAATTTGACACTGAAATTCACCTATCTCTATTTTTTTGATAGGAAAATAATGAAATTCACCTATCTCTATACACATCATAAAGCATTTCTATTGTCCAAACAAATGGCTGTCTTTGATAAAGAAAGAAGTTTACAGAAAAGGACAAAGAAGAAACCGATTTGCAGGGATACAAATTTAAGAATGGGAAAATGTTAATAGCTTAAAGTAGCTAGGTTACCAAGAGAATCCATCCCATGATCATGGCAGCTTGATGCATTAACTAAACTAGACAATCTTAAACCACAATGGAGGAACAAAGCTACCAGCGACACCAAATAGTCTATAACCCTGATAATGCTCTGACCTAAACTCTGCAACCCACAAACAAAGATGGCCCAAGTTGGAAGATTCCACTCCAGTTTTGATTGTGTTAATTGTAAAACTAACTAGGATGAAATATAATTTAAGTTATATATGTATACATATATGTATGTGTAGGTGTGTGTGAAACACCACTGCATATGATGGATGCCTATAGCTGTCTAGTCTCCAGTTTAGACTTACCTGAAGACTCAACCCAAAACCAACTCGACTTTGGGACTGTTACTTAGATGTAAATCTGGAACCAGCTCAATCATATAGGGAAAAAGCCCAGGCAGACTAAGGTTGGACAGGGAAGCTGCCCTCAGTTTGAACCAGCCTAAGTTGCACTCTTAGTATTTGGCACATAAAGGAGGTCCATGTCACAGAATCAATCAAAGAAAGAAATTGTGAGGCTGTGATACTTCAGTCGCCATCTCAGCTTTTGTGCACAAGATAATTAACCTAAATAAGAAGGGACTGATGCTCACACATTCAGGCTCACCCACACTTTCTATCAACAATTAACTTATGAAAAACATAGTAAACAATAAATAAACCTGCTTAACAGCCTTAGGAGCACGCCCATAAATATTGAATACAAGTTGAAGAAGATTAGGTTTCTGCAAGGAAAGAGTAAACGTGTCAGCAAAATCACCAAACAACAATACAGAACACATACACACACAACATAAAAAAAAAAAAAAATCATAATCCTCCAAGTTAATAATAATTGGTTAAACATGTCCAAACCTTTGTACATAAAGCAAAAAACAAAGAAATAAGGCGTTGAGCTTGATGAAATTCCACTGTCGAGATGTTCTGAACAGATTGTGAACCCTTCATGGGGTCATTTTCAGATGTTCCAGGCTCAGAAATTTGAGAACCACTAACTGATGTCTCCAGGCTTCCAGTCTGAACAGAATTACGAGAGAGAGAGAGAGAGAGAATTAGTATGACATAATTAAGAGGAAATTGAAGGATTAGTAAAGCCAAATATCAATTAAAGTTTAAGGACACTGAAATATCAAAATCAAATTTTAAGGCCTGCAGGGTCCAGGCAGAAAGAAAGGTGGATTGTATGAGTGATTCAGTTTACTCCAAATGACAATTGTTGTGTAACAAAATCTAAGCAGATGCCAAGATGCATGAACAGAAAGGAGGTGCACCTATTGATTCATATCCTAGCACAAACAAGGTGCAATTAGAGAGGCATCCAGACATGCAATTAGCCACAGGGGCAAAGCATCTGTCTTTCATGCAATTTTTAACTTAAGGTGAAGCTTTAGGCATTGTTAAACGAGATCATGGGTACGTACATAAGTTTTCAATGAGTCATGTGCATGCTTTAAAATTGGAATCCCATTTTGACTCAAAGCCCGCAGCCAAATCAGAATACCAAAAGACTGTACATTTAAAAGTGATATGAGTGATCCTACCCATCACTGTTAAAGGTTCTTGTGGTGGAGTCCTTGAACTTTGTACTCCGGATCTGTGGTTAGGGTTTTGCTTGATTTTTGGTTTTGTGTCTGTATTCCTCTTGAAGGATAACTTGTCCTTCTTGTATTTTTCTTCATGATTCAAAAAATTGTTGTTTCTGACAAAAGATGAAGTATCTATTTCTATGTATGCATCCTATCAGTGTTCTGCCAATGCATCTTATATTATTTCTGCAACATGCAATGAAAAGCATGCTTACAAACTGAGATCAAAAGCTGTCAATAATTTTGGAGAACCCAATGGTTAGAACTACAAGAAATAGTGGAAGCTTGAGATAGGACAACCTTAGGATGGTTCTCTACAATCAAATAGGTGGACTAGGACTTCAATCTTTTACCATTTAAGGAGAAGAACAAGAATAAATTTATAGCAATGGAAAAAAACAATAAAAGGCAGGAAAATATATATATATATATATATATATATATATATATAAGAAGAAAGATAGGAAACTTTAGAATCCCATTAAGACCTTGTTGCAGAGTTAATTAGAAGAAAACAATTGAAACTTGTAAATTATGCAAAAAAACTTTTATTCATCATCAATCATTAATCCTGTTTTACAACAATCCAGTTTTTAGGCTTTAGAAAAGCCTAAAAACTGAATAAAACTGAAAAAGTAAGCCTAACTTATACAATAACTTGAGACTCTTATTCTTTTTGAATTAGAAACTTACTTTGTAAAAAAAAATTATATTAGAGGTTTCTAATAAAAAGGATTTCTAGATTCTAAAGACTCAAATAAAAACTATAAACAAAGAGATAGATTTAGATAATGGAATGTTCAGAAACTTCCTTTGAGAAGAATTTTAAAACTTACTCAATTCTACATAAAACCCAAATACTAAATATTAACTAATTATGACATGAGAACCTAAAAAAAGGCAAAATTACCTAAATATCCTTGATAGAGTAACTTAGGATTTCCTTATTTCCTTTCATGCCTTTCTTCAGTAAATTAGGAGATTCATCCCCACCAATTCTATATCTTAATAGTCATTATCATGAACATTACATAAAACTTGGATAACAAATAGCTATCCTAATACTATCAAAAGAGGAAAGTGAATGCAAACTTGTAACAAGAAGCTACGAAATTTCTAAAAGTGAACCTAATTGATCTATTGAAGGAAAACAAAATGCTGTGCTCCTCATGGTCTATCATCCTGCACCTTGAATCCACGAGTACAAGTAATTTCAAATCATAGAGTATAACTCTTAACACTTGAGTCCAGTCCTAAAAGGGACAATAGTGCATTCTCTAGTTTCATAATCCACCACTTTGAGATGCACACATATAACAGCATGTTTTGATTCACAGGGAAAAATATTGACTCTCATGAGTAAATATCCTATCATATATAAAATGAAATAATTAATTAAACTTAAAAGAAAATGCAATATAAGAATATAAGAAGTGTATTGTACTCACCTAAGCCCTACAATTATGGGTCAAACTCCAAAGGTTGGTATGCCAACAATATAGTCAGGTGGTTGCAACGTTACCAGTGGAAAGTCATTTCACAAATCTTCAATCTTTTGTCATACTCGTTTTTTTTGCTGGTGATGGTACAAAGATTCCATTGTTGGGAAAATTTGCAGTAAGGGTATCAACTACTTTGCATTCAATTTCCAAACCTCTTCAAAATTAAGAGTTAAGAGGCTTTCCTCTATTTTATCCATTTTAGATTCTTTTTCTTCCTCTTTGAATTGGAACTTCTAGTTTTTATTGCAATGACATTGATCCAGAAATTGAAGAACTTGAACTTCTCATGTCATCTTTTATCCTTCTATAATTATCACTAAGTGAGAGGTTGGTCATCAACTTTCTCAGGCTTATTTTCTCTTGAGCCTTTCTTTTCAATTCTTTTTAAGCCCTCGCTTTCAATCCCTTTCTTACAAATAATTTCACCAAAGTCCTATCTTAGGTTAAGGTTTTTTGCATGACTAGTGGAAAATAGGAGAGTTAACACTAATGATTTGTTACAAGTAAGAACAACTTTCAAGTACCCCATCAGATTACCAAGATGGGAACATCCATGTATATCCACCATTATAATCCCACAATTTAATATGAAAAAAAGGAAGAAATCGGAGGGATTGCCAAAAAAACAAAACAAAAAGAATATTCAGTACCTCCGCTTCTAATCTTTGATCACTGGAACCAGATTGTGAGAGCTCTGGATCTGAAATATGCTGATTAACAGCTGACAACAACATATCTGTTGCATATTGCTGAATATTTTCTGATATATAGCTAAGAAGATAAAGTTTGTTTGCCACCTTTCCAACACAAAACAAAAACAAAAACCGATGCATTATTAACAAATAGATGACATGATATACAATTTTAGCTTCTCCAGAGAGAAGCTTAACATTTGCCTCAACCATAAAATGCTGCTAATGAGTTGTAATATCTCATACCAGTCGGATGGCTTTTGTTCGAATGTCATCTTGTGAATGAACAGCACACTGCCATCAGGAAATGCATGCATGATTTAGAAACACAAGAAAGCAAGAAGCAGAATAAATAAGTGTGGGTAGCCACACACAAGCTCTTCCCCCACCTCACACACACACACCCAACATTACCATCATTTGTTCAAGGACCTCCCAACATTACGTATAAAATCAAAGGCAAATATATAATCAAGATTTTTTAGGTGTCAGTTGCAGTGATCCTAGCAATGCAACCCATAATAATTGGTAAAACTATGAGGTTGGTCTCAACAGATATAAAACTCACATAAGAAATCATTTTTCACTTACAGACTATTGTTTGCTCACATGGGGCCAATATGTCCACATATCAGCCAAGACTTGAAGACCTTTTGCATAATCTAGACTATTACAGCGGATTGGGGACCTTCTAAATGAATGAGATGATTAAATAGTTTTTAATTTAAAGAAAGTATTCATCTAAGTAATAAACTTCATTTTCGGCCAATTCATTGACAACTGAAATACAAGCAAAGATACATACCATTTGTTGACTTTGAGCGGGGGTGCATTTCAGGACCTTTAAGGAGAAGTAAAATTGGCTTTCTCAAAGTCTAAAGGTTACAGGAATCTTATTAGGGTGGAGGCTCTTGCCCTTTTTTGAGGCCTTAAAGAGGTAGGTAGTTTGAGAAGGTCAGGAAAGTGGAAGAGAACTCTTCTGCAATTTCAGCTAAAACTTCAAGTTTTGGAAGTCAAGTCTATGTGGCAAGAGAGATAAAAGACTTCCTCCAAGGATGAACATCCTTTGTAGTGGGTTCGGTTCTGTTTTTTGAAAATGAAGAGGCCAATTGTTAGGTCAAAATGTTCAATGTCAAAACTGGAAGAATTCAGAAGGAATTGGACCCTCATGTAGTGTAGCCTTGTAGGTGCAAGCAAGAGGGTCTTTACTTGGGAGCAAGGTGGGCTACCTCCCATCTTCTTTTTGGACTTACTGTACGATGTTCCTTTTGAATCTAGAGCAATACAGAGTCCAAAGGTTGAGAAGATTGCGAATTAGTTCATGGATGAGACAACATTTGTCTAAGAATGGTAGATTTACTCTAATTCATAGAATCCTTCCATGTTTTCTAGTTTATATTCTTGTCTCCTTTGTGTTATAGGGACAAGAGAGGTTAGCACTTCAATTACTAGGGTTCCGTATGGCAAAGCCTATGGAGACCTATTTGGAGAGTTGGGAAGTTTCCAAGCTGGACTTGCTCTCATATGAACAATGGTCGGTAGGACTAAACTTTGGTCTGATGTCTGATGTTGGGAGGCTAGCCTAAAAATGCAAATCAATCAGGAAGTGTGAGTAGCTGAAAAAGTACTCCTTTTTTTTTTTTTTTGATAGGTAAATTTTAAAAAAGTATTCATTTTGATTCTTTTATCAGACTATTCCAAATCTTTGAAAGACCTCTTCTTTCCTTCCACCATGTCCAAAACAAGCATCCAAGAGCAGCCCTCCAAGCTTTTTTCCCCTTTTTCTTCTCACAAAAAATCCATGCAAAATTAAAAGATGATCTCTTACTGTAGAACGCATCACCCAAGCAACACCAAAAAGAGAGAAAACCAAATGTCATAGGATATTAGCTTTAAAGCAATGGAGGAACAGATGATCAACTGATTCTTCCTCATATTTTTTCACATGAATGACGATCAGGCATTTTCCATCCCCTCCTTTTAAGCTGGTCAATCATTAAAATTCTCCCTGAAGTTACATCCCATGCAAAGACACTCACACAAAGACACACAGTTTCACAAGTACCCACAGATTCCAAACCATACTAGTGAGGAAAGGCCCTTTTCTTTCTTGAACTAGGAATGGTAGAAAGATTTCACCAAAAACACACCACTCTTGGACTCATTCCTTCCTCACTCCCAATTAAGCAATTTTACAGGGTTTTTAGAAAGGTTATTACTCCTTCAATTTCATAATCATGAAGATGCCTCAACAAGCGGGGGCTCCACCAAGTCCCCTCTCCTCCTTGCTCCCACACCTCTACTGCCCAAGAATCTTTATCATCGGCTAGAGAGAATAGAGATAGAAAGGATCCTTCCAAAGATGAGTCATCATACAATCTACGTCTCTATAACTTGACCCTTCTTCCATTGCCAAGAATAAAGAGCACTAACGAAGGGCTCCCACCCATTTCTAATACCCTTCCACACACCCACCCCATGACCATTCCTTTTCTTCTTCCTCGAATTTTTGTGCAATAACAACTTTCCAAAGGGACTTGCTTTCATATGTGAATCTCCAACATCACATGCAAAATAGCGCCTTGTTAAGAGGAGAGATTCCTAATACCAAGACCTCCATTTTTTTATCCAAGCAAACTATGGACCAATTAACCAAATGAGGCTTTTTCAGTGGCCCAATCACATCCCAAAGGAAATTCCCATGGATCTACTCCAATCTCATGCTCAACTTTTTAGGGATTATGAACAAGGACATGAAATAGATAGGAAGCCTTGACAATGTACTTTTAATCAATGATTAAAAAATTGGGATTTTTCGCCGAAATATCGGCGAAAAATCGCTTATCGGCGATGGCCAATACAAAATCGACCATCCATAATCGGTCTGGCGATTTTTCACCAAAAAATCGATAAAACATCAGTGAAATCGCCAATATATCAGCATTTTGCCTATTTTTTGGGAAGTTTCCCAATATTTTCGATCAGTCAACAATTGACTGACACAACCCTCCCGCTCGCTCCGCACGCGTCCTACCCTCTCTCCACGAAATTTCAAATTTGTTTCGCTGGCTACAGCAGGGATATTCGAACCCAAGCCAAAAGGCTCGGGTTCAAGCCTAGTTGCCATTGGATCAGGTTTCCATTTGTTTATATATGGTGATAAAAAATTTGTTAAAGTTCATTATTAAAAAATAAATAAATAAATTTTAATTATTTTATTTTAAATTTTAATTAATTAATTAATAAATGTATAAAAACCATCATTATAATTTTCTTAACAAATATTTTTTAATATCATTTATATGATAATTAAATATTAAAAAGTCATATATGTATCATCATTTATTTTACATTATTGAATGGATTTGAATTAATAAATTATAGCTTTAATATTAAATGTATCATCATTTATCTCATTAATCCTATTTTAAAAAATTACTATCACTTAACTTTTAAATTTTTTATATTTATCCTTTTAATTTTATTTAATTTTGAATGTTTTTATTTTAAAATATTAAAAATATAAATTTATTCATTAATATAAAATATTAAAAAATAATAATGAAGATCTAATATTTTATAAATTAAAATTAATTTCATTAGATAAATAATAAATTATTAATATCGATATATCCTTGCTTACCAATATTTTTCTCTTTAATCATACCTATGTCAATTACATTTAAAAAATAACTTTAAATTTATTTATTTTATCAATTTTTTTAGTTTCTCCAAGTATTTTCATGAATTTTGAATAATTTTTGTCTTATCGACATTTTTATCAAAATATCCACCGATATTTCTCCGATATTTCCAATATACCTGTAAAATCCAAGTACCAATATATCCATATTTACCGATATTTTAAACCATGCTTTTAATTAGGGTAAGCTTCTTTCATTTGGAAAGATACTATCTTTTTCACATGGCAAGCCTTTACTGAAATTTTTCTTCCAAACCATCCCACATTGCTTTGAAAGGGACTCCTAAAGGAAAACCTAGATATGTAGAGGGAAGATGCTCCACCTTACATCCCATAGTAACAACCAAGGCCTCTACATCATCAACACCTCCAACTGGAATTAACGCACTTTTCTCCAAATTGATTTTCAAATTAGACATTGCCTCAAACCACATAAAAGACCAGCTCAAATATGACTGTAAGAGCCTGTAAAATTATAACCCAACCACAACTCCTCATGAGATACTTTAAACCTTTAATTTTCAATCAAATGTTCTCAAATCTGAAAGGGGTCTTACCACTCCTCAAACCATTCCTAATCCTCTAAGACCAAAAAGCAGTCAAGTCTCGACAAAGACTGGTTAGATTATATATATATATCAAAAACAAAAATGTTTCACTAGGATGGTAAAATTGAGAAGGATGAGAAATCCTTCCCTAAATCTAACCACCACACAAGGTGAAAGACTCACCAACCAGGGGGAGATCCCGCACATTCACCTCTTCAATGATCTCTGAGAAGCGTCTCATATCTGAAGATTATCTCAGGCAGTTTATTCTTTCCCCCAAAACCTGACAGAGTTAAAGTCACCTCCTAAACACTAGGGATCATCCCAAAGCCCTCTTATAACTCCCAACTTATCCTAAAAATTTTCCCTGTCCACCACTTGAATAGGACCGTACACACCTGAAAAATCCAAGTGAAACTGTCTTCACAGTTCCTAAACTGACAAGAAATAGAGAAAACACCAACTTCCATGTAAACCAGGTTGAGCACCCTATTGTCTCAGAAAACAAAAATACATCCTGCTAATCCTCTGGCTCCACAGCTCCCTAATCTAGAAATCCAACCATACCCAAACTTCTCACCAATTTTAGAATTCAATTGTTGAAGCTAAGGGTCTCCAAAAAGCAAGGGGCCCGTTGCCCGCTTTAGGCCCGGCCCGGCCCGGCCCGACGGGCTAAAGCCCGGCACAAGCCCGTGGGCCCGAGCCCGTTTCTGGGCGGGCCGGCCCGTAGGCCCGCCCCTTTAAAACTACCCTTTAAACTACCCTTTAAAAGATAGTTTCATCATCTCATGAAAGCAGCAGGAAAACCACCCTTTAAAACTGGAATTTTTATAAAAAAAATTCCTTTATTTGTATCCCACATGGCATATGCTGATGTATTTAGCATTTTCTTTTCCCTAAATACAGACTGCCCATAAAGATTCATCTCATACGATGCATTATTACTTGTCATGAAAGCACATAATGAGTAAAGTCTCCAGCATGAAGTTGATTTATGGCAAACTTTTACCAAAGGCAGGCAGAATAAATAAAACAGAGGTTTGTGAAATATACGAGTATCCAAGGATGTGATGTCATACCTTGATGTTATTAACGACTTGGGGATTAGAAATGATGGGGTAGTTACTATAGCTGCCACGCTGGAACCTATTGTTCCACCAGCGGGGCACAAGTATATCAGTGGCGTTAGGTATGTCGGGACCAAACATGTCCCTGAGTACCCCCAGCCCGCCAGCCCGCGGGCTCATAGGCCGGGCCGCGGGCCTAGCATTTTAGCATGGCCCGGCCCGGCCCGGCCCGAGCTGGCCCGCGGGCCTCCTATTTACGGCCCGGCCCGCCCGTTGGAGACCCTTAGTTGAAGCTTTGTTTCTTACAGACACATAAGATTGGCCCTATGATATCTAATAAGAGCCACAATAAATGAAAAAAATATAAAATATAAAATATATAAAAAAACATCCTTTGTTTCTCCTTTGTCATTGGCCCTCTCACAGCCCAACATAAAATCCTTAATGGCATGGACAGTCAGAAACAAGTTCCCCGCTACTTATCCAACACCTCCTCTCTTTTCAGTTTGATTTGTAAAATTTTCATATGCCATTTTTAACCCATGTTATTAATTAACACAATGACACAAGAAACCTAGTTATATATCAAGCCTAATATTGCTTCTTCTGACAAGTGATTGCATCATACTTCTTCCAGAAATTATCAGCCTCCAAATAGTGTTCCACGTGTTAAATAAGGAGCATGAATGAAAACATAATACAAGGGATCTGTAAGTAGATTTTAATCTTGTAAGAAAATACCAAATTACCTTCAAAGCAATATTCAAGCAAGCTTGCCTATTAAGTGGGCGGCCCAAAATCAAACTCCATACTGCACCAAGGCCCTGAGTGACACGCTCCCTGTCGCGAAGAACTTTTCCATGCTGATCAGTAACATCAGAAGAGCAGAGATCATCTAACAATTTCAGGGCAGAATCGGGCAAAAGAGGAACTTCACCGAGCAGTTTACTAAAAGACTTGTCTGAAGCAGGTAATTTTTCCAGCAGAGATTTTACCTACATTGGAAGAGTGAAAACATATCTAGTACTCATAGAAATAAAATAAGGTTCACCCAACTAAAATGTGCCTACCACTGCAAGAAGAAATTTTTCATATACAACAGCAGCAAATGAAGAGTGTTCAACTGAATCTGAGATCATGAGCGCATGCAGGTGGTACAGGATGTGCAGTACAAGTTCATGCCCCTAGCAAAACAACAGCATATATGATTAGTCAAATCAATAGTTCATTAAAAGAAATGGCACTATAATATGCCAAAGTTCAGCCAAAAGAAAATGACACTTAATTTGTCAAAGTTCAACCAAAAGGATTTATCTAAGGCTTCACTTCTAACAATTATATTGATTCCAGAGGGTCATCCAGCCAGAGAAATAGCACCAGGAAAAAAAATCACTAACTATCATATTAATTTCAAATGAACCCAGTTTTAGGAATAAAGAAATGAGTATGGTACATGTTGACATAGAAGCATCATAGAACCAAATTTCATTAATCAAAGGTTGACAACAAACAAAAAAGTATTTGTGTCTCTAGATCGAAGGCACATCATCATTGAAGGCCAATCTATTTCTCGCCTTTCAAACCGTCCAAAAGATGTATAGAGGAGCTACTCTCCACACCTTACACTTTTTGCCCACAAAAGAACCATGCCAACTAAGGAGAGTCTCTAACTGAAGAAGGTATCACCCATGACACCCCAATCAATGTAAAGAACAAAAAACCATGTTTTCGTCATCACCGCACACTTTATTCCCATGCAGCCGCCCCAAGAAGCATTCTGCCTCCTCCACCTCCCAATCATTAAAGGATCTTAAGAAACAAGGGTTTCATCCCCCTTGAACCCCCTTAGCCAAGGGGTTCCAAATATCCACGACCCACGCCTCCTTATCAATAGTTAAGCAAGGACACACTCAAAGGAGAATCCCCAACCACCTATCCCTCCAAAATCTCACCCTCCGTCCATTACCAACAGAAAAGGAAATCCTAGTACCCACAATGTCCCAATCCATCCTTATCCCTTTCCATAACCCAACACCATACGCCTCTCTCACTTCCCGAGAACACCAACCCCCTCTCTCTTGCTCATACTTCCCTCTAATTACTTGATTCTACAAAGTCTCTCTCTCATTCACAAACTGCTAATTCCATTTACAAAGAAAAGCCTTATTGAGAGTGGAAAGGCTCCTTCTTGTCCATGGGAAAGAGCCTTATCCCATCAAAGCTCCTTCTTGTTCCCTGAGTAGTCTGAGGTTCAGTCCATGTAGCTGGGATTAAGTCTTTGTTGAGTTGAAATCAGTCTATGCCATTGTGCAGATTGAACAGTAAATCTCACTCATCTAACATGTGCTTTCAGATGTATTCACATTATCAACAAATATGAAAAGGTTTAAATGCCAGAGGAAATGGGCAATCTGAGATGATTCTGCAGCATTGTGAGGAAGAAGTTCGAGTTGCCCATTAATAGAGAAAAATAAAGGGCTGGGACACAGATCACATACTGCAGCAGATAAGGGACCATAATATTGAAACAAGAGTGAGCTGACTGGTCTCTTCTGAAGCAGGCAAGCCATCTGAATCAAGATTCAAGCTCACAAAAAATTTAGTATATACAGCAGAAATTGGATATTCAACATATCCATCAACAGCTTTGGCAGGTCTGCAGAAGCAGTGATTTTTGGAAGAGGCAAAATCCAAGTTAGCATTATCCTAGAGGGATGTGAAACATGGGACAGTTTAGCTTCAAGTTCATTTTCAGATCCTCGTTGGCTTAGTCATTCCCTAAAGACATGTTTTGCAGCTTGCAAAAGTAAAGGAGTTTCAGGTGAAGTGGTGAAAACAATAGGAATTCAAAATCATACACCATTACAGTGACATTGAGTTCTTTGTTTAGAATGGTGTACAAGAAACCAATCCCAGGAACCAATTGGAGTGTGACTACAAGAAAACTGGTTCTGATTGTAGGTTTCAAGGTAGTGGAGGCCATAATCCCTTTTCTTCAATGAGAGCAGTCCCTTTTTGAGGAATCTGATTATCTTTTTCCATATCGCGCAGCATGCATGAGGTCCATGCTCCTAGGTGAGACACGATTCATCCACATTGGTCGGTCACCATTGTGAATAATTTCACGGTTTTCACCTACCATCTGAACATCCAAAAGGGGTAGATAGACTCTTCACCTCAGGAATTCACATATATTCCCTAAGCTTAAAGATAGTTGGGTTAAGCTCCTCAAAACCAGAGGAACCCAAAGCTCATTGATCATTTTAGGGCCACACCTGAAGGTTGAAGTTGCGGCTGGTAATCAAATTCCCAGGATAATGAAAAGATAGAGGATTTCGTTCAGCATGCTCAGGTCTGAACCAGCTCACCGATGACAACTCTGGCACTCGAGAGTTGAACCAACTCAGCTTGCTATTCTCAAAAAACATGAGACATATAACAGTGAAGGGAGCAGGAAGGTTAATCAAATGGCTAACACAGCCCTTTTTGTGCCGCACTAGCACAGGAATATGGTGCACAGCCCAACAACCCAGATTTGTGAAAATTCTTTGTCAATCATCTAAAGCCAGCACCAGACACCTATGTTGGCTGTGAATCTCCTAATGTCACTTCAACAAGCACACATATGTCCTTTTAAGGCTTCTGAACCTCCTCTTTCAAAGCAACAGGGGTTCTCCATTAACAATTTTAATTTGCCTTTTGGATTGCATTAAGCTGACTACTGAATGGGGAAGGAAGCTGATAACAGCAGTCCTTTCCTCCCTCCCTTGCCTCAACCTGTGAATTTACTCTACATTCTGCAAAGTCCATTTAGGGTGATTCTAGAAAGGTTAAAAATGCTTCCTAATACTAAGAAACACTTTCGGTGCAAAAATTAGATGTTTGATGCAAACTTTTAAAAATCTAAAAAATCACTACCAAGTGATTCTTGAACTAGCACTTGATAGGTGCTTCTTAAAAAAATAACTTTTTTATTATGTAACATCTTATAAAAAACATTACTAAAAGTATTTTTTTGGTTTATATCCAAACGCTAACTAATTCTACATAGAAATGTTTCTGATAGCAGTGCTACTGACAGAATGATACAACATAAAAACACTTTTACCAAATAGCCCTCCATTTAATTTGCAAGACTTGATTTTTTGGTGGTGTCTTCTTCTAGATGCAGACATGTGCCACATAGAACTCTTATAATTTTGATGAATTGTATCCCCATGCGTCCAAAATGTGGTACCCACCATCTGCCTAATTTAAATTTGTTTAGTTCGGTAGTGACTTGTCAGAGTTTGGAGATTGACAATTAATTTAGTAGTGATTTGGGAACACCATAATTTTGGTGTCTACTATATCATGTTTAACAGAACTTTTATCCACCGAAAAACTGCATAGCAATTATTGAAAATTCCAGTAACAAACAGAAGAGATAGAAAGGAAGGGGAAAAAAGATGTTATTACCTTTTGGCCCTGGTAATCCAAAAGAACATGTTTTTGCAGCATCACAACCACATCCTCATCACCATCAATCTTCAAGAAAGCATTAAGGATATCAGTATGCCAGTGCAATGCTTTTTAGAGAGCATATAAAGAAGAACTAAATGATAATCCTACCATCCAAGCCTTGATTAACCACTGGGGAAATTAATATAATCTATACTACTAGCTTAATGCCATGTTCTGCAAAATACTTGAGTTGCAGTTAAGTGATAGAAGGCCATACAGACCCAACTCATTCATCTAGCTACTTATAGAGGGACAGCTCCTCATTCAGTAGTCAAAATATAATCCAGACAAAAGTTTTGTTGCAAAAGAGAAAAAGGCTGCAGCCGAAGTATGCGCAAGGTAACTAAGAGAAGAGGAGGCAAAAGAATTTAAGACATTACAATTCAACAGAGAAAAAAAAAAAAAAATTTAAAATACAAAGTTTGATGTGGAGTCCATTGAATAGAGAATAACACTTGAAACATCAACAGCACCCGTGCCACATCAAGTGGGATTGCTTGGATTCATGTTAGTAGCTAGTCTTTACTTGAGTCCTATTGAGATTTTTAGAAGTCTTTTTTACTGGAATTTACTTACTATGAGAAATCCATATTTTTAGACTTTCAATTGCATAGAATTTTCCATTTTCCATGACTTCCTATTGAGTTCCAGCTGAAGCAATGGAATGATGAATTTCAGAAAAGCTAGCTGCATTTATTATTTGACTGGGTGGTTTATACATGAAAAATAGAATAGAGAAAAGTGCAAAAAATCAATCGGGGACTGATGGAAATTTCTCATTATAAGAAATTTTTTTACTCCTAAAAATTTCTATTTTCTAAAAGTTTTTATTTTATTTTAATTTGTAATCTAATTCCTTTAGAAGTGTTATTTATGTTTTAGCTTCATTATTAGAAAAGTTTTGAATTATGAGATCTAGGGAAAAAAAATCAGTCCATCAGACTATCACATAGGTTATATTTATCTTCCAATGCTTATAAATATGGTTGATTGTTATAAAATGGAAATATTAACTTTTGCACACTTTGCAGTTCCTAAAGGGAACTTCCTTATTTTCTTTTCTACATGAAATTTCCAGAAGCCTTATTGTAATCTAAGGTTACTTCTAATGGTGAAATTACCTTATTTTTTTCCCCCAGCTAAGATTCTTAGAAATCTTTAGTGAGATAAGGTTTTTCTATTTCTTTCTTCTGTTTCTTTTTCTTGCACTTTACTTTCTTTGCTGGCCCCATACACTGTTATTCAAATTCCCACCTTAAATTCTAAGAGGAGAAGCTCTATCCCCATCATTAGTTGAGCAAAGGTAGCTGCCTCAAGGTTGTCCTACATCGATACTGCTCCAGAAATATCACTCAACAGAACCACCAACAACAGACCCCCACCCCCCAACCCTCCCTTCTTTTGTAGGTATTGATCCAAAGAGACTCCACTCTCTTATTACCAATTTCTACAAAGCCCAAATTAGAACCATCATCTTACTCTCCAGATAACCTTGCCTTCACTTTCCATTCCATCTTTCTTATGTACTTTCATTCATTTTTAATACAATTCTGTTTCTGATAAAATAAAATAAAAATACACATTGGTAGAGATCATCCTCAAAAGCTCCCTTTGACGACAGAGAACCAGAAACAATTGAGACAGATTAACTGCCCCATGTCTGCATCAACAACTGCTGCAGACTTAGACTACAATACAAATAGCATGTTTCTGAATATACATATTCTGTCTAATTAAATTAAATCTCATCACAAAAAACAAAATATTTAAATCTTCATTCTTCATTTGAACGAAAAATATGCAACAGCTTTGCATCATCAATGGGTTCTAGTAGTAGTAGTAAACTTTTATTACTGAATTTATATGGAAATGAATGGCAACAACCCCAAAGAGAAGGATAAGTTTAACTTAAAAAATGGTCAGTCAATTAAAGATGGTTTCTTCCTACCTGAGCAACCAATCGAGCAAGTAATGCCATGCGTGTATGGCTACAATCTGTTTCCCGTGAATACACGTACGAATTGATAATCCGTTCAAGTGCCAACTTTTTCAATCTAATTTTCTGATCTTCAGTCAGCTCAACATATGGTGGAGGCAAAGGTAAATCAATGCTGGTCTCTTCAGACACATAAGTATTTGACCGTGCTGGAGAATGTTGATCAGTTTCTATCAAAGGCGATGTATCAGCTCCATCTGCCACTGCAATATCCAATGACTCTGGTGCAGCCGAGTCTTCATCAATTGTGCGAGCAGGAGAAAGGGCAGCATCTGAAGTAGCACCAATCTCTGGAATATGGTCAACTTCCTTGGCTCCATCCAGAAGCTCCTCTCTGGAAATTGGTTGATCAGTTTCAGAAATCAATGCATTTTTTAAAATTTTATCATCACCTTCAGTTTTGGACACCAAAGATGTGGAAGTATTTTCTACACTTGTGACAAGAGGAAGTGAAGGCGGCTTGCTCAAAGAAATAGAACCATCAAACTCAGCTTGAATAGTTCCAGTATCCTCCACCATATGTACAGATTGTAGTCCAACCGGCACTCCAACACGCCGTGGATCCAGCCGACGAGGATCCTGAAAATTTTTCTAGTGACATTTTGGACCAAGCACACAAAGATCCTAAGTTTATAACATACAGAAATTAATTAAATTAACACACACAATAATGGTAATTACAGACTGTAAGTTTACCCTCCGTGGATCGCGCTTAGAATCTGGAGGGAGATTAATGACAGTAGACATGTCAGAATGTGCCATGCTTGTTGCAGCTGCTGTAGAAAAAGGCACTTGTGCTGGGAGAACTGAAGACTGCATTGTAATTGTTGGAGCAGCAGGAGCTGGACTGCTTGAAGAACCAGTTTGTCCAGACACTGGCAAGTTCCCAAATCCTATTGGTGATGACAGGACCTTAGAGAACTGCTTCATATTTGTTACGATAATATCTGCCAACAGATCAGGGTGGATTTGGGATATAAGGATTTCAAGTGATTCAGCACCTCTTTCTCCTTCTGCAACTAGAGCACAAATCATGGCAATCATTTGTTCAACAGGAGTCAAATCATTATCCAACAGAGGCACCTTCGGAGAGACACCATTAGCAGAAGCACAGTCCTGCCCAGAATCACTCATTTGAACATGTGAAGCTGAGTGCATGTTGTGACCATAACGAATTCGTTTGGAAGTCATCCCATGACCATTAGTTGGCTCTTCATTATCCTGATGCATAGACCTCTTCCTAAACAGATCTCCAGGAACAGACAGCTGACTTGATGGCGGATCATCCTTATTGTCAGAAATTGGAATTATGTGAGGCAACTAAAGTTCATTAAAATAATGGAAATAGCATTATTATAATTATTGATAAGCTGCACTTCCAAAGGGTACTTACCCTGCCCAACCGAGCATCACGTGAAGCACGCTCATTATTCTTCATCATTTTATCAACTTGCCGAATAACTTGATCAGCTGCATCCCCAGCATTCATTGAACGTAGTGCTCTAAGCAATCTATCTCTTGACTGAAAATGAAATAAGACTTGTTAGGCATATGATGACCAGATATGAAATAAGCCTGGAGAAAAAAAATCATAAATGTTTGCCTATAAAAAAAACAAAATCATAAATATTTGTTGGAGCTTCTCAGCTCAAAGACATTTTGCTCCTTAAAAGTGATAACCTGTCATCAAAATGTCTGTAGTTGTACAGCTTTCTTTTTTTTGCCTCTTCTGGCTTCTTTCACATCTATCAAACTATTTATGCAAGTAAAGAAAATGATCCACCCAACTAAAAGGAAGGATCATCAAGGAAAAACTGCTTTTTTGACCAGCTTCCTCAAGCAAATAATGGCATGAGAAAAAACTGCAACCTTATTAAGGAATTAAGATGGTGATATAAATAATCAACCAAACAGAAGGTAGAAACACCATTGAGATAATTTAATAACAATTTTCTTTTATTTAATAACATGGAAACCCACTAGCTCCACTTTCCAAGACAATAATAATAACAAAATTTAACTATGATGTTGCAATATGGACAGAAATTGCAATGTCCAATCCATACTACTGCAACTGCTAATTCAGAATATTTAAGAAACACAAAATGTCACCTGTTAAATTATTAGTTCTAGTGACCCAGAAAGAAATAAACAAGAAACTTCGCATTTGAAGACCATGCCTAAGCAACAAATGTTTATTAAATTTTCCTTCCAATGGATTTTTCACTGATTTATCAAAATTAAGAATCATTCCAGCAATGATTGAGGAAACCTTCCTACAAATTGCAGATTGACGGCGAACTATCTAATTTGAAGTTCAGCCAGCCAAGACGAAGCAAGAAAACAGAAGCAGCATAAAGTTTTTTTTTATATATAGATAGATAGATAGATAGATAGATAGATAGATAAATATATTAAAGAGCAACAATTTTTACCTCCATTATAGTTGGACAAGTACACCTTAGGAATCCTAAAAAGGCAGTCCTCAGGGAATACTGGACGCTAGCAGAATGACCTTTCACCATCTCAATGCTTGAATCAAAATCAAGCAATGCAGAAAGAACCGTGTTGTAGTGGTGAGGCCTCTTCCTTGCTATGGCCGCAAGACTGTCAAATTAATTGAATTGCAGGTTAAAAAAGGAATAAAAGTGAAACTAACATTACAAGAAGTAGACTAGAAAGAGCTAAATGACAACACGACATATTAAAAAAAAATTGAAAATAGACCAAATTTAAATTAAATAAAAAAAATAAAAACCTTTAAAAGTCAATCTTATAACACTAGGAACCAAATTTCACTAAACATCTCCAACAGCTAAAAATATACATGTAAAATGTAATAAGACCCACAAAAATGTCAGTGACTCAGAAGATGGATTGGCATCTAATATGCTTTACCATTCAGCTATCCCAGAATTTCCTTGTCCTTGTGTTCTTTCAAGTTTTGTTTTTTAGGACACTGTAATTTTTTTCTTAGGAATCATCACCAAGTTTTCTGGTTATTTCAGCACCTTATAGGAGCGGATTCCCAACCCCGGCCTATTTCAGGAAACAAGACCATAGCATTTGAAGAAACAAACCATCCCCAAAAATTGAAAATATAACACAAAATTTCCCAGAAAAAAATGTATATGGAGAGCGATAAGGAAAAACCTATATAGAGAACCTACTAATAAAATGTCACCAGGCACTTTTATATCGAACAAATCGACTTCCAAAAATTTACCAAAATGGAAATGGAGACTTTCTTGGAAGCAAATCATAAGCGGGAAATATAAGGAAGATGACAAGGGGTGGCATTCTCAAGAAGTGAGAGATAGGTACAAGGTTGGATTATGCAAAGCCCAAGAAGAATTGGGAGATTGTTAACAATAGAGTCTCCTTTTCAATAGGTAATGGGAGGAGGGTAAAATTTTGGAAAAATAAATGTTGAGATGAGCCTTTGTTTGTATCTTTCCCCTCCTTATATGCCATAACAGCTTCAAAAAAGGCATGGTTGGTTGATTTTTGGAATCAGTCCAATTAAGGGGGGCTTTGGAATCCTTACTTGTCTAGGCATCTAAACAATTGGGAGATCGAGAATGAGGAGCAATAATTTTGAGCCTCCAAGGAAAAGCAACAGATAGGGGAGGAGAAGATAAAGTGATTTGGTTAGAGGCAAAGAGCGAAAGTCCTAGAGTTAGGAAGATCAATGCCTTTTCTAGTGGGTGTTGTTTGGAATTTGGTTTTGCCTGAGGCAAGTTTCTTTGCTTGGGAGGCTTAACTTGTGGAAAAGTTTTGATCTTGGATCAGCTTTAGAAGAAGTTAGACTTTGGCCAATAGATGTCTCCTTTGTCATATCCAAGAGGAATTGATTGACCACATCCTTTTGCATTATGGCAAGACGTGGGTTTTGTGGTTGCTATTGTTCTCTCTATTTGCAGTGTCTTAGGTGTCATCTTCCTCTGTTAACAGGACCCTTTTACGATGTTGTGGCTCCTTTATTAAGAAGAAATGAAAAAAAAAAATCGTGGAGAACAGCCCCTTTGTGATTTTTTTTAGACAATTTGGAAGGAAAGGGATGGAAGGTTGTTTGAAAAGGAGTTTTCTGACCAAATATTGAAAAGCATTTTTCTTTGTAATTTGTTGTATTGGACCAATTTATATATAGATGAAGGCTCAATGTCCTTAATTAGTTTCATTGATTGGTTGGGTTCTCATTGAGGGAAAGAATAATATTTTGTTGTCTCTCTTCCTTTGCTTGCATCTTTTGGTTGTTGTTATTTACATCCTATGTACTTTTGTGCGCTTGTTTTGGCACTCTTTTTATATAATACTCTATTTACCTATTTAAAAAAACATATATATTTCCTATTGATGATTAAACTGGTCACCACTCAACTACATTACATGGGTTTGAGTATGGGTGTTAAGTGTGGGTGTGTGTCTAGGTTTCTAATCCTTCACATACAATTTTTAAGATATAAGGACTTCACTAAAAAATGATCTAAAATGTTACTTGGATATAACATAATAAAAGGGATCCCCATTTCTAAAACAGAAAAAAAAAAATAATATATATATATATATATATATATTAAAATAGTCAATATCCAAAGCAAAAAAGGAGCATCCACCAAGAATCTCACTATCACACCCTTGTTATGTCATGTTGACATGGGCACATTGGATGAAACTAAAGAGTCTAGATAACACAGCCATAAGACGGTAAAACTACCCTAGAATCAAGTCCATCCACAACAATAGTTTTCTGGTTATGATTTTAAACAAAAACAGAAGAAAATAAAAAGAAACCAAATATATCCAAGAACTTAATGGTGGAATCAGGAAGAAAGTTCTTAAGATGAAGTCATAGATTCGATTCTGAAGAGCAATGAAGGAGCGATGATGTGCAAGCTTGATATAGAAAAGGCGTATGATCATGTGAACTAGTCCTTTTTGCTTTCAGTTTTGGGTATGATGGGATTCGGGGAGAAATGGCTTCGATAGATGCAGTGGTGTATTTCCACAACTAGCTTTTTTGTTTTAGTTAATGGGACTTCTTCAGGTTTTTTCCAAAGTTCTAGGGATTTAAGGCAGGGGGACCCTCTCTCTCCGTGCTTATTTGTGATTGCTATGGAGGCTCTTCGTTGCCTTCTAAGGAAAGCTATCAGTGGGGGTTTTTTGTTAGCTTGCAAGGCGAGGGGTAGAGGTGGTAAAAGGGCTCAGGTGTCTCACTTATTGTTCATTGATGATACTTTGGTTTTCTGTGGGGCTTCTCAAGATCAAGTGACATATTTAAGTTGGATTCTAATGTGGTTTGAGGCCATTTCGGGGTTAAGAATTAATTTGGATAAAAATGAGTTAATCCCGGTGGGTGGTGTGGAAAACACGGAGGCTTTGGCTATAGAAATTGGGTGCAAGGTTGGGAGTCTCCCATCCTCTTACTTGGGATTGCCGTTGGGTGCTCCTCATAGATCCGTGGTTGTTTGGGATGAAGTGGAGGAGAGATTTCAAAAGAAATTGAAAGAGCCAATACATCTCCAAAGAAAGGAGGATCACCTTAATTCAGAGCACTTTGGGCAGCATGCCCATTTATTTCATGTCTATGTTTTCTTTGCCTAGAAAGGTCGAATTGAGAATAGAGCAGATTCAGAGGAATTTTTTATGGGAAGGTAGGGCTCTTGAGCGAAAACCTCATCTTGTACGGTGGGGGGCTTGGCTTGCCCAGACAAAAGCAAAGGAGAGTCGGGGGTAAAGTGACTTTCTACTCTTAATAAAGCGTTTATAAGCAAATGGAGCTAGAGGTTTGCTAATGAGATAGGGCTTTTTGGAATCAAGTGATAAGGGGAAAGTTTGGGGAGGAGCAAGAGGGTTGGTGTTCCAAGGAAGTGAAGGGTGGGTATGGTGTGGGGTTGTGGAAAGCAATAGGAGGGAGTGGCATGTTGTAAATAGTAGGCACTCTTTTGTGGTGGGTAAAGAACGAAGAGTGAAATTTTGGAAAGATAGATGGTGCGGTGATTCACCTATTTGTGTTCCTTTTCCCACTTTATTTGCTTTAACCATCTCCAAGAACGCTTGGGTCAAAGATGTGTAGAGTTCCACTGAGGGAGGGGGGAGTTGGAGCCCACACTTCTCTAAACCTTTCAATGATTGGTAGGTGGATGAGGTGCACAGGTTTTTATTGGGCCTTAATGGGAAGAGAATTCAGTAGGATGTGGAAGATAGGGCCGCTTTGGAGAGACTAAATGTGTGAAGTTTATCGTTAAGTCTCTCTACAAAGCATTAGCTTCAGGCCCTCCAATCTCTTTCCCTTTGACTGTCATTTGGAAAGCCTGCATGCAGCCTAAAGTGAGCTTTTTTGGGTGGGAAGCAACGTGGGGAAAAACTCTTATTTTGGACCAACTTCAGAAGAGAGGATGGGCTCTAGCGAATAGATGCTACCTTTGCCAAATGTACGAAAAATCAATAGATCACATCCTTCTCCATTGTGCCAAGGCAAGGAGCCTTTGGGCGACGTTTTTCTCTCTTTTTGGGATGCAGTGGGTGCTGCCAGCCATAATTAAGGCGACATTTTTGGGCTGGGACAAGTCTTTTGTGGGAAGAAAGAGAAAGGAAGTTTGGAGAGCAGGCCCATTATGTATTTTTTTGGACAGTTTGAAAGGCAAGGAACAAAATTGCATTTGAAGATGATGTGTTGTCAATTCAAAGCCTTAAGAGTTCTTTTGTTTATTTTCTTTGGTCAGAAACGAAATTGTTCATAAAAGATGGTCTTTTGACTTTAGTTGATTTCATTGATTGGGTGGGATCTTGTTGAGGGTGGGGTTCTTTTTGCACCTCTGTTCTTGGCAACAGATTTGTTCCAGCTGGGGAGCAAGGGATGTTTCTTCTTTGTATACTTTGAGCCCTTGTTTTGGCAGCTTTTTCAATACAGTTTTTCTCTTTTACTTATCCAAAAAAAAAAAAAAAAAAAAGTGAAGCATTTCATTGAACAAAGAAAGTGGAAATGGAAGAACCCAAGCCAGGTGGGAGATAAAAGAATCTAGAATCAAATGGTATTCCATTTGAAACTCTAGAAAGCTAAAAGGAACTAGTATGATCTAGAGTAATTTCCATCACAAGATTCAGAGTCTAAAAAAAAAATTGAATGCATGCCTTATTAAAATAAAAATAAATATTAAATAAAATAACTTGAACATACGGAGTAGATGCATTCTGCAATCAATTTGCAAAAATATAGATGGAGAAAGACAAAAAAATTTCACAGGACAAGACTCACAAACAAAAGGTGCAAAAATTTACGTAAGTACTTCAGTTATTTGTATACTAACCCAAGAGCCAAGATGAGGTGGCAAGAGGTTGGAGGTGGAAAGGAGAGGTTCTAGTTTTGATTCCATGTAAAAGGAGGCAAAAACCATCCAAGAAACATTACACAAAAATACAGCCATAATGGCAAGGTGCGCACAATTGAAGCTTTCCCCATAATAGACTCTGATTTTAAAAAATCTAAATGGAGTGAAAAGACTAAAGATAACACTCAAAAAGGAAAAAGCAGATAAGATTTGGGAATAATAAAACAAAGGATATAAAAATGAGTTCATTTGAGGAAGTTAAAAAGAAAAATCAAAAGAATGCACCAATGATGGAACTCAAACAAGAAGGATGAAGAAGAAAAGAAAAGAACAAAAGAACAGGAAGGAAATCTAGGTTGTCCAAAATTTGAAAAGACACTAATGAACCCAATTAAGCTTCTTAATTTAGGTGAAGTAGGAAGAGTGATGTCAACATTGGACATCAGGAGGATACCTTGCTGTCATTGACAAGCATATAAATGGCAAAGTAACTTTATATTTACCTCAAAAAAGATCAGATAGTTGCATTATAGACATTGTTTAATCATCTTACTGGCTCTAGATGCCACTAATTCCCCCAGACAAAAAATAATAATTTTAGCTGTACAGAATGCAGACTCCAAGTAATCCCATGATTTGCAAATTCAAAACTCCAACGGATTTTTTTTAGCTAAAACACGAGATTTTTATAAATTGTGAATCCAAAAAATCATGTTTCTGTCATAATTTTATTTCATTTTTAGAACAGGCAAGTTTTGTTAGGGCTTCAACCCGATTGACATGATATACATCACCATTACCTAACAACTTAAGCTTTTAGATTAAATCGATAGCTTAACATGACAGCGCAAAGCCTTAACTTATAGGAGGTCATAGATTCCAATCTCACAATGTCTATTCCCCTCATTTATCAAGCTTGTGCAAGCCCAAAGAAAGCTGCCAGTGAGACAGAGTGTTAAGCTTCGACTTTAACCAACTTCACAGTCAATGTCATTCTTTTACCTAATAGATTAAATTTCTGAAATAGTTTCAATTGGAAAAAAGATGAAAGTAACTAATGGGGGAAAGCCTTTTAAAGTTTATTCAAGGAAGAAAGGGAAGACCTAAGTAAACTTTAAGTAGGATTAATATTAATTAGAATTGAATTGGGATTGGTATTTGTTGGAGTCTAATTAGGATTAGCTAGTTGAATTATAATATAATTAGAATTTGAGTCGTAATAGGTTATTAGAGTCCTAGTAGACTTTGGATTTCTTAGAGAAGCCTATAAATAGGCTAATCAATGTAAATCAAACGGATGAATTTGATGAATAATATTATACTTTCTTTTATTGCAAGGTTACAACCCTTAATGGTGAGACTCCATTGATTTTTCTTCTAGGTGAGACTCCTAGAAGGCCTTAGTGAGATTCTAAGGTTTTCCATTTTTTCTTCATTGTTTCTTCTTTCTCTCTATTTCTTATCTTATAATTTTCTCTACCATAAAGTTTATTCCTTGTTCCTCTCCTTACACCCTAAAAATAAAACCCTAACCCACCTACCCTTAAGTGTAGGCAATCATCCTAGGGTTGTCCTACATCAATTTTGGTATCAGAGCCAAAGTTCTTGGCTTGAAGGCATATGCAATTAAGGAGCGGAGCAACTTATGCAAGCATGAGTTCCAAAAAAACTTCTAGAAATCAAGATGCCGCTACAATACGCTTGGAGGAAATTTCAACCACACAACAATCCCATCAAGATGCTATAGTACAACTAAATAGCAAACTTGATGAGATCATGAAGTTTTTAGAAAAGAGTCAAGAAAAACGACCAATTGAAGAGGAGATTGCAAGTCATCAATTTAGACAATCGCCAAATCAATCACACGAAGAACAAGACAATTTTATGATGGGGACTCAAAGAAGGGCCAGACTTTTTGAGCTAGATGATGATGTGACTAAAAAGGTACGTCTTGAAGTTTCTGAATTTTATGGAAAACTAAATCCAACAGTTTTTCTTGATTGGATTATGTCAATGGAAGATTACTTTGATTGGTATGCAATGCCCGAAAATAGAAAAGTTCGTTTTGTGAAGGCAAAGTTGAAAGGCGCAGCACGTCTATGGTGGCATAATATTGAGAATCAAGTTCATTGAACTGGCCAACCGCTTATTGACACATGGGACGAGATGAAGTTGAAGATGAAGGAGCACTTTCTCCCAACTGATTATGAACAACTTATGTATACAAAATTGTTTTCCCTTAAACAAGGTACCAAGCCCGTTGAAGAATATACAGAAGAATTTCATGAATTGAGCATTCGAAATCAAGTGCGGGAAAGTGATGCTCAACTTGCAGCCCGCTACAAAGCTGGACTTCGAATGAAGATTCAACTTGAGATGATAGTTGCACACACTTATACCGTAGACGACGTTTATCAACTAGCCCTCAAAATAGAAGAAGGCCTCAAATTTCGGGCTTCCAGGCATCCAAGTTCACAAATTGGGAGCACTTTCTCCAACAGGACAACAAGCAAACCTTTAAGCACATCAAACTTCAGAACTTCTAATCATGTGAATGGTGGGGACAACACTCAACAAACTTCGAATGTGGCTCATAAGAATGGTAATAAGGGTAAAAATTCAATGAGCAATGGAGATAGAAAAGTAGACGCGACTCCTTTATGCTTTAAGTGTGGTGGGCATGGTCATTATGTTGTTGTATGCCCAACCAAAGGTTTACACTTTTGTGTTGAAGAACCAGAATCTGAATTGGAAAGTTACCTAAAGAAATAAGAGACCTACAATGAAGATGAAGTTAGTGAAGAATGTGACTACTATGATGGTATGACGAAAGGACATAGTCTTGTAGTACGACCTTTATTAACCGTTCCAAAAGTAAAAGGAGAAGAATATTGGCGACGTATTAGCATTTTCCAAACACGTATTTCTTGCCAAGGGAGATTATGCACCATGATCATTGATGGAGGTAGCAGTTTGAACATAGCTTCACAAGAACTTGTTGAGAAGCTAAACCTTAAAACAGAGAGACATCCAAATCCATTCAGAGTAGCATGGGTTAATGACACCTCTATCCCGGTAAGTTTTCGTTGTTTAGTAACATTCCTTTTTGGTAAAGACTTTGAAGAGTCTGTATGGTGTGAGGTCTTACCCATTAAAGTAAGTCATATTTTACTTGGAAGACCTTGGCTCTTTGATAGAAGAGTTCAACATGACGGCTATGAAAATACATATGCTCTCATACACAACGGATGTAAGAAGATCCTTCGTCCAATGAAAGAAGTCCCTCCAATTAAGAAGTCAGATGAGAATGCACAACCAAAAAAGGTACTTACTATGTGTCAATTTGAAAATGAGAGCAAGGAAACTAAAGTTATTTTTGCTTTAATGGCTCGGAAAGTGGAAGAATTTAAAGAACAAGATAAGGAATATCCAGCAAACGTACGTAAAATCCTTGATGACTTTTATGACTTGTGGCCTACAAAGTTACCTAATCAACTCCCTCCTATGCATGACGTACAACATGCCATTGATTTGATTCCCGGTGCATCATTACCAAATTTACCAGCCTACAGAATGAATCCAACAGAGCATGTTGAATTGAAAAGGCAAGTTGATGAATTACTTACTAAAGGCTTTATTCGTGAAAGCCTAAGTCCTTGTGAAGTTCCTGCCCTACTAACACCAAAGAAGGATGGATCATGGTGGATGTGTGTGGATAGTCGTGCAATCAACAAAATCACAATCAAGTATCGATTTCCAATTCCAAGACTTGACGACATGCTAGATATGATGGTTGGATCAGTAATCTTCTCGAAGATTGATCTAAGAAGTGGATATCATCAAATACATATTAGACCAGGAGATGAATGGAAGACATCTTTCAAAACTAAGGATGGATTGTATGAGTGGTTAGTCATGCCGTTTGGACTAACCAATGCTCCAAGTACCTTCATGCGGATTATGACGCAGGTATTAAAACCTTTTATTGGACGGTTTGTTGTTGTCTATTTTGATGATATTCTTATCTATAGTCGATCTTGTGAAGATCATGAGGAACACTTGAAGCAAGTAATGCGCACTCTTAGGGCTGAAAAGTTTTACATTAATTTGAAAAAATGTACTTTCATAAGCCCTAGTGTTGTATTTCTTGGCTTTGTTGTGTCTTCTAAGGGTGTTGAAACAGATCCAGAGAAGATCAAAGCTATTGTTGATTGGCCAGTACCAACAAATATCCATGAGGTGCGAAGCTTCCATGGAATGGCTACATTCTATCGACGATTTATTCGAAATTTCAGCTCCATTATGGCCCCAATTACTGAATGCATGAAACCTGGTTTATTTATTTGGACCAAGACGGCCAACAAGGCATTTGAAGAAATCAAATCCAAGATGGTGAACCCTCTTAGCCCACGTCCTGAGATCGAGTATGCTCTTGATGATCAACTTGTGTCTACTCGACAAGGTGGATACCAAAAATTTTTGGTAAAATGGCGAGGCAAACCACACTCTGAGAATACATGGAGTACAACAACGGATTTTCAGAAGCCTAACCCCGATCTTTATGAGTTGTATCAAGCGTCTAACTCATCGGAGCCGAGTTCTTTCAAGCCGGGGAGAATTAATGGGGGAAATCCTTTTAAAGTTTATTCAAGGAAGAAAGGGAAGACCTAAGTAAACTTTAAGTAGGATTAATATTAATTAGAATTGAATTGGGATTGGTATTTGTTGGAGTCTAATTAGGATTAGCTAGTTGAGTTATAATATAATTAGAATTTGAGTCGTAATAGGTTATTAGAGTCCTAGTAGACTTTGGATGTTATAATTAGAATTAGAATCATAATAGGTTATTAGAGTCCTAGTAGACTTTGGATTTCTTAGAGAAGCCTATAAATAGGCTAATCAATGTAAATCAAAGGGATGAATTTGATGAATAATATCATACTTTCTTTTATTGCAAGGTTACAACCCTTAATGGTGAGACTCCATTGATTTTTCTTCTAGGTGAAACTCTTAGAAGGCCTTAGTGAGACTCTAAGGTTTTCCATCTTTTTTTCATTGTTTCTTCTTTCTCTCTATTTCTTATCTTATAATTTTCTCTACCATAAAGTTTATTCCTTGTTCCTCTCCTTACACCCTAAAAATAAAACCCTAGCCCACCTACCCTTGAGTGTAGGCAATCATCCTAGGGTTGTCCTACATCAGTAACATATTAAGGAACATCTAAATGCAAGAATCAATTGAAGGAGGCAAAATAAAATAAAATAAAATTTCTAGCCCATACACTTCATTAACCTTTTTATCTTTGAACTTTCTTTCAAATAACTTGTTAAGGTACCAATTGACCTAAAAGTTTAAGCTGTTAGGAGAATGTGGAGCTGGTTTAGGCTAAAGCCCTAACATCTTCTTTGAACTTGCACATGAGCTCAATAAATGGAAGTAAACAAGTGGTGAGGCTCTAACTCATAACCTCCTGTGAAAAGAAGGCTCTAACACCATGTTAAGTTACCAATTGACAAAAAAGCTTAAGTTGTTAGATAGAGAACCAACAATCCCTATAGAGCTAATTCAGGCTAAGGCCTTAACCAAGATTGGCAGCATTTGAAAAATAAAAATTAGTAAGTTCAAAGAGCAAGTGCTTCAAATAAATTGGTAAATGACTGATAATTAGTTTGGTCCCATGGTGAATGGGTAGTTTACGCATTATCAAGCTTTGACAGAATATATGTTAAAATATTATATCATCCCAGCAGAAGACCAATTGTGGTTAAAAGAAGCATCAATCCTGGAAGCTGTTCTAGAACCGACAAAAAAAAAAAAACCAACAAACAACCAAAGCTTGATTACGAATCCTTGTATGTAAGGCACCTTAATATATACTGGAGATAACCAATGGAAAGGAATGGTAAGATGTTGGTAGGACAACCAAGAAACCAACACAAAAATAGTTTGCAAACAAAGACACAAAGCAAAATGCTAGTAAGACAAAAATTAAGAACTAGAACACTTTATGAGAAAAGTCAGACTGCAAAAAGAGAGCTATAGCAACCACAGCTTTTAGAAAGGAACATGCAATCTATTATCTTCCTTGGTAAAAGAAATAATGCCTAGGCAGCAAGAACAAGAAAACATCAAGTCAGGAAAAACTGGGGAAAATGCCACTCCTCCCAAATCAGTTGTTTTAAGAAGGGAAACTTCACACACATTATACAATTTCTGACATAGAACAAAGCCATAATGAACACACAGAAAGAACAAGTACGTCAACCCTTGAAAAAGTAACAAAATAGGTTATTTCCTACCTTTTTTTTTTTCTTTTGATGAGAAACAACAATGCCATTGATTAATTAGGATTTAAGATGTACAATAGAAGGATGAGGAATCCTCCTACAAACAAAAGCTAAACAAATAGAACCTCCAAAGTGGTAAGTAAACTAAACACCTATGGTATACCATAAACCATATTGTAAATACAAACAACATCTCTAACTAACCCACACCCTTGGAACTAGACACCGATAACCAATCAAGTTGAACCACAATAAGGGGAATGCCCTTAAAAGTTGTGGTGCAATACGCCCAGAAAGAAGCAAGGAAACGAATAGTATCCTAAAGAACTTCTGAAGTCCTTGCCTTATCTTAAAAAATCCTGGCATTTCTTTCCCACCACACAACCCAAATCAAAGCAAGACAAACGGCTTACTATAATACTAGGCCTCTCTTAGAGCTTCCTAATTCCTTGTATGAGATGGTCATCATGTCACAAATACTCCTCGAAGAAGCCTAATCCATCTTAGTCAATCTTAATAATTTGTACCACAACCCTAAATTCGAAGGACAATGTAAAAAGAGATGATCTACCGATTTTCCATGTTTCATATACAACTTACAAACATCAAGATTGAAGGCTTTGTAGGGTTTTCTCAACTATAGCATGTCATTGATGTTTACCTTCTTGTGTGCCACTAACCAAGCAAAGGACTTTACCTTAAAAAGGACTTGAGATTTCCAAACAAAATTAGTAGGGAAAAAGGAATTAGATCAAAATGGTTAGACAAGACCAAACAAAAACATTTTACTGTAAATAAACCCAATGAATATAAAGACCAAGCTCTCACGGGAACGAATCAAGAGAAGTGCAAACAAGTAAAAGAGGGCATAAGTCTTTCTAGATCTTCCATCTCAAAATCAAAAGGTTATGGCTGAAGTTAAAGTTCCAAGAAAAAGGATAAGTAGACCCAAGAATTGATGAAATAGGAAGGTTTTAGGTTCTTTCCTGCATGTAGTAGTTGCTTTGCATGAGGAACCTCCTACTAATAATTAGATTGCCTCCTACTAATAATTAGATTGTTTCAATAATACCCAACAGACACCTAAGGCATTATCCATGTTAATAAAGGTGAAACGAGGAACTTCACTTTGTCATGTGAAGTTGCCCTACCAATTCCATCCCATGGAAGATTCAATAATACCCAAAGACACCTGAGGCATTATCCATGCTAATAAAGGTGAAGAGAGGAACTTCATTTTGTCATGTGAAGTTGCCCTACCAATTCCAACCCATGCAAGACAATTTATTATTTTCTTTCTCCTTAAAAAAATGCCACAAGAACCCCTTTAGACCTCAAAACATTTTTAGACTTCTCCAAGTGGTGCGTAAACACCTTATCTACAAAGAGAGCGTGTAGTACCTATGCATACATTCAAAAGGGATAAAGCTCTATTTTGACAAGGCAAGCAGCCTCACTGGATCTCCAATGGGAGCACCCCAAACTCTAGAAAGATCTGCTAGCCCTCTCCTCCCAATCTAGCCCAAGATATTGACACTGAATCACATTCTACCAGCATATTAGAGACACCCAAGTCAATTGGCTCTTAGACCCCACAGTAACACTAGGATCTCCACCTCAGAGAAGAACCCACACCAATTAGCTTCAAGAAGGCTCTTCAAATTATCCCTCTCATCTCTAATAAGGCAATCATTGCTCATTCAATCTGGATTACCCAAAGCACAACCATCAATATCGAGTTTCAGGGACCTGGATACTCAAATAATCCACTTGACTCGAAACATCAATCCTCCTCTTTGAGAAAAGAGGAAAGATCTCCAATCCAACAACAGAATGCTGAATGCTGAAATGTGTGCTTCAAATTCCCTGGGTGATAGATATCCACAGAGTTGTGAGGAAGCATACAGTTGCATAAATATTTCATCAATTTTCTCCTGTTCAAAAAACTTTTGCATTCCTTTCCAAAATCAAATTATTCAGTCACAATGAAAACCCTTCCAAACCAACAACCTGAAATCACTGACAAGTTTGCAAAACCTCTCTGTCCTACCCATGCAATCTCAGCTAAAGAAAACAATCTTTGACAAACCTTAAAATAATGTGGGAAATGAAGGAAAATGTGATGATAATTAAAAATACCCAATATCATCACCAATTTCCATGTCAAAACACATACATGAACACAAGCTTGGAATCTCCAATTAACAGTGTCTAGATCTTAGTGTAGTCCGCCAGCAAGCTTTAATGAAGTAGCTTCACAGAAGCATATTCACAAGTCACAAATATTTCTACCACATTCACACTTTATTTATAATTCGTAATATTTGAAAAATTACTATTACAATCTACTAAATCAGCATTATAATGTTTTTAAGTTCTTATTCATCCACTAAACCTCATCCATGAGTACACAATTCAATTTACAAAGCACAAATTTTTCAAAACTAAACTATTATATTTGCCCAACTTTTTCAAACTGTATCATGCAATGCTTTGCCCAGAAATCCCAAATTTTGATTTTGACCAATCTTACATATGCAGCACCTGAAAATGCAACATAAACCAGTAGCACACCAGATAAATTTATGAACAACTGATATTCTATTGAATAACAAATTCAGAGAAGACATTACACCTAATAAAATCAATCCCAAGTTAATGAGTACATATTCGATAGGTAAAGAGAAAAGAACCGGGGAAGAAGGCGTTGCAGTTCATTTAACATAAAAATCTAGGAAAAAACCTTTTTGTCCAAAACCACATTCTTTAGAATATCAAATTTAGTCGCATACAACAAAAACTATTCAATTCAAAATAATAACATTAACCAACAAAAGCAACATCACCAAGCATTATTATTGACTTATTTTCTCATTTCTTTCAATAAAAACAAACTACAAAATAAGGTGTTCCTTTTCCTTTTTTCCCCCTTAATCAGAAGCAAGATAATGCATGGCATTGAACTTGATAAGTACAATTAAAGATGAGAAATCCTTCCACCCCCCCACATAACAAAAAAGAAAAAAAGAACAAAAAAAAACCTGGCCAAAAAGGCAAAGCATGCATATACTACAAATGCAAGCAAAACAAATTGAACATCTTATATTAGAACTGAACATAGTACAACCCAAGACCACACTACACATTTCAAGGGGTAAAAAGTCCTCAACAAAGACACCAAGTGTCTCCTTGCTGGGTAAAATAATCAGCATGTTGGGTTAGCCATATGTAGCATCCAAGAGGAAAAACATCTCAAGTCCCTCACAACATCAATAATTTGATGAATCCACCCCCCAATACATTGTATTCATGAACCTCTTTCCCTATTGGACACCCATGAAATGGCCATAGCGAGATCTCCCCCCTCCAGACAGTGGAAAATTCCAAATCTATAGCTTGCAATAAACCCTCTCAAAAAGCTTGAATCCATGTCTCAATAATTATACTTTCTCCATCAAGTAAAATGCTCTTAAGTACCATACGACATTGATCTCCAAACACTCTCCTAATCTCAAGCTATCATGGACTAACCAAGGAACAACAATCAAAATTCAACTTTACAGAGCACACTAGAGGCAGAAACCAAGTAGGATGAGTCTCCTCAGGAAACTCAAAAGAGGTAACTGCAAATGCATATTTGGTGGAGGTCCAGACATAAGTATAAATATGAACCAAGTCGCAAAGAGTATCCATAGATGTCCATCCATCCTCAAAAATCCCAGCATGCCTTTTTCACCAAATAGTCCAAATCACAATAAGACTAGGATACACCACAGAAACAAACATCTCAAAAGACCATCAAAAGTCTCTGAAGGATATAACCATCCTCCTTGTCACACTTCTGAGGGGTACACATCCCAACAAATATGAATAGCTTATGTCAGAATCTCAAAGCCAGTGGGCAATGTTAAAAAGATGGTCAACTGTTTCACCAATAACTAAGAATGCAAAACCACAATTAGGACAAAAGGCTTTAAAAGGCCTTCTTCTGAATCATATCATTGATATTGATTTTCTTATCAATCACAAGCTATGAGAGGCCTTAACTTTAAGAAAGGCTTTTGAGTTTCAAATGAAACTGGCTGGAAGGAAAGGAATCAAATTAACATACATAGACAAAGCTCTGAAAAAGGAACTGACTTTTTAAAACAACTGGGTAATCAAAGACCAAACTTTCATATTTGGAAAGGTAGCAGAAAAATATTGTAGTAAGGACATGAGACATACTGGTTCCTCAAATTCCTGATCAAAAAGGTTGTGGTGAAAATTAAACTCCCATGAAGGAGATGAAGAAAAAAAGGTATTTAGATAGAAGAAACAAAAGAATCTATGATTCTCACAGGCCTAAAACCATTTGGAAATTAACACCAAGAGGTTGCTCGCCCAACCAAATATCTTTCTAAAAACCTTAAGAGGTTGCTCTTAAGGCTTGGCATGGTGAGAGTTGTGGGGAGCTTCCAGTTCTAGTCACTTTGTTCCACAATTTCAAATTTTCTCCAATCCTTTGCAACCTTTGCATGAACTATGTTGTTTCCAACCTTCAATATGACAGTCTCTCCACCAAGAATTAAAAGCATACTTAAAGTTAGGATCCAACAAGCTCATATTTCAAATCCAGAAGAAGCCAGTCCCCACTTAAAATGATTGGAGCCTAGAGCAATAGAACAATGATAAGAGATAAATCAAGATAAGGATTCTTGAATGCTATGGGGGAAACTCACTTTCCAATCCTGTTACAAACAGAGATCACTTTTTTTTTTTTTTTTTTTTTTATCAGAAACAAAGAAAAATATATTAATAGAAGGAAAGATACATGAGAAAGAAAGAAAAAAGAAACAAAAGAAACCACAAGAAGGATGAGAGGTCCTTCCTACACAATCTGAACAACATAAAAACCCCCAACATTAGCTAAAAACAAAGAGAAACCCCCAAACTCAAACTTTTGAAGCGCAAACCTCACTCCAGTTGAGTTGTAACACATTTAGAGGAACTCCTCTAAAAGCTATAGAACAAGAAGCCCAAAGAGAGGAATAGAACAAAATCAAATCCCATAACGTCTCTTCCGATCTCCCCTTATCCTCAAAAATCCTATTGTTTCGCTCTTGCCACACTATCCAAACCAAAGTGAGGCAAGCAACTTGCCAAAGAGTCTTGCCTCTTAAGGAGTTCCCCAAGCCTTTAAAAGCAATAACCAACATGTCCACAAACCTCCTTGGAGGGACCCAAACCAGCCCAACTAGCTTGAACAGCTTGTTCCAGAGTCCAATGGTAACAGGACAATGAAGAAAAAGGTGATCAATCGTCTCCCCATTTCCTTTGCAAAGAATGCACCATTGAGGACAGAGGGACTTGTAAGGTCTTCTCAACTGCAACTTGTCATTGGTGTTCACCTTCCCATGAGCTACTAAGTAAAGGCAGCTTTCCCAAGAGGAGGATCAACCAACTCACAATCCAAACTAAGAGTCTTGAAACAATCATGAGGGGAATTCATTAGCAAAGCACGGAGTTTGACATTTGGTTTCATTTGAAGAATATTTTATACCTTTGAGAATTGTTGTTAACCTTGTCCTAACCATTTATTGTATCCAAATAGATTTTCCATTTTAAACTAGTATACACTAATCCACATTTTCTATCAAATTTTGTACAGAATATTTTGTCCTTCTTAGAAGGGTTTCTCGTCCTTCTTTGCACTTACTATTTCAATGCAATGAAATGGATGTTTTTTATTAAAAAGGAAAATACTAAGTTAATAATAATAACAGTCTTGAACCACCTAGCTTTTTTGAGCCCCTTTTGATAACATTTTTTGATAAATAAAGAATAAAATTGAATTTCAAAAGAGCCGCCAAAAAAGCGACTCAAGGTATACAAGGAATAAACCCACCATCACTACCAAGGCTCAAATAGGAGAAAAATACCCAAAAAAAATAGAGCCTCAACAAGTGCCCAACTATTCAAAAAACTTACTAAAGTCAAAGGACAATCATCTATAAACAGCTTAGACTTTGACCAAAGAAAGCAAACAAAATCCATTTTCAGCCTTTGGGAAGAAAACACCTTGTTGTCGAATTCTTTGCCTTCCAAAACATCCAAAACAAACATAAAAGGCTTGCACTCCAAACCTTCTTACGTTTTTTGCCCACAAAAGAACCATGTCACCCCAACAAAGTCTCTCTAACTGATAAAAAAAACCCAAGACACCCCAAAAAGCGTAAAAAGCAACTCCCATAAAACCCTTGTTGTTTCACAATGGAGAAGTAAGTGATTATGGATTCTTCATACAAAAGACAAAAGTAACACCTATTTGCTAAAGACCATCCTTGGCTTTGAACTTGATCCAAAGTGAAACCCTTACCCCATGCTGCCTCCCAAGCATAAGGGCTAACTCTAGGTTGGACCTAGGAAAGCAAAATCCCTTTTATTGGAAAAGACCCCCAATTGTTTGGTTCCAAAGTGTTGTAAAGGGATTTAATTGTAAACTTGTCATTCTTTGTCATTGACCAAAGCAAAGAATCTTCCACATCCCAACACACTCTCTTTCCATGCAAACAAGCCAAGAATCTCTCCACACAATCCACCTCCCAATCATTAAAAGGTCTAAAGAAACAAGGATTCCATCCCCCCTCCCTGAATAATGCCAAACATACTCCACTCACACATCCTTAGAAATGGCTAAAGCAAATAAAGAATGAAAGACACAATCAACAAATTATCCTCACACCACTTATCTTTCCCAAAAAGCACCCTCCACCCATTACCCACAAAAAAAGGAACACTTATTTCTTACAAAATCTCAATTCTTCCTTATCGTTTTCCACAACCCAACCCCATACCCCTCTCTCACCTCCTGAGTGACCCACCCCCCCTCTTTCTTCTCCATACTTTTCAACGATAACATGATACCAAAATGCCCTTCTCTTACTCACAAAATGGCCAACTCCACTTGCAAAGAAGAGCCTTTTTAAGAATTAAAAGACTTTTAACATCCAAACCCCCTTTCCTCTTGCCACAACAAACAACAGCCACTTAACAAGATAAGGTTTATGCTCTAACACCCCACCTCCCCACAAAAAGTTCCTCTGAATTTGTTCTAGTCTTAATCGAATAGCCCTTAGTATACAAAACAAAGACAAATAATATATGAGCAAGCTAAATAAAGCACTTTGAATTAAAGTAATTCCTCCTTCTTTGAGAATATATTGTTGTTTCGACATTGACAACCTCTTGCAAAACCTCTCTTCTACTCCATCTCAAGATACAATAGACTTAAACAAAGCACCCAAAGGAGACCCAAATAAGAGGATGGGAGACTACCCACCTTGCAGCCAAGCTCAACAATTAGGTCATCTAAATTCTCCACCTTCTTCATAAGAATTAACTCACTTTTCTCCAGATTAATCCTTAACCCTAAAATCACCTCAAACCACATGAGCAACTAACATAAATAAGTTATTTAATCCTACCCTCTAGAGTAGCCTAATAGGTCAAGGCGAACACTGGGAAGTGTGGTCCCAATAAGTAGCACATAGTTCCGGGTTTGAATCCTGTCATACCCTGAATTTACCCAATTGCGAGGTGGTCAGCACCCCAAGGATTGGATCACCATGGAGAGTCTTAAGGGCTTGGTCATGGAAGATTCCTCGGTTATCAAAAAAAATAAATAAATAAGTTACCTGATCCTGAGAAGTCTTATAGAAAACAAGAGTATCAATACACCATCTTGAATATAATAATCCAAGGAGGATGCTAACTCAACCCATAACTCCTTTCTTAAATTATAAGCATTAGGGTTATAAACAAAAAACAACTAAAAAACGCCTTCACTATTTAATGAAAGGTTGACCAACAGTACAAGAGCCTATAACCAACCAGAAAAACTAAGAAGCCTAGGTCCCACATAATGTGAATACCTCCCAAAGCCCCACAAGATGAAATTTACATACATTTCCTATTCTTTTTTCTTTCATTTTTCTTTTTGGTGATAAGTTGTGGTCATTTCCTATTCTTAGCAACCACACACAAACTACTATGCAATTTTCTATCACATAGTTCTTTTTTTTTTCTGGTCTCCTAAAGCATAACCACCTTAGGAGCTTCATTACACAAAAATTCCTTAAGCGCCTATCTCTTCCTTTGGGACCCCAAACCTCGAAAATTCTAACTAATCTTCATGAAAAACCAATGAAGATCCAAACAATCAAAAACAAAGATCCTTAAGACTCTAATTCATCAATTTTATTTTTTTTATAGATGAAAAGCAATAGTAGTGGAAAGCACCAAAGTACACACAATATAAACAACAGCCTTCAAAAAGCACCCAAAAAAAGGGCAGAAAAACAAAAAATTCTCCCTCCCTCAAACCAAACTCATCCAATCAATCAAGTCAAATAAGGACAACGATCTTTCTCCTATAAACAACTAGGACCAAGAAAACAAATCATACATAGAAATAGAACTTTTAGTCTATGATCAAAGAGCTCTACATTCTCAAACGATCTTCTAATTCATCATACTTCATATAGAGGATTCTAATAAGTTGAAAAATAATGAAGGGGAAAAGAAGAGCAATAGCAACACCATAAACACCTCTTCCCTAACTCCAAACAAGTGCCCACATCCTCCCCCGCCGCCCCCCCCCCCCCCCCCCCCCCTCTTTGTCCTCGTCCACAAAAGAAAAATAAATTAAATTAAAACCAACAACATGATCACACTAAAATAGTTATTCTTATAATATTTTCAAAAGTTCATGTAAATAATCTAGAAGAGTACAAATACCTATGCTATCTCTATAATGTTCAAAACCAACCTAAATAGAGGATTTTTATTCCTTTTCTATTTTGTACCATCATGGAATGGATAAAACAAACAACTAATTACATGGCGACCTACAGTTGCACTTTGCATGGAAGCTTTGGAATGTAGTTCCTTCTATGTAAATAGAATTTCATTGTAACATTTCTTAATTTGGATAAAAATTCACATTTCCCTAATTCTTTTTTGCAGTTTTAACAATTTTTTACCACTTTCACTTCTCTATTGTGATAATAGTTTAGATTTTAATGCACACGCTTGTTTGTTCAAGGTTTCTTGGAGTTGAATTGTAAGAACTATCAGTTCTACGAATTTCCATTTCCCCTTGTATAGCTATATCCAACAAATCCCATTACATTAAGCCGCTACATATTCCATGGCAATGATATTCAAAATCCTGGTCCCACGGCAATGATATTCAAAATCCTGGTCCTCAATTTAAAGGCATTTAGAGGATTGTTGCAGGTGAACAGAAAAGCCCCAGCAGAAGTAAATTGATAACTCTCAGAATCATTTGGACATGCTCAACATTACTCTCAAAGCAATGACTTTGGATGACAAACATTTGGTTAAAGATTTGCAGTCAGTTCAGCAACTTTCTTTATGCACATATAAATTGCTTGATATATACAAAGAAAGGCATTGGTCAAGTTTTCTATTAGTGACCATGGCCGACACCACACATGATATGCTTTACTGTTAAAGAAAAGAATTTATAGATCATAATTTTGAGATGGGGATTCTTATTTTCCACCTCAACTCATTTGTCATAATAATATTTTTCTTTTCTTTAGACAGAAAATATAAGATCATAACATTAATCAACCTAAATGATGAAGGAACTCAACAAAAGATGATGTTTTTCAAAAATTTAGGGGAGCCAAAGATCTAAAAGGGAAGAGTCACAGAGCCTGTCAACTAAAAAGATAATACTGACAATAGTAGACAAATAAATAATCAACTGAACGCCACCAAAAAAAAAAAAAATCAACAAAACATGAAACTGAACACCATAACAAAAAGAAGCAGAGCACGATCCACAAGTGATTACAAAATTAAGGAAAAAATTATTATTAAATATGTTAAATGTGTGCCAGCAGTTATAAAAATATTAATACATTTTCAAATAGCACCTCGCACATTATTAGCTGTATGCACACAGCTGGAGATGAACAATGCTAAATGGTCTCTCAAACAGTTTACAAAACATAAACTGCAGCACTTGACCACCAAATTTCTCTCAGCACATGTAGTGACCATTTTATCCATCGATTAACAATCCTATCATTGGCCAGTGGTGTTGACATCAGCTAACTCCATGATACTCAAACAAGGTGCAGTCTAACATTGTCTAGCCCTGTGATTCCCATTATCTGAACCCCCAATGCAGCAGTATCCAATGCCATTTAACTCCAAATTAGAGAGCTGATCAGCATGCTGTAATAATACCACAAACAAGCAGTAGAATTTGTACTACAACCTGCTTCCAAGCTTCAGTAATCCCTCCAAAATTTTCCAAAGATGGTAAAAAGGAAAAAAAAACTGAGGGGAAAATGCAGTTTACTGCCCACATAAAATTTAAGGCCTTCATTAACCTGAAGATATTTAATAGCAGGTGAAGGCATAATAATATCATGTAGAAAGCAATCAAATACTCCTCACACATTTAAGTACTTCAATTACTACTGACCGGTTCATTTCCTGCAGAGCACCAAGCAGGATGATAACTACAACATTTCAAATCCAACAAGGAAACTATGCATTCTAGTCCAGGAAATATTTAGGAAAGAGGTATTATTAGGGCTATAAACTCTGCACAGTGAATCACATAAAAAAGAACTGTATATGGGCAAATCAGAATTCAAGACTTTTCAGCATGGTTTTTCTTATAAAAGAACCTATGCATGAAATCATACAGACATCCAAGCATGCAATGACCAATTACACCTAAGCATAACTGCATATGGAACACACATTTGCACATGCATATCCCACAAGACAGAAATAAAACTCACATACGAATTTTCTTATATAAAAACTTTGCATGTGATGTAACGATCTTGACTGACCTAGACTGGCCAAAGATAGTGAAATTCATAGACGAAATATGCATCTTGGCGCCACACGCCCCGTATTTTTTTAAATTAACTTGTTTCATTCTTAGCAATATATCTAATATTGATCAAAACATGATAAAAAGTGGTGGTCAACCATTGTTGCTATCAAGTTGACTCTCCATTGCTTAGACACCTATAGCAAATAAGACATTAAGCAGTTCCTCCCAAAAATGGTGTTTACTTCATCCTACATGGCACTTTACAGAAAATTAAACCTTGCAGTTAAGCAGCAAATATCCACATTCATGGCCCCTCCACAACTCATAACCTAGGTCAACTTCATCCAACAGAGGGCATCACCATAAAACCTAACAACTACCAGATGCTAGCACCCATACTGAACATCACTGTTTGTACCATGCTGATAAACAAGATAGAAATACCTAATTTAAACAGTCAAGATTGAGAAAAGCTAAAAATAAGGAAACGCCAACAGAACACCCCCAAAGTACTCAAAAATAAGCTAGGAATGAGAGGTTCCTGAAAAAATGAAAGCTGTCATATCTGACTTTTGCACACAACACTCCTAAAAAGAAATGTCTGAGAGTAAATTTTCCAAGGATAAAAGCTGCTCTTCACACTCCCAAAAAGAAATATCCAAGGGATAAAATTTCCAAGAATAACCATCAGCAAAGGATAACAGAAAACTTGGCATAATTAGTATGATATTTTAGGCCACATGATAAGATGGACTCAGTCAGCAGGCTAGTATAAGATTTTAGGCAAAACAAAAAAATGGAAACCATTTCTATCAACAACAATCACCAAAATATAACCATCACCAACAATACTGCACCGACTAAAACTAGTCAGCAACCCAAATTTGATGGCACAGTTGTAGCTTACTAAACACCACAGGCCATCTACCCTCCAAACCCAACTCAAACGAATGCCCAAGATTCCAGAACCAAGGACATCCCCAAGACTATGCCATGCCAGAACCAGCAAGCTATACGGTGACAGTTAAAAGGCATAATTTCAGTTTATTATTACCGATCAAATTTCTAAACCAACTGAAGGAAGTGCATGGTTAAACATGTGGAGTATCACTAAGTTAGATAACAAATTTTCAAGTACCTGGAAAAAAGTTAGATCGGTTGCCTCTTCTCCATTGGCAGGGAAGAGGATGAAACAAGGTCAACCAAAAATTAGTCAAACCAATGGAGTCAAAATAGCACTTTCTAGCATTTCACCCAACCTTGTCAATCTTTATTTTTCTTCTGACACTAGTTCAATTTCAATGCCAATCGACTTTGCTTGCTTTGTTAAAAAATTTTACGCATGCTTTACAAGATTTAATTTCATAACTAATTTATCATACAAGAAATAACTTATTGTCTATGACCTAGAAAATTGCATAAAGGATCACATAGAAACAGAGAAAAAAATTAAAAACACAACAAAGTATATGAGCAAAGAGATAGATAAAGTGAAAACTCACCAATTGACAACAGTAATTGTCAAACAGCCAGAAAGACTACTAGCCGATTGCAACAACGTTAGTAGAACTCCAATAATCCTATTTGCATCTGACATGAGTGAAGCTGGATCTAGAACTGGGTGACCACCAACCACCCAAGAAATATTAAAAGCCCGTCCACTTCCTGTATGGGACAGCCAAACGACACCTCAAAAACAAAAATAGATAAACAAATAGTAACAAACAAATAAACAGACAAACTTACTTTTCAAAGAGTTCAAAATTCAAAGCCTTGAAATGACCAGCAAAGAAATAACGTCAAAAAGCTAAACAGAATTGTGTAACCTTTCAGGCCCACACAAATGAACAAACAAATTACCTTCTATAGAAGATTTTTCAAAATCATTAGCATCAGATGTAAAATGTAGCACATATGTTTCCAAAAACTTCATCGCCAGTATCTTCACCCCAAAAGGACCAGGCTACATATCAAGTTCAACTTCAGATTAGCCGTAAATTTCAGGTCACAGAAGCTAGGAAATGACAAATATTTTATTTTAATGTTCAATATTTTTTAATATCTAAATGTAACAATTCACTGATAGTTTTACAAATGAGACAAGAATAAGGTGAAAAATAAAGTAGAATATCTGATCATATTTCAGCACAATCCTACATAAACAGCTAAACCACAAACACAATCTAAGAAGTTAAACCAACATATCACAGACCAAATGTGACAGAATGTCCCTAATGAATATTTTTTTGATAAGTAGAACGTCCCTAATGAATATGAGAAGCATATAAAATCTCCTTCAGGGGAAGGAGAAGCTTATAACATGAGTGCATATTAAACTAACTGAAGTGTCAACCAGAGCCGTTAGCATGAGCAACCTGGGGAAAAATCGCACAAAAGTAAAGACAGGAGATGTTTAAACCCCTCTCCTCCCAAACAGACCCAAAACAATAAAAGTGAAAATGTAGACATCAACCACTGAAAATGGAAATAGAGCTTTTGTAAGTGATGTGTCATCAATCGAGACTAGGTTTGGCAATTTATTGTATGCCAAACAACATAAATGAAGTTTGAAAATCTATTAGCAATAACTAACAAATGAAAGAGACAACTAAAGGCGATTCATACCCCCAACGCAATGGCAAGGACCGCATCCTTCAACTTAACCATCCACACCCAAAGCTCTTCAAGCCACCTCTCAACTTTACCATGCCGATGGAACTACAATTTTTCAAAATAAGTATAACATCTTCACATGTGATAAAGAAAAATTACATTGCAAAAACCATGGATTAAGGAGTATGCAAAATGAATTTAGAACAGCGGAAAATTGAAGTGAAACTCGTTATGAAATGCTTAGAATAACCTGTGATGATCATTCTCAAAATTCTTTAAAAGTTGTCTCAAAATGTTCGTCGCGATTTTTCCCAATGGTTAGGCATGGGCAATCTATGGTCTTTAGAATATCATGAATCCAAAACCAACAGCAGGATTTTATAATTTGAAGCAGAAAATGCTCTTAATAACCACAAATGATCCTAAACAGATTTTTAAAATGTGCATAAAATAAAGAACAAAAAAAATAACCATGTATTTTTCCATATAGAGGTAAGATGAGAGAGAGAGTAAAAGAGTGACCTGCAGGGCCAACTCCTCTAGAACACTGCAAAAGAAATTTGTCCCACTAACAATAGATTGCTTTGCAATAATAGAATCGCCATCTCTCAAAAATACTAATAAGACTGATACTAATATAGAAGAATGCTCCATTGCTTTCAAACCAATCTCTTCTATTGCCCTGCCACCACATAGAATGAAATTAGAACAAAAATTAAGAACCACACAATCAGCCCCTGGCAGTTACATGATAAACCAGGTGGTGGCCTTCAAACAAAAATTTGAACTGACATGTAAATATTCAGTCTCAAAAATTCTTAGACACCCAAATAGATAATCAAACCTTATAGAAAAATAGTAAATAACCAAGTCTCGGAAGCTTGAATCAAATTTAAAAAAATAAATAAAGAAAATGTACGCCCAAGCTTTGAAAATGTGCTGAAAAGTGAAGTTCAAACAACTTATGTCTGAAACTACCAAGTGAAACACAAATTGATTAGCACTGGCCTCCATGTTCTCTCTCATTTCTAGGAAAAAGAACTCTGAACTGCATTGTTGATCTATTGAATTCTAGGGTACTATAGGATCAATGGTTTACTCGGTTAACTCAATAACCAGAGCCCATCAGTCCAAGACCATGTGATGAAGTACATGAGCTCATTGATAATCCGAATCATCCGATATCACTGATAAAAAACCAGATGTGATGTTTCTTTCATAATTGGTGCCATGCACAATATGTGGGATGCTATAATAAAGGGGGAACCCCCACGTCTCTAGAAAATTTGAGAAATAAAAATGCATCTTCCACCACTCTGACCCCCAGAGTCTGACCAACAGTCTGCTTATAAATTTCAATACAAAAACAGAAGAATTGTGGTTTTTGGCCTTCTTTAACAAAACAATAATCAATAATCTAAAGGGGACGGAAAAACAATAGTTAATTATCAATCACCGAAGAGAACAGCTTACGAGAATCAGCCGATGATACAGTTGAAGAGAATTGTTCATTCTCCGCATCTTTTCCAAGAAAAAAGAAAAAAGAAAAAGAAAAATGTTTACGACAATCCCATAACACAAGGCAGATGGAAACTTGGGACGAATGGAAATTAGGGTTTGGAACTCACTCTATGAGAGATTTTCGAACTAGGGTTTCGGGAGAAGACTGAAGCTCGACTAAGTAGGGAAAAAGCTCGGCTGCAAATGAGGGGTGGACGGCTAGTAAGATATCTTTGGCCTGTCTAAGAGAAGAGAGCTTTACGGCCAAATCTCCATGGTTGTTGGCAGCGGCGAGGAGAGCCAGTGCTTGGTCTCGGGAAGCTCCGGCCATATCTTGCCCTAGAATCCAATTTTGAATTTCTAGGGTTTTGAAATCAGGGGTGTTGCCAAGGTTTAAATGGCTACTTTCACAAACAAAACAGCGGGCTTGATTCGATTATTTGGTGTGGACACTCGGCATGTCAACTTATGTTAATACATTACACACTCACACGTGCACGGGCTGAGCGGTTGAGGATGAACGGACGGTCCCAGCTGCAATTCATCATAATCCATGGTCTTTTTGGTAATTAAAACGATCAAAAAAAAATTAAAAAATTCAAAAAAAAATCTTCAAATCCTATTTTATAAAAATACGCTTTATCCATGAAAGTATAAAACCAATGCGAAGATTCTTGAAAACCAAGGGGAAAAGGTAGTAAATTCACTGGATTCGCCTCCACCTCTTCTCTTGATTAATTAAAGTCATTATACTTTTCGTTGTTCTTCTTTTATTTGAATTCCTTTAATATAAGTGCTTTACGTGGAATGCACCAAAATGTAATTACCCCTTTTTCTGCGTTATTTTCCATATAAATAATCATCCCCCAAACACACACACCAACTCCATTAATGTCTTTTTCTATTTAACTAGCCTCTTGTTAATCCTCCATCCTAATGCAAACAAAAAATGTCATTTTACTCTTTATTATAAACAATTATTAAAAATTTGTTAGAGATTTCTTTATCATAATATTCAATAGTTAACAAAAAAAATCAACATAAATGGTTATTTTTTTAATAATCATTATTTTTTATTTTTTTATTTGCACGCAAATACCAAAACAATCATCTTTAAAAACATTTCTAATGCAAGCAAAACACTCTAAAAGTGTTTCTACTAGATATGTTCACGTGTTTTCTTTTGCCATTCCATATTTAGATTCAAATTCAAACATGTTATGGATTAATATTACATCTCCAAGTATGTATATATACAACTCAAATTATAACTCGCCTTAACCATTGTTGTCACTTTCTTTAATGTTTTGCCTTCATAGATTTATTACTTAATATATGTGGGACACTCACCATTGTCTATCATGGTTCTCGAACATAGTCTGCCCCGAGGTATATTAGCACAAAAGTCATATAACTTCTTCATCCATTCCAAAGTGCCAAGTGGACACAATCCATCGGGGCACTGTGTATTCCTATCTGACAAGCATTAATTGCAATGGGTATTAAGTGCATTAATGCATTAATTGACACAATTGTTATGAGGTTAAAACGTCAACCTTTAAGGCTTAGCAAGACACGACAGTCATTATGATATGACAATCATTGGTAGTAAAAATAGTAATGCTCAATGGAATGTTCAATCGAGGTACTTAAGAAGATGTTGGGTATAGATAAATAACCATTATTGACCATATAAGGAATGTAGATTATTATTTTTTCCACCAAAATTTTTGTTAAAGTATTTAATATTTGACTTAAGTTTTGGAGGGGTGTGCAAAAAAAAACACATATGAACATTCCTTTGTATAAGTGCAATTGCTATCTACATCATACCAAAGCTAACCGAATACCTTATTTGTTGGCCATGCACCAACAATATCAATGAGAATAATATATTCATTTAATAGTTTTAAAAATTTGTAAATAAATTTTATCAAATAATTTTTACATTTTGAGTAAAAGTTAATCAATAAGTTTTAAAGTCAATAATTTAAATAATATAATTTAAAGTAATTTTAAATTGTTAAGTGTTAATTATTCAAAGTAATAAAATGGATTTGGAATATTTGTTGCGTTTAATTTTTAATTTTTTTAATTTCAAAATTTGTTGCATTAGTTTATTGTTTATTTAATTTATAAATCTGATGGAAAGAAGTCGAGTTCATATCATCCGAAGGAGGGTAACGCTGTCATTTAAAAACTTAAGTTAATTTACAAATATACCCTCCACTTACGGTGTATTGCGGAAGTCTGAAAAGAGAAGGGCGAGAGGGAAATCCAGGGTTAGGGTTTGCAGCAATGGAGGGTTGGGACCCAAACACGAAATCGGCACTGACGCAGATCCCTCTTCTATCCATAAAAGCAGGTCCACGCGACGGAGCAGCATGGACGCAGAGGCTGAAAGAGGAGTACAAGGCATTGATAGCCTACACAGGGATGAACAAGTCCAACGACAACGATTGGTTCAGAATATCGGCGGCCAACTCTGAAGGAACCAGGTGGACCGGCAAGTGCTGGTATGTTCATAACCTCCTCAAATACGAGTTCGACCTGCAATTTGATATCCCTGTCACATATCCCTTAACTGCCCCCGAGATCGAGCTTCCTCAACTCGATGGCAAGACCCATAAGGTTCTTTTATTTTTATTTTTCGTAGCATTGCCTTTTTTGGCAATTAATTTTCGCAGGTTTTTATTTTTTATTTATTTTTTTATTTTGGTGGTTTTGGGTTTCAGATGTACCGAGGAGGGAAAATTTGTTTGACCGTGCATTTCAAGCCTCTCTGGGCCAAGAACTGGTACGTGTTTTCTTTGAAATGTTAATTAAGTTCATGTGTCTATTTCTTGCGATCTTTTGACCCATTTGGCTGAATAAAGGACCGAGGGAAACAAAAGGAGAAAGGAAATTTATAAACTTTATGCTGGTGTTGATTTGGTATCTGTCAGATATATGGTGTCAAGAATTTTTTCTCCTGGCCAATGTGAGATATCATAATCACCTTCATGTAGGCATAATGTTCTCATGAAATTTTAGGGCCATAATTACCTATTCATGGCAAGATGCAAAACAATAAAAAGGAAAATGAAAAGGCTAGATCTAATGTTAACTCAATTATTAAAAGAAACTGAACTTTATAACTGAAAATGGTCTTCACACTTGATCTAATCCAACCCCCACTAAACTAAGAAGTCTATGGGACCATTTCCCATACGACTACATCTCTAATAACATTTTGTAACACCTCGAACTCGGAGGCTAAGGGTTGCATGTTAATTAACACGTTAATCTCAAAGAACCAAAAGGAGAATGACTTTGACAAGCTAAATCAAATAGCAACACGATGCTTTCTAAAATTATTTAGAATAACAATATGGCTAAAATAAAATATCTTCCAACATAATGATTAAGTCTCTAAATTTGAGTTAACATTCTCCCAAAACAAGAATATCAACTAATAGCTAATATTAAGAAATCAAATATCAAATTAGCAATTCCTAAAATCCATAAAATGAGCATGGGCTAGAGAACTAATGCAAAATCCCTTCCTAATCTACACTAATATTGGCTATTATTTGGAGTACCTAAAAAGGTTTAGAAAAGGGTTAGCTGGACAACCCAACAGGGAATAACTTTTTTGATAGGTAAATAAGAAAATATATTAAAAGTGGAAAGAAAAGGTGCACCAAGTACACATGGAGGATACAAAGAGTGCCAAAAAGTAGGCAAAAGGAGAAAACATCAAATTGTTTTTTTGTTTTTTTTTTTTGATAGATGGGAAAACATCAAACCATTACCCAAACCAAAGGGCTTCAAAACCGATATAACCAAGCCCTAATATCCTAAGAATACAAGACTAACAAACCAACCATGAAAAACGAGCAACAAGAGCCTACCTCACCAAAAACCACACCCCTAAGCCACTACCTGACTCGCAAACCCACAAACTCAAGAAAAACAAAGAAACCAATGACTATGAAAACCTAACACAAAAAGAGAAGATGATAAACAACCTTTTCCTCTCCACCTCCTGTCCCCACATTTGACCTATCCTAGGCACTTAGAAATCAAATCCAACCTATACTTCCTACTTCTTCTTCTTTTATCGCTTGACGGATTGTAGTTAACGGAGCAATCCAACTTTCGAAGTTTCATTTCAAACTGAGAAGCAGGGGAAGGCCTTCTCTTACGTCTTGATCTTGCTACTTTATGACCCTTTTGGGCTTCCAATTTTCTCAATAGGGAGTCAACTTCCTTCTTAAAGCCTTCCATAGGCAAACCTAAGTACTTACTGAAGGAGACAAAATTCCTGTAAGCCAAATTTGCGAAGTTTTCCCCGAACACCACATTATTCCCTCCCATCGAGTCTTCCCTTGGGCAATCCTATTGTAAAACAACATTTTCAGTTCGCACTCATGTCAGTGGAAGGAAGAGTTATTGGGAAGTTCAGATCCAAACCCTTTATGGAAAGCAAAAGCAAAGGCCTGAACTCCTCAACCTTGCTTTCAACCAAAGACCCCTCATTCAACTCCCTCCATGGGATAAGGCTATTATCCCTCGCCAACAAAGCACCCCCGTCTTTGAGAGAAAAAGAAGAAGGAGATGGGGCAAGAGACCTTCCTCCCCAAGAACAAAGCAGTACACATACCCAAACCCGCAAAGCCATTCGCTTCAACCAAGAGGGTGATATTAGCAAACGACAAACCAATCCGAGGACATAGAGCCATTGACAAGATGTAGGGATCAGGAGGAAGCATTTGGGTCCTCAAATCTTCACTAGTAAGCATGAGGGGTCTCTTGAGAGAACCATTGGGTCTGCTAGTGCAAGGGCCCTTAGCATAAAAGGCTTGGCCCAAAGCAGGGAAGTCAAAATCCAAAGTGGGTCAACCCAAAGAGCAATGGGCCAAGGCAGTAGGAGGAAGGCTAGGCCTAATGTACTCAAAGCTTGCCGCTTCCTAGCTTGATGGAGACAAAGGGCTTGAACCTCTGCTTGTTGACCCAAAATGGGCAAAAAAAGGTAGGTTCATTGGCCGACACCTCACCAACCCTGCAATCACCAAATCATTGTTGCAAGCAGAGGGCCTTGTACCCTTCAAGGCTAGGTTAACACGCAAAAGCCCTATTGACATTGTTTGACAACGTGCAAGATTCTCAAAGTCTACCCCCACTCTCTTTGCTGCATGTGGCTTACCCTTGCAAGCGTCCCTAACTTCTAGCACCATGCAATCCTCATTCGATGGAGCCGTTGACAAACTTGGTGGAGCCTCTCACCATAACTAAACAATGCAGGTTGAAGACCCTACCTCCACATGTAAGAGCCTAAGCATCCTCTTCTCGTTGGAGCAAACTAGAATTATGCCTTATTGTAAATGTCATTTCTTCTCTATCTCCACATCCACAAGCATAAAACCTTTGCAAACATCAACCACTCTCTTAAAGAACTCCATTCCCCTCAAGCGCGCAAGAAGCCTAATAACTATTGCCCAAGTTTCTTTAGCAAGGGTCCCTTCCTTGAGACAACCCGCTTTTGTGCTCCACCAATCTATTTTCATACTTTTTCCTTTTACAATACAACACCCTAAGCTCCGCAACTCTTTAGAGTCCTTAGCGTTATCAAAAACTAACAAAATCAAAGCACTATCGAGCCACTTTAGATGAAGATTCCCAACCTGACTCTAGTTTCTTCTGACCCATGAACTAAGTGAACCCAAGTCTGGTGCCTCACTAGCACAACCATCCCAACTACCCATAAGACAAAGCTTCAAGCGCTCCAGATTACTCTCTATAACCTCTTGCCCGTACCATTAGTAACTACATCTATGCAAGAAACATCTTTGCATTTCTTCTACACTCATCCTTCTTTGTCCAACAAACTCCTTTGTCAACTGTGAGGAGTTGTTTGCTGGCACATCACCAATGCTCCTTAACTTGCTTGCTAGGGTCTTCCACTCCCCTCTAATACCCCTCCCTTTTAGGAAGATTGAAATCTTTTTCCCTCATATTACAAAACCGAACATTGTAAGAATCTTCATGCGTTATTACTTTGGAGTTCCAACTTAAAAACCCTTCCTCCTTCCTTCCACTCTGATTTAATAGGCAAATTTTCGTAGTCGTCGCAACAAAGTTTAACCCCCTCCAATAGCTAAACAAAGCCTCTCTCACCAAATTTGATCCATGAGGAAAAACCCCGTCCCCTCTTTGCAATTAGGTCAACTACCTTTCCTTTAACCATCTCCTTTGAGATCTCAAAGGATTTCGAATCCACCCCAAACAAACACTTTCCCCCCATTCTTGTAGAGAACTACATTACAGCAAACCCCTTGGGTACAACAACATATATATATGAACCCTGATCAAGTATATGTTATCAAATAAAAAAATGGCGTTATCATGTCATAACATTTGAATCATGTGTACGGGTATCAAAATTTTAAAATATATGTGCTAACTTTAGAGACCTTTTTTTAATAGGTAAACAAGAATAATTCATAATAAAAACCATTTTATACGAATAATCATGAAACTCTGGTGCTAATGGAAAATGTCCAACATAATGGGACTTAAAGAAGTGGCTAGCTTCAAATGTTCCTCGACGTGATGGTCAAAACCGTATTCAATATGATGGTATGCAGTAGGTGAGTAACTATCCTACCGATTAGGTTACATAACAAATTATCACTACTCTCACCAAGGGCAGTAAAGGTCAACAATTTATTCCTTGCTGACTAGAGGTTGGATAACTAGAGTATATGAACTTTAAATAAATGCTGCACTTGTATGGGTAAGAAAAAATATTAAAATATCCCAGTTTCAGAATTCAAAAGTTAGACAAATCTAATTTCAGAATGTTATTTAATGTACTTGATCGCTCTAGAAAAATATTTTAATTAATTATTGGAAAATAAAAATAGTAAAAAAATAAGACTCATACCCTTACTTGAGATTTAAGTGCAACAATGGAGGTGAATGGATGCCTTGGAAATTTCAGAATACCTGAACAGAATTTAGAAAGGTCCTATTAGACAAAGTTATATTTGTCTCTTTATTTAATAACTTGAATTTTACTTGAAGTCTCCTAATAAACCTATCTTGAATTTGATAAAAAAAAAAAAAAAAAAAAACCCTAACTTGAAGGGCTAATGTATTTATCAACTCTAATTGCTACTTTAATATGAATAGAATTTAAAATCTAGTTACCCTTTCAATTTAGGGCTAATTCCCTTACGGGTGTTCATGAATGTTTAAGATAATCATGGATATTCATGAATATTTAAACTTCCAAGCATCTCCCTAAATGTTCCAATAATATTTTAGGCTTATGATTTCATGCCAAATATGTCCCTAGATGTTCTAAGCTAGAATTCCATTATCAAAAGGAATGAAGAATTTTTTTTATTTTTTTTATTTTTTTTTCAAAAGGAAAAGCATTGATATGACTCAAACCCTCACCTTTAAGCCAAACAATATCAAGCCCTACATTGCTAGGTTATGTCCAAAAGTGGCAATTTATACCATCAAGATGAAACCTTAATGGTTCCAAAATGCAGGAAACTAAACCTCTATAGAGCTTGAACTTGGGACCATACAAAACAAGGATTTTGGAGATCACAGTACCACAAAATTGCATGCTTGTGTATGGTGGGTTGATCATTTATATATATATAGATCCCTTCATGCAAATCCTTTGTGTCAAGATTAAAACTAAAATCGAATATTGTAAACCTTGATTTATGTTTTCAACTTTCTCTCTCTATTTTTTTTTCAAGATTTAATCAAATTCCATAAAGGTTCAAAATCTTTTGCTACAAACTAAAATCAAAGATCCTAATCTCAAACTTAGAGAATCCTTGGAGAATCAATGATAAGAATTTACTTACCTTTAAGAGATGAAATTGAGAGAAGAATTCTTGACGGTTTAGATGTGGAAGCCCTAGTATTTCTTCTTGCTCATGTATGACTAATCATAATAGGGATATAATTATCTGGGGCTTCTATTCTATCTATAATTTTATTTATTAATTTTGCAAAAGAAATCTTTTGTTTTATGCGTTTATACCTTTCCCCTATCATTATTTTTTTCATAAATATTTATGAGCAAACGTCCTTCTCCTTGACATTAGATTTGGAGTTTTACATCTTTACCCATTAAGGAATGCCAAGGGTATTTGACTTGGGTCTAGGTAGTGGTAGAGATTTGAATGCCAATGTTGAATATAATGTATTTATAATGTACAATCTTTCTTTCCTTTCTTAATATAGGTCACATATATGGTAGTTAGTTCAACCTAGCCTTGTATATATATTTCTCTATTGTAAGAAGTTAATCATATGAATGAGAATTAAGGTTTTCTCTCTCTCTCTTTCAATATGGTATCAGAGCCAAGGGAGAAAGCTTTATTCTTTCTGGTTTACCCGTGTAAATAATTCCGTGAATCCGTCTAGTGACCGTGTTTCATTCCTGTCACCTTTTCCATCTCCCAAAGCTTTTCGATCAGTTATATCGTGGTCAGAAAACCCTTATCACAGTCAACATTTTTCTGGTGATTTTTTCCGGCGATGTTTTCCGACACCAACCACATCATCAGGAGCGCAAAGAGGAGATCTGCAACTTTTCTCAAAGCATCGGAGCCAAAAACCGATCCACGCGCCGTTTTTCTTCAGAGCCTGAATCCCACACGCCGGCGTGTGAGGGTGCGTGGCCTACTTTTTGGTGCTGAGCTTCTACCAGCAGGCTCGTCCGGCGTCGTCTTGCACTTCTAAGCCTCCGTCAGTCCTCTCCGAACCCTGCTTCTCCATTTTTTTTGGCATTTCAGCCTCCGCGGGTCTTCTTTCAGCCTCCTCCGGCCTCCGATGGCAGCTCCCTTCCTTGGCTAAGACCTGTGTGTGCCTTGGGAAGGCCTCTTCTTCATCTCCAGTCACTTTTCTCCTTTGTTTGGGTCCCGACATACCGGGTTCTTCTTCCACAGCTGTGATCCGACCTCCTTTTAGGGCTCTCTTCGATCCAAACGTGATTCAATCTCAGGTGAAGTGGATATGGCGATTAAAAGTCCTATTTTTACATCCGTCATCTCCAGATCTCCTACTATCACATCGGAAAAATTGATTGATAGTGAGAATTATCTCTCCTGGTCAGCATCCGTGAAACTCTGGTTTATGGGACAAGGTTATGAGGATCATCTTGTTACACCTGAGGATGCTATACCTGATGTTGACAAAGTGCAATGGAAGAAAATCGATGCATAATTATGCAACATATTATGGTAATCTGTTGATCCCAAAATTTTACAGCATCTTCGTGCCTACAAAACCTGCTTTAAATTTTGGACTCAGATTAAAGCAACACCTTTTCAACCACTTTCAAACCAAAGACTTGGGCAAACTCAAGTACTTTCTGGGACTTGAAATAGCTCAATCCAATTCAGGTGTGGTCATGTCACAAAGGAAGTATGCCTTAGACATCTTGGAAGAAACAGCTATGTTAGAATGTAAACCTGTTGACACTCCTATGGATCCAAATGTCAAACTTGTACCAGGACAGGGGGAGCCTCTAAGAGATCCTGGGAGATATCGACGACTTGTAGGCAAACTGAACTACCTCACCATCACTCGGCCAGACATCTCTTTTCCTGTGAGTGTGGTTAGTCAATTTCTACAGTCACCATGTGACAACCATTGGGATGCTGTGATCGATATATTAAAGGAACACCAGGCCAAGGTATGTTGTATGAAGACAAGGGTCATACCCAAATTGTTGGTTACACAGATGCAGACTGAGCTGGTTCACCCTCAGATAGGCGTTCCACCTCAGGGTATTGTGTTTTTATTGGAGGTAACTTAATATCTTGGAAGAGTAAGAAACAAGATGTAGTGGCCAGATAATAAAAAGATGCGAGAGAGAGAGAGCGTGGGCGACCCTGCGAGCGAAGAGGGAGAAGGGGATAGCAGGGCGGAGAATCGAGGGAAGAGGAAGAGAAAAAGCTTCGTGGTGGAATCAAAGGAGTTTGAAATAGTGTCTGAGGAGAAAAATGGTAAGAGCTTTGCCATTATCTCGGAGAGCAAGGGAGGGGTAGTTTCTTGGGTCCGGCTAGGGCCGGCGAGTGTGGGTCTACTCTTAGAAGGGCTGACACAGTGCTTGAAGGACGGAAAAGATGGCAAATGGGAGAAAGGGTGGAAGGAAAAAGGGAGGGTCTACTCTCTGGTAAGAGAGACTAACAGGGCCGGGAGTTTCATCCGCTTGGGGGTGACGGATCAGGAAAAGAGGAGATTTGGGATTTGCATACCAAAAGGGAGAGGGGAAAAGGGAGGATGGGTGTCGTTGTTGGAGTCCCTCTTGTGGGCTGGATTTCGGCGCGAAGGAAAAGCAGTGGAACAAGGGCCAGGGGAGTCGGGCAGGTCATATGCAGAGGTGGCCAGGGGCTTGGGGTTAAGGGATTCCGCAAGGGTTAGAGTAGAGCTGAAGGAGGAGGATATACGGAGCAACGTGAACAGACTGAAGCATTGTCTGATAGGGAAATGGAAACCTAATTCGGCTTGCGAAGAAGATCTATCGAGGCTGGGGTGGACAGCGGCAAGAGCGTGGAGATTGAAAGGAAAGTTAGGGCTGGCCAGACTGGGAAAGGGCTGCGCTTTGATGGAATTTGAGACGGTGGAAGAAGCTAAGTGGGTCCTTGCCGCGGGGGAAAGATCAGTGGGAGGACTCCATTTGGGCTTGGAGATGTGGAGTCCGAGATTTGGATGCGTTGCAGAGGATGAAGAGAGGAAAGATGCGTGGGTAAGGATCATGGGGCTCCCAATCTCGTTGTGGGTGCCGTCGGTTCTGAGGAAAGTGGGGGATGAGTGTGGCGGTTTCGTAGGAATTGATCCTCAAACAGAAAGGAAAGAGGATTTGGAATGGGCAAGGATTAAGGTTAGGATGAACGGAGGCTTCTTGCCGAGTTCGCTGGAGATTGGGGTGGAAGGGGAGATGTACGTTGTATCCCTGTGGTGGGAGATCCTGCCGGCATTGAGAAGAAACCAGGGGGATGGGCGTGAGGATGCTGGACGGGGTGATCGCTTTCCACGCGCGGGTTGGTGCGTGGGAGAGAAGCTGGGCGCTGGAACCAAGGAGCAGCGCCGGTCAGAGGAAGTGACGGGAGAGCAGGTGGGAGGGGAAGGGGGAGAAGTGTTTGAAAAGTGGGCCCATGTCGGGCGGGTGGCCCGACAGAACTCTGGTCCAGCGGGTGATGGGTCAAGCTCCTCTGGATCGGGGCTTGGCCTCGTGGGCTTGAAGCGGGATAGCGGGCCAGTGTTCCAAGGCCCAATGGAAGCAGGTGGGTTAGAGTGTGGGCCGGCTGAGGTTCAAGCCCCTGATGGAATGGCGCTCCTGGCCCATGGGCCTGATGTTTCGGCTGGGGGTCTTCTGGGCCAAAGGCAAGCCAAGCTCATGGGCATAGGCCATGAAGAAAATCTGGGCCTAAAAATGGAAGGGGATTTTATAAAGTGTCGCGAGAAGGAGATCTTTGGAACGCAGATGCCGGCTCCCCTGTGCTCCATGGCAGAGAGAGCGATCGTGGAGGAAGCTCTCAGGTACGGGTCCTCTTTAAATCTTAGGGTTGGGGATTCTTCTCCCTCTTCTTCTTCTCTTTTTGGTCGGACTCCGGCGAGGGAGTATTGCGACCTTTCTGGGGATTTAAGGGTGAGCCGCCAGCAAGAAAACAACATAGAAGATGCAGCTTCAGGGGGGGAGCCAGCGCGAAGAGAGGGCTGTTGGGATTTAGTTGCGATTAATGGCGATGCTCTTGAGGACCAAAACCCGGACTGGATGCCAGCCGTGTCTGGATCCCAGGCCCAAAGGAGTGTGAAGGAGACAGATTGGGAAGAAAGCAGCTTGGCTAAGTTCAGCAAGCTGTTGGGTTTTTCAATAGAGGGATTGGAGAGGGAGATCTTGGATTTCCTGTCTAAAATAAGGAAAAGACGGGAAAGGATACATAGCAAGGGATTATTGGAGAGAACTAAATTTGAGAGGGAGCTCAAAAGGCTGGAATGCTCAGTCAAGTACAAGGGGAAGGAAAAGAAGAATAATTCCATGAAAGATGGAGGGGGCCAATTGCTGTTGGGTTAATGAACCTCAAACTAATGAGCTGGAATGTGAGGGGTGCAAATGACGTCAACAAAAGAAGGATTATTAAGTCTGTAATTAGAAAACAGAGGGTGGATTTGGTGTGTATCCAGGAGACAAAAATTCAGTTAATGACTGATGGGGTGGCGAAAAGCTTAGGGGTAGGGAGATTCTTAGACTGGAGAGCTATTGCAGCTGCTGGTGCAGCCGGAGGTGTTTTGGTTTGTTGGGATAAAAGGTCCTTGGAATTGTTGGAGTGGGAGGAGGGCATTTTTTCAGTTTCTTGCAAATTTAGAACTGTGGAAAATGGGGCAACATGGGTGTTCACGGGTGTGTATGGCCCCTTCAACAAAGAGGATAGGGAGTGTTTCTGGAATGAGCTAGGAGCAGTGAGAGGTCTTTGGGGTGACCCATGGTGTGTTGGGGGTGACTTTAATGCTATTCTCGCGCAAGGAGAAAGAAGCAGGCAAGGGAGGGTGACCTCAGTTATGAGGAGGTTCGCTCAGGTTATGGATGACCTTGAGCTCATTGATCTTCCCCTCCAAGGGGGAATTTTCACGTGGAGTGGGGGGCTTCATAACCAAGCCTGGGCAAGGCTTGACAGATTTCTGGTCTCGTCCAGATGGCTTGACCAGTTCAGCAATGTGACTCAGAAGAGGCTATCTAGGCCTACATCAGACCACTTTCCAATTACAATTGAAGGGGGTGGCAAAAGAAGAGGCCCCTCACCTTTCAGGTTCGAGAACATGTGGCTAAAAGTGGAAGGCTTTAAGGAGCTATTGAGGAGTTGGTGGCAGGGGATATCGGTTAGAGGTAGGGCTAGCTATAAATTGGCAACAAAACTGAAAGGAATTAAACAAAACCTTAAAATCTGGAACAAGGAGGTGTTTGGGAATTTGGAGAGTAATAAACTGGCTGCCTTGCAGCAAGTGGACTATTGGGACCAAGTGGAAAGTGAGAGGAGGTTGTCTGAGGAGGAATTCTCTAGAAAGAAAGAAGCAAAAGAAGGATATGCTAAGTGGGTCATGCTGGAAGAGACTCACTGGCGGCAGCTATCTAGGGAGCTGTGGCTAAGAGAAGGGGACAAAAATACGGGGTATTTTCATAGAATGGCAAATGCGCACCGAAGAAGGAATGCCATGGAAAGAGTTAAAATCAGGGGGGCCTGGCTGTCAGAGGAGAATGCAATTAGGACCGGGATAGTAGACGCCTTTCATCGGCTATTAACGGAAGACTCGGAGTGGAAGGCAGATATAGGGGGTTTAAATCTGAACCAGATTACTCAACAAGAGGCGGACTTCTTGGAGCGGCCTTTCATGGAAGAGGAAGTCCACTCGGCTCTAATGGACATGAATGGGGACAAGGCTCCAGGCCCGGATGGCTTTACGGGAGCTTTTTGGCAATTCAGCTGGGAGTTTGTGAAGGAGGAGGTGTTGGAGATGTTCAAGGAATTCCATGAACATAACAACTTTCTTAAGAGTCTCAATGCCACGTTCTTGGTGCTGATACCCAAAAAAGGAGGAGCGGAGGAGCTGGAGGACTTCAGGCCGATTAGTCTTTTGAGCGGATTATACAAACTATTGGCTAAGGTGTTGGCCAATAGGGTTAAGAAGGTGATGGATAGAGTGATTTCATATGACCAGAACGCGTTTGTAAGGGGAAGGCAGATTTTGGACGCGTCCCTAATCGCAAACGAGGTGATTGACTCATGGAAAAAAGAAGGAAAGAAGGGCCTAATCTGCAAACTAGATATTGAAAAGGCGTACGATAGCGTCAATTGGCAGTTTTTGATGAGGGTAATGGAGAAAATGGGTTTTGGGGCCAAGTGGAGGGAGTGGATATGGAGCTGCATATCGACTGCCAAGTTCTCGGTTTTAGTAAACGGGGAGCCAGCTGGTTTCTTCCCTAGCTCTAAGGGACTCCGGCAAGGCGACCCCCTATCTCCATATTTGTTTATCATGGGGATGGAGGTGCTGAGTGTCCTGATTCGAAGGGCTGTGGAAGGGGGCTGCATCACTGGATGTAGAATCCAGAGGGGTAGGGGGCAGGCTGTTAGCATCTCTCACCTCCTCTTTGCGGATGATGCCATAGTATTTTGCGAGGCTAAGAAAGAAGATATGACCTGTTTGAGTTGGACCTTATGCTGGTTTGAAGCTGCTTCGGGGCTGAGGATTAACTTGGCTAAAAGTGAGATTATTCCGGTGGGGGAGGTGGAGGAGATCCGGGAGATGGCTGTGGAATTGGGATGCAAGGTTGGGCAGCTGCCTTCAACCTATCTGGGGCTGCCCCTGGGTGCGCCAAATAAAGCTAGCTACGTGTGGGATGGGGTGGAGGAACGGATGAGGTGGAAACTAGCCTTGTGGAAGCGGCAATATCTCTCTAAGGGTGGTAGAATCACCCTTATAAAGAGTACATTGGCTAGCATGCCACTATACCAGCTGTCCCTATTCCGTATGCCTAAGACAGTGGCGAGAAGACTAGAAAATTTGCAAAGAGACTTCTTGTGGGGAGGGGGAAGTTTGGAGAGGAAAGCTCACCTTGTCAGTTGGGAGAGGGTGTGTGTGAGCAAGGAGAAGGGGGGGCTTGGCTTGAGGAAACTAGTATTCTTGAACAAAGCCCTCCTTGGAAAATGGGTTTGGAGGTTTGCTCATGCTAAGGAGGAAATGTGGAAACGTGTTCTTGTGGCTAAGTATGGACAAGAGGAATTTGGGTGGAGAACTAAAAAAGCAAATGGGGCTTTTGGTGTTGGGCTTTGGAAGGATATTATGAAAGAAGCAGATTGGTGTTGGAACAATATGGCTTTTAAGGTTGGAAAAGGCACCAAAATCAGTTTTTGGAATGACACTTGGTGTGGGGATGTGGGGCTGGCCAGGAGATTCCCTAATCTCTTTAATGTGGCTGCACAAAAAAGTGCCACTGTGGGGGAGTTATGGGACCAGACTGCTGGCCAAGGAGGCTGGAACCTTAGGTTTATTAGAAGGTTCAATGATTGGGAGCTGACCCGGGTTGACGAATTGCTACAAATCTTAAGGAGTCAAAGAATATCCTTGGAGGAAGACTTGGCTGTATGGAAGGGGGGAAAAAATGGGAAGTATGAAGTCAAGGATGCGTATGGGCTGGTGACCAGCCATAGCATCCCTATGTTTCCCAAAAAAGAAGTTTGGGTGGAGAATGTTCCTTCCAAGTTAGCGTTTTTTGCTTGGGAAGCGACTTGGGGAAGGGTTCTTACTATTGATAGGCTTCAAAAGAGAGGATGGCAGATGCCTAACAGGTGTTACCTTTGTGGTAGTGAGGAGGAAAATGTAAATCATCTTCTTATTCAGTGTACAGTGGCTGGAGTGTTGTGGGGGATGGTTCTTAGCCTGTTTGGAGCCCAGTGGGTTTTTCCAGAAACTGTTAAGGAGGTGATTATCAGCTGGAAGGGCTCTTTTGTGGGCAAAAAGAGGAAGAGAATTTGGAGATCCATACCGTTATTTATTTTTTGGACGGTGTGGAAAGAAAGGAATAGACTAGCATTTAGGGGGGGGAGCTTGCTATACAGAAAATTAAATATTCTTTTGTTTGTAATTTGTGGGGGTGGGCTAAGTTGTATAATGGTGCGGAGTCCCGCTCCCTTATAGGTTTCCTGGAGTGGCTAGCCTCCAGTTGAGGGTTGGTGGGTTTTTTGTTTGTTTTTTGGTCTTTTGTTGTGAGGCCGTCGTCGCCTCGTATACTCCCTGTGTACCTTGCGGCGTTTGCCTTTGCTAATATATTTGTGTTTACGTATCAAAAAAAAAAAAAAGATGTAGTGGCCAGATCAAGCGCCAAAACTGAGTATCGAACTATGACTTTGGCAACATGTGAACTCATATGGTTGAGGCAACTCCTTCAGGAATTGAGATTTGGAAAAGATGAATAGATAAAGCTAGTTTGTGACAATCAAGCCGCATTACATATTGCATCCAATCTAGTTTTTCATGAAAGGACCAAGTATATTGAAGTTGACTGTCACTTCATTAGAGAGAAGATCGCATCAGTGTGTGTTGCTACAAGTTTTGTTAATTCAAACGATCAACTAGCAGACATCTTCACTAAATCTCTCAGAGGTCCTAAGATTAAATACATTTGTAACAAGCTTGGTGCATATGACATATATGCTCCAGCTTGAGGGGGAGTGTTGAATATAATGTATTTATAGTGTACAATTTTTCTTTCCTTTCTTAATATTTTTTTTTTTTGATAGATAAACAACGATATATATAAAAAGGGCCAAAAAGCCACAAGTATACAGGGGGTATACACAGAAGCCCAAGACAAGAAACATAAAAAAAGTGAGCAACCTCACCAACCCTTAAGTGGTCGCGAGCCACTCCAAAAAGCCTAAGAGAGAAGAGGTCTCCTCTCCGATGTACACCCTAGCCCAACTCCACAGATTACATACAAAAGAATTTTTGATTTTTTGTATAGCTAACGACCCCCCCCCCCCTAAAAGCTAAACTATTCCTTTCTTAATATAAGTCACATATATGGTAGTTAGTTCAACCTAGCCTTGTATATATATTTCTCTATTGTAAGAAGTTTCTCTCTTTCTCTTTCAACAGCCAATACTAGCTTAAAATCTATTATTATAAGCAAAATCCACTAAAGGCATCTAATTCTCCCTATTGCCTCTTAGATCTAAGACACATGCAACATATCTTTCAAAATTTGAGTCTCCCCTTTAGATTAACCATCTATTTGAGTGTGAAATGCAGTACTAAAGCTCAATTGGTCACATTGCATATACATTGCTACACTTTTTTATTAGGTTTTTTTAATTTATATTTGTTATTTGCTTATCAAAAACAAAAGGAGCTCTATTAGGTCTTCAAAGCTTTTTGCAAACTTGTCCAAAATCTAGAAGTAAAGTGAGTATCTCCATCGGAAATGATGGATATAGGTACCCTATTGTCTCAATATTCTTAACATAAACAGAGGCCAATCTATTGAGAGTAAAGGTGGTTTGCATAGATAAGAAGTGGGCTGATATTGCTAGTCTATCAACAATCACCCACACTGCATTGCTACCTCCACATGACCTAGGTAACCCAGAAACAAAATCCATGGTAATATGCTCCAACTTTCATTCAGGGATAGAAAGGAATTGTAATTATCCTCTAGGTTGCTAATGTTCGGCCTTAATTTGTTGACAAACCAAACACTGTGCTACAAATTGGGCAATATCATGCTTTAACCTAGGTCATTGGTCGGACTGTTTCATGTTTCTATTCATCATAGTTCCCCATAATGAATTGCAAATCTAGAATGATAAGTTTCAACCCTCTTACTTGGGAAACCCATTCTCTACTTCTGAACTTTAGAATCCCATCATATGAAAGTATAAAATCGGGGGCAGCTTGGCACCTTTTCTTGTTTCATTCATGATCTGTACCAATTCTAGATCATCTCCCTATAAAGACTTAATCCTGTTAATGAGATTTGGCTGCATACTAAAACTAGCCAACAATGCTCTAGATTCCAGAATTCCAAACTGAGCTTGTAAACCTTTCAAATTAGATAACTGATGGGGTTGCCTCACTCTCAAAGTTTCCAAGGAACTTGGTGACTTCTGACTTAAGGCATTTACAACCACATTGGGCTTGCTGGGATGATACAAAATAGTGCAAATCATAATCCTTGAGGAGCGTAAGCCACCTTTTCCATTTTTTTTTGATAGGTAAATGGAAATTGTATTAATGGAAAAAGAAAGTATACATGATGAATACAAAGCAACCAAAGACCCAAAAAAGTGTGAAGAAGCAAAAACTAGCAATTGTGCTTTATGAAGAGCCTAACCAGTCCACGAAATCTAACAATGACAAAGAATCATCCCTATTGTACATTCTAACCCAATCCAGAAAAAGATACAAAACAGAACTTTTAATTGTTTGGTTCAAGCTTAAGCCACCTTCTTTGTCTCATTTAATTCTTTCTAGGAAGATAAATACTTTAAATTGCTTTGGTTTGTATAGATATCATAGGCCTCATCATATATGTAACGTCTTCAAATCTTAAGAGCAAAGACCACAACTACCAACTCCAAGTCATGAGTGGGATAGTTCTGCTCATAGAGTTTCAATTGCATGCCACCACTTTCCCATGTTGCATCAACACACAACCCAAACTTTGATGAGACGCATCACTATAAACTACATATCCTCCTAAGCATAAAGGAATAGTTAATGCCAGGTTAGACATGAACATATTCTTCAATTTTCAATTATAGGGGATTCTGGTATCCATTGTTTTAGATATACTTACTTCTTGATTTTAGAGAAGCTTGCAGAAAGTTTTGGAGACTCAATTGAGCTTTAGTACTCCATTTCATCCTTAGATAGATGGTCAATTTGAAAAGATGATTCAAATTTTATAGGATATGTTGCGAGCATGTATCGTAGATTTGGGAGCCAATTGGGAGGATCATATTCTTTTAGTGGAGTTCACTTATAATAATAGCTTCAAGCTATTGTTGACATTCAAATCACAACTGCAATCCATAACATAAGCCAAATACCCTTGACATCCTTTTCTAAGTATAGATGTTATACCCTAAATCTAATCGGGGAGAAGAATGTCTTTTCAGGAACATTTATGGAAAAAATGATGGGAAAAAGGTATGAATTGGAATAATACAGAGGACTTCTTTTGCAAAATAACACACAAACACACACACTAGAAACGTTAGATAATTTTAACCCTATTTTGATTAGTCATAAATGAGCAGAAAGAAAGACCTAAGGCTTCCAAATATAAAATGCTTAAGAGTTCTTCCAAGTTCATCTTTTAGAGGTAAGTAAATTCTTATAATTGATTTTCAAAGGATTCTAAGTTTGAGACTTGGATCTTTGATTTTAGTTTATACGAAAATATTTTTGAACCTTAAAGGAATTTGATTTAATCTTGGAAAAAAAATAGAGAGAAATTAGTTGAAACCCAAGACATTGTTGAAAACATAAATCATGGTTTACAATATTGGATTTTAGCTTTAATCTGAATTGACCATGTCACCTTTGGCTTTTGGGTTTTTGAAACCCAATACAAGTCATTCTCATATTGGGTTTTTGAGTGTATCATCTGAATTGACCATGTCACCTTTGGCTTCTGGGTTTGGGGTTTTATAGAATTAGTATAAAATGTTTATGATTATCTTGACTTGGTGTTCCAGCAAATGAAAGTTTCGCCTATTACTAGGCCTTTCATGGCAAAGGATTGAGCTCCTGATGTAAAATACTCCAACACTTTTTGATATGTTTCAAATTCTCAGTGGCTAGTCACTGAGAATTTTGCCTGGTTATCACACATAAAGGACCATGGCTGAAATTTTGCACAGAGAGGAAGCCAAGAGTGCTAAACATGTCTTAGAAAGGAAGGACTTTTGTTGTTGTTTTATTTATTTCTATATATATATATTTTTTTGACTTTTTTTTAGCTTCCTGTCATTTCCTTTTTTAAAATCAAATGGAGCTTTAGGGTTCATTTCAAAAGTGTAATTAGGCTAGGATAGTTGTGATTTAAAAGTTTCCTCATTTTACAGGTTTGTTTTCCTCTTTATGCTTTGAAATAATTTGCGATATTATTTATTTACTTGTTTGTTTGTTTGTTCTTAAAGAAGGCCTTGGTTAAGGTTTTGAGTATTAAGGGCAGAAAACAAGACCAAGAATTGATTTGCATCATCATTGAAATAGTCAAATTACTTTAAGGGTGGAAAACAAGACCAAGAATTGGTTTGCATCATCATTGAACCGGTGAAATTACTTAGCTATGTTTTTAGGCAAGTTTTGCAAAATAATGGTTAGTAATGAAGAGGAAGCCATGTTCCATCATTTTGATAGAGTTGGAATACATTGTTTTGTTCCTACAATGACAACAAATGAGGGTGTTTACAATACAATTTTGAGGATCTATGATCTAAAATGCCAAGGGGGGAAGCATGAAAGATTTTTTATTTTTTCCTGCCAGAGAACCATATAATCATCTCATATTTAGTTTACTCTATTATCTTCCGTCACCATGCATGCATGGCATCTGCTTGCAACATGCTTTATTTTTATTTCTAGAAGCATTTATTTTCTTGTCCTCTCCTCCTGAGATTGATATTGGTTTTCATTTCAACAGCCCTAGATTTGGCATAGCTCATGCGCTTTGTTTGGGTCTTGCACCATGGCTCGCAGCGGAAATTCCGATACTCGTGGATTCTGGAATGATTAAGCACAAAGATGACTCGGCTTCATCCAGCGAGTCTTAGCAATTGTTTGTATTGTTAAGGCTGTAAAAGTATTGGTCATCAAAGCTTGGTGAAAGAAAATAAATGCTGGGGTATGATTATGCAATTTTCGAGATGGTCCCTAAGGTGTACAATTTATCAACAGATATTATAAACTCAAAATCTATATGATTAGAAAATTTCTCTCCAAGTGCTTCTTGCTTTCTTCAAGTCTAATTCAGTCATATCTGATATTATTAGTGTTAACTGCTGGTTCTAATTGGACTTACAAGTTATAGACGCAGGAAAATGACACGGGAAGTCTATAAAAAAAAATTTATTAATTTTTTGTGAAAGTCAAAACGTTTCTAGTCTGTTTGGTAGCGATTTTAAAATACGTTTGTAATCTTTGTAGCACTTAAAAATTTTTATTTTTTAAATATTAAAAAGGATAGAAATATTTTCTAGAATCATTCATCTCTCTAATCTTCTAAATCAGTTGGACTTTATGTTTTTTTACAAGATGTTTTTAATTCAAATTTTAAGCATTAAAATGTTTAGACAGTGTATTTTTGGAAAAAAAAGGAAATTATTATTTAAATTATAATTTTGTCCATAATTTTCTATTTAAGAAAATTTTACATATATATATATATATATATTATCAGTTTTCTAATCTTTTGAAAATTTTCTATTAATATTAAAATTTAATATTTGGTCTTCCAATATTTTCCTCAGTGCCTTCATTAATGACATGTGTGAAACTGTAATTTTTTTTTAGGTTGGACCTACCACACTGAAGCTAATATTAACGTTTATTAAGCATGTTTGTAGATTCAAATGTGGACTAACCACCAAAACATTCATTGAGCTGAAGAAGCTAGGGTCCAACTTTTCCATGGAAACAAACATGTGATGGGATTTTGATAAGCGTTTCTTTTACACCAAACACAACATCCTGATTATTTGCAAAGCAAAGTTGATGCACTAAAACCAAGCAATCCTGTTTCTTGAATACTAAAGAAAAGGAATGGGAGGCGGTGGGAGCGGGGTTGGCAAAAAAGTTGCAGAGCTATCTTGAGATGCACCCTCATTTTGTACTAAAATGAAAATAAGTTCAATTGAAGCCAAAGGATACCCCATTTGGAAACTTCAATCTTCCTAAGCTAGCAAAAGGGCAAGTGGGCAACTTGTATCATCAACAAAGCTCAGCGTTAACTGTTAAGAGTAATGAAAATATATGGAATATGATGGAAGATTCTGATGGCATGTGTCCAAAAGCAGGCAGCGAATAATGAATATCTCCCAGAGATATATATGATGTAGGCTGTAAAATATTGAAAACCGTGGAAGGCCCCATGGCCCCATGGCCCCATATCCTGAAATGTGAGTACGCATCGTCTCCACGACCTTTTGTGAAGAAAGTTGTGGCAACTGGAGACCTGAAATCCTAGGGGGCAATCCCCATCACATATCCTCGCTTGCCCTTCTTCCCACCTTATCCCTTTCCTCAAGGCTCAACAACAAACAACCCACACCTCCAACTCTGACGCTATATTTTGATGATTTTAGTTAACTACACATATTTGTTTCATAATTCCGCCTAATTATTTTTCAAAACTAATAATGATTATAATTACATATTTCAATATATATACATAAAAAAAAGATTAAAATTTATGCATATAAATCTGAGTGATGGCTATTGATTAGAAGCGAGAGAGGGCATTTGGTCGGAGGGATGGCCCAGTGAAGGGGAGTGTGGATAAAACGTGCGTTCCACCCGCCAATCAGAAAACAGAGAAATCACAATCCCTTGCGATTGCCTGATTGGGGCTTGGTCAATATTTTCCACTGCTCCCACCCAACTCCTCCTCCTCACTCCTAATCTTTCTCTTTCTCTCACCCAGAATTAACAACAATTCCATTAACACATTTCACGAGCTCTAAACCTCCATCTCTCTCTCTCTCTCTCTCTCTCCCCCTGATTTCTAGGGTTAGGGTTTTGGGAGCAGTGCAGTGCGCCATGGCTGTGTCCAGCAGTCTCGCTGCCTCATTTACGGGGGCCAAATTGGAGACTCCTCTATTCTTGAATTTGGTCTCATCCTCGAGGTCTTCTTCTCAATATCGCATTTTCTGCAAGCCCGCCCGCATTCGGCAATCCCTAATTCAGAGAGGGGCTTCCTTAAATTCTAGGTGTGAGGTTGCGTCTGACGCCTTGGTTGACACCGATTCCACCAGGTCTTCCAGCGTCTCTGCTCTTGAACAGCTCAAGACCTCTGCTGCTGACAGTGAGTTCTCTTTTCCCTTTTTGTTCTTGTTTCTTTATTTATGGAAGTTAATTTGTGCTTTCGGGTGTTTTTCTTCCTTTTTCTTTTGAATGTGATTGTGACTTGTTAGTTTGTTGGGTTTTCATAACTCTTTTGATGAATTCTAAATCAGTAATTTTCTTTAACTCTGATGGCCTATCTTGCTTTGAATGCGCATGTCTTGTTCTGTTTTGTTAGTTTGAGCTTATTTCTTGGGAGAAATGTTTGACTGGTTTGGTTCATTGTATGAGTTTCTCATAGTTACATCAATTAAGAACATTCTCATTAGCTGATGGGTAGTATTTATTCGAAGGAAAGAAATGATCAAGGCAAAACAGAAAGGAAACAGTGATCATATCATAGTAGTCATTTCCATATTTAATGCACAGATGGTGAATGTAGTGAGCATTATTATCTTTGCAATGCTGCAATTCATATATGTTGGAAGTTTTATGAGTTCCGCAATTGTTCAGCATGAATCTGAAAAGTTGTAATTTGGATCCTGAATCTCAAATTACGAAGTGTCACCCTGTGATTTCTTAGGTAAGTGTTGGTTGTACACACTGCATTTTCATTTCATTACCTTTCTTTTTTTCTACTTTTCCCTTCTCTTTGAAAATTCACATCTTTTGTGGATATTTATGTGTACTTTATGTCCTTTATGCCTGAATATTTGCAATTATCAAAGAACAAATTGTCATATATTTGCTTCAGTGGGTGAAGGACTGTGGCTTCTGTTCTTCAGCAGAGAATTTGTTGCCCTACATTTTAGATTCTGCTTTATAACAAAATTCTGTTCTTTATAAAATATTCAAATAAAATCATAGTTTTACTAAGCTTTGGATTATCCTATGTATTGAATCATGAAACCATGTACCTTACACCAGATTTTATTACACGGTGTTTTTTGCTGCAGAAAGAGCAATGTTCACTTCTTTTTCTACTAGTGATTTTTTCACTCTGTCAGCCCATATCTTCTGAACTTTCTGATATTTTGGACCCTTTTACTGGTTTTTAGCAAATAATATGAGCTAACTTGCTTTTAGCATATAACATGAGATAAATTATTCTTTTCCCTTTTTATGGAGGTTGTCTGATACTCTTCACAAAATATTGGTGATTGTTTCCTGGAGTACTGGTGTTCTTTTTTCTTATTTTATTCTTTGGATACAATCTCATGATTGACGTTTATCAGGGTATACAAAGGAAAGGAGCAGCATTGTGGTCATTGGCCTTAGTATTCATACTACACCTGTTGAAATGCGTGAAAAGCTTGCAATTCCAGAGGCTGAGTGGCCACGAGCCATTGGTGAGCTGTGTAACTTGAATCATATAGAAGAAGCTGCTGTTCTCAGTACCTGCAACAGGATGGAGATATATGTTGTAGCTCTATCCCAGCATCGCGGGGTTAAAGAAGTGACTGAATGGATGTCAAAGGTTCCTACTTTCTCTCCATCTATATTGTGTTTGTTTAGGCTTCCAGTAAGATCCTTTTGTCAACAATTTTTATTATGGGAAAACGATAATTTGTGGTTAATGGGGAAGTTGGAATACATTGACCTTTACTATATAACTTGGGTGCTCTTCAGGATAAGGTAGCGTGTATGCTTAGTGATTGAGATCCAACATGCTATGGCTTCTAGCTTCTAAGATGTAGTTTACTTTGAACATAAGTTGACCTTGGGAACAATAAATTCAAACTGTCCCAGGTGGTTCCTGCTATCCATCCATTTCCCTTTTCTTCATTTAGTTTGACCCAACTTGTCTGCCTACATCATACCTGATCTTTGCTTACTCACCCAGATCACGGGAAGCAACAACATTTTGTAGCATAGTCTGAAACCATCATCATCCAAAAAAAGGATGACTTTTTTTTCTGGGTTAAACTGAAGTTTCAGATGTTCTACAAATGTAAATGTGCTTACAGTTTGCTAAAAATCATTGTGCTTCTGGCAGACTAGTGGGGTTCCTGTTTCAGAGCTTTGTCATCACCGGTTTTTGCTGTATAACAAGGATGCTACACAGCACCTGTTTGAGGTATCTGCTGGGCTAGACTCTCTTGTCCTAGGAGAAGGTCAAATCCTTGCTCAAGTTAAACAGGTTGTAAAAGTTGGGCAAGGTGTTGTTGGCTTCGGGAGGAACATTAGTGGGCTGTTCAAGCATGCAATCACTGTTGGAAAGCGGGTTAGAACTGAGACAAACATTGCTGCTGGTGCAGTTTCTGTAAGCTCAGCTGCTGTGGAACTGGCCCTCATGAAGCTTCCTGAATCCTCACATGCTACCGCCAGAATGTTGGTGATTGGTGCGGGCAAAATGGGGAAGCTTGTAATCAAACACTTGGTGGCAAAAGGATGCACAAAGATGGTCATCGTGAATCGAGGTGAGGAAAGAGTTGCCGCAATCCGAGAGGAGATGAAGGATGTTGAAATAATCTACAGACCTCTTACAGAAATGCTAGCCTGTGCTGCTGAAGCAGATGTGGTTTTCACTAGCACTGCATCAGAAACCCCTTTGTTTTTGAAAGAGCATGTTAAGGATCTCCCTGTTGTTGGTCAGGATGTTAGGGGTTTGAGGCTGTTTGTTGATATCTCTGTTCCTAGAAATGTCAGTGCATGTGTCTCAGACCTTGAAACTGCACGAGTTTACAATGTTGATGACCTGAAGGAGGTTGTGGCTGCTAATAAAGAGGATCGACTCCGAAAAGCAATGGAAGCTCACGCAATTATCACAGAGGAATCGAAACAATTTGAAGCTTGGAGAGATTCGCTGGAAACTGTTCCCACTATCAAGAAATTAAGGGCCTATGCCGAAAGAATCAGAGTCGCAGAGCTGGAGAAATGCTTGTCAAAGATGGGTGATGATATCTCAAAGAAAACAAGGAGAGCTGTGGATGATCTTAGCAGAGGTATAGTGAACAAGCTCTTACATGGTCCGATGCAGCACCTGAGATGTGATGGCAGCGACAGCCGGACCCTGAGTGAGACCCTTGAAAATATGCATGCTCTCAATCGAATGTTCAGCCTTGAGACAGAGATATCTTTGTTGGAACAGAAGATTCGAGCCAAGGTGGAACAAACACAGAAGTAAGCTCCTGTCTCAAATGTCTCCAATAACACATCTTTCACTTCCTCAAATTTGAATAAGGGGAAAACTTCCTCACCTGTCAGTAGTAGTATTATTACTGTTGTAATCTTCATTCAAATAGATAAACAGTAAAGGTCCCTGTGGGGAAAAATTCATTTGTTGGTAGTACCCTTTTGCTTAACTCTCATTCGGGTTTCCTTCACGTCCAAGTGTGTTCTTTGGTTGCCATTCGGCCTCGTTGGATACAAATGAGGATTTATAAGGTGAGCTTAATCCATGTACTGGATGTTGTGTCCCAACTCTATGGTCTGTATCTGGAATTCTATCATTCCATGTAATTAATCTACTGATTATTTCAATTCTGAGATTTACATGCTATTTTGCGAAGCTTTCATTAGGATTTTTTCTTTTTTTAAATTCTGAATGTTGTTTTAAGGTGAAAATTTACAACTCTGAATAGAAAGAACTTTTCTGAAAATCATATGCTCTCAAGTGATTTCCCAGTTTCATCCGCTGCAGACTCAAACAGAAAATCACAGAGCTACTATGCCATTTTGTGGGTGTACTGCCAGCAGAAACTTGAGGTTCTACCTCCGAAGTTTGAGCTGTCAATTTAGCAAGTTTGGATGGTCTTGGCAATTGGTTTGGACTGGGAGTTATGCGCAGCCCATTTTCTGGGACAAGCTTTTAGCTGAATCACCTTGGCCCAAAAATATGCATCGCACTCTGATTTGACAAAAAAAAAAAAAAAAAAAAAACCATATAAACTGCTTGAATCTACGACCACAAAATTATAATACCAGTTCTCTTCATCTATCTAAAAGTAACTTTAAGCTTTCCGAATAGAAAATAAATATTTAAACTGCATATAGAAGGCATTGTATAGGTGGAGCTTTGGGCCATGAACCTTAAAACTAATATAACTTAAACCAAATTGTACTTAAAGAGGCGTAATATTGGTTTGATTCACTATCTAGGAGGGTGATGAATTAAATTTAAAAAAAAAAAAGATTAGTTGGGTTTCAATCATTTTAAATTGAAGAATAAATGGATGGATGAAGATTTCCCATGGTGGAATCAAACCCATTTAAAGACAAAAACCTCAATTAAATAGGATCATGTTTAAAATAGACTAAAAATAGAAGTATTTTTTTTTTAAAAAAAAATTCTTCTTAGGAAGAAGTAAAAGTGACGAACAGGTAAAGTGAAGAGTAAGAGGGAGAGCGAGAGGCTGAAAAGGGAATTTACAGGAAGTGGGTGTTGAGGTACAGAAAAACAGAGAGAAAGGTTGAGAGTGATGGAGGTTGGCTCTTGGCAAGCACCAACAACCTTGAGAGAGGCGAATGGCGGTCCCCACATCTTCACATGATGCCATCTACATCTCTGCAATTCATGCATCTCAATTTCAACGTAGATATCAGCTGGTGTTTGGAGAGCGAAACAACAGGAATTGCCAGATTGGGCAGCAGAGCCAGGACAGTGCGACAGGAACGCGTCGAAGTGGGAGATGCTGATTGATTTTGACTCCTGAGTTTCCCTGGGCCCCTAACCAAACCATCATTGCTGTTGCCTTTTTCTTTCTTTCCTTCTTTTTCTTTTTCCCTTGAATTTTGTTATATGGCGCGAGGTAATCTCACGGTCAGCAATCGGTGTGGGAATAATTGTGTGAGATGAATATTATTTGTCTTTTTGGAAGATTAGCATTTCATCTAATTATTTCAAATGATTTAGTATCATTCGGCTTTCCACCCCCCTTTTTATCTTCTTCATTTCTTGAGATTGGCTTATATCATGGGGCTTTATGGTTGAATTATATGCTCTATTATTTTGATGATGCATTGTATATATTTGAATTTTTGAATTTTTATTAATTGCATTTTAAAAAAGGTTTGAATTCAAATTGAAGAATGACCCTATCTGAAGTAACTCTCTCGTGTTTAATTTACAAATGGAAATATACATACAATATTTTCTCTATTATATGTGTAGAACAATGTCATAATTTATAAATATTGTACAAGTGTTTTGCTTAAGGTTTTTGTTTTAAGAATGTCTTATGAAGACTATTGACTTAATTGTTAAGTAGAATCATAATCTTGTTTGTTTTTTGAGTTTTTTTTTTCAAATATAATTTGAGATTACCTTAGGATACCCTGTCCCCTTCTTTAGCCTTGTTTTTTAAAAAATTGTGTTTTTTTTCCTTTTTTCTTGTGAAAAAGGAGAGATGATTTAAGGTTTCCTAATATGATCACTTGATAATAATGACCGACAAGAATTGTAAATAGAAAATTAAATATGGCAACTAAAGCAAGTAGCGTAGCTCACTAGCTTCTATGACTAGCCCACTTGCCTCAACCTAACTTTAACAAGCCAACTCCATTCAAGGTTTCATTACCCTTCTGTAGCTTAATAATAAACTCGTGATTCTATTGAACCTCTAATTAGCCACATCATTTTAAGTTTGTTTTTCCTTTATTTAGCTTACTATATAGTCTTTTTTCTTCTTGTTAGTGATTTAAGCAAGCTTGGATCAACAAATGAGCCAATAGGCGAAGCTATGACTATTAGAGAAAAATGTCCATGTCTATGAAACAAACAAGCTTAGCCTTTTGTACTTGGGTTTAGATTATGTGTTTCGTGGGAGAAGTGTAAGATTGATTTGTTTAAGTACTTAGGGTAAACAAGTTAGGTAGTCTGCTTCCTCTTTGAGTTAAATATAGGCTTTCAAGTAGTATTTCATATAAGAGTACAAACAAGTAAGTAAACTAGCTAGTCATATTCACAATGACTTAGTACCTATAACTATCTAAGACACTCAAGGCTTGTGTAAATACCGTTGGAACACTTTTTTTAATATGCTATGCATGTTAAAAAGTGAAGATTGGTTACATATCATATCATGGTTATATTCTTGATAAAGGTTTTCACGTGCACCATAAAAAAGGAAAGGCATATGAACATTGATACTCTTTTTTTATCAATGTCATTTAAGAATATTGTTATATGAAAACTTGATAGAATTCCTTACAGTTTTGGATTGTACCTACAGGAGGTATTTAGTGGAACTATAACAAAGTTGTAGCTTAAAAGCTAGAGTGATAAAGGTGTTCAATACGATTTCTCGCATCATTATATAAACTAAACTTTGGTATTATGAATTGAAATATATAGATGATTCTTCTTTCATGAAATCAGTGGAAGGGGAGATTTGAAGAATTCCTCCACGCTTCGCAATATTAGATGTTGTATTTTGGAGGTCAACTCTTCATATTTCTTTTTGAGTGTCTAAGCTATTGGAATAAGATTTGACTATTGGTGGGTTTGTTGGTCCTTGGATGACAATTCTCCCTTCAAGTGGCGTTCACACTCCTCTTACACCGGATGAGGCTACAAAAAGGTGTGTTTGGAGTCTTTGGAAATACCCATTTGGTGGCTAAGTTAGCTTAAGAGGATTTTTTTGGTAGAGTTTCTTCAATGTTCAAATTGCATACCTTTGCTTCTAATATTGAGATGGCTTTTATAGGAGGAAATTTATAACATTCCTCTTACTTTTATGGCTACACCTTTACTGTACATTTAATGCTTAACGTTCAATCATTGATTGTTTGTAACAATTGTTTTTTTTTTTTTTTTTTTTTGTGAATAACGACTACCGAGTTGTACATTGAAGACACATAATGAATTTATTTATGATGGTTAGTTGTTTGGGTAGATAAGGTTGTTCGATAACACTACTTGAGGTGGTTTACTCTTCCAGGTGCCATACTACTCAAGGTTGTTCATTTGAATAGCTCCCCACTTGGGTACCCACATGGTTGATGCTTTGTGCTTCTTGAATTGTTAGTTGATCATAGTAATTGAAGGATTCACCTAGTCCCAAATCTTAATTACACTAGGTTGTAGGTTGCATGACTCTTCCTAAGGTGAAAACCTAATTTCAAATTCAAAAAGCTCTACTTGCTAAATAACAAAACTTCTATTTGATATTAGTATGTTATTTACTAGTATTCCATTTCATACCTTCAATTAAGAGAGTTGATTATGTATTGTTATGTGGCTTGCATTTACTTCTTTCTAGATTGATTCATCTATTGTTGAAATCATGTCTTTTTGTTCTTGCTAGATTCATGAAAAATCTAGTGTTTCCTATGGATGATGCTAATTGAAAAAGCACAATTTCTTCCATGATCAATTCATTTAGGATCAACTCTATTTTGTATTTGAGGCTATATATATATCTTTTCTAGTACAAGTGCTAGTTATAGGAGGTTTGTTTAGGTTTCTCATTTTGAAAATACCTTTTGGCAAGTATTGACTTATCGGGTCAAATTATAATCTTTACTTATTTTTTATCAAGCTATGTTTTAGATATGATTTGAGATTTGGTAGGCCATCACACCATTTTTAAAGTTGCTTGAACTCTTTTTAGGTTATACTTTGATTCAAGTATGTTTACTTACTATTTTATCATCCTTAACATTGCATCAATAATTTTATATTTCCACTCTCTACTCTATGGCATATCGAAGTTTTACCAACTTTTCAAGGAATCATGATTCTTGGTTAGTGTATTTTGTCTTATCATTGCAAGTTATGCTTCACTAAGTGTAGGGGCAATGCGGTGATAAAGTGGTTTCCAAATGAGATGTTAAGGGTCACTTCTTTTTATTCCCCATCTACTATTAATCTAAAATGAGGTCACTCATTTTTATTCCCTATCTATTATTATTATTATTACTAATATAAATGTATGACCTCTTCATAAAACTTTTCTATCGAAAAACCCTTATAAAAAAGATTAATTTCTTTTTATATGAAATAGGTAACATGTATTTTCATTTCCATTATAACATGTATTTTCATAGAAAGGGAGTTTAGCTAAGTGACAACAATCCAACAAGGGAAACATTGATTTGATAATTTCAATCAAATAATTTATGCTATCGAAGGCCATGGCTAACATGACATCAATATTCATTGAGTTTGTAGTTTCCACTGTCCAAGACTCTAACCCCTTTGATTGAATAAAAATTGAACCTTTCTGTACCCTTCCATATTTAACTAGAAAGAATTGACAGGGGTATATACCACATAAATGTGTTGATCATGGGGGAATATGGTTAGATGCTTTCTCATAATTTGAGAAGAGAGAGTGGAGAGAGTATACCACTTTTGCCGAAATGATTATCTTGAGATGTTGAGGGTGTATAATGGTAAAGGGAGAGATAAGATGGTATCTGCATGGACCATGGTCCCCATTATTCCTAAAAAATCAACTCGAGGGGGCTCCACAGTCCACACCCAAATCATAATAAAGGGAGATGAAGGTATTTAAAAAAGGAAACGCCACCATATTATTCTTCTTATCCACCAATTTACAAGTTTGTCACCATCTCCTTGTGAAATACAAATGAAGACTCCTCCCCGCCGAGATTAAAAGAGTGGTTTACCAAGCAAAACTCCCTCCCATATGTACAATATACATCTCTCTCAATTATCATTTCAGGTGTTTGGGATGGGGTCTCACAAAGGCCCGTCCCGACTCCCGTCTCCTACCCACTTGTCTCCATTCGTCGCCCGCCCCACGGATCACTCTATGCATTTTGCTTTTTTCCTTTTTTTCTTTTTTTCTTTTTAAAAATAAACCCATAAAAAGGAAAAATAAAAAGAAAAGGAAAAGGAAAAAGGGGGAGCAGAAGAAAATCAGAATCTAGCGTTTTCGAAGCCGTGCAAGTCGCTCACTTTATTCATCGACTTCCTCATCATGGCTACTTTAGCCAGCTTCTCAGCCGCTCTCCACGCCGATGTCGGCGTAAGCGGCTCCCCATTCTCATCCACCAACGTCACTTCCCTAGTCTCGCTGCTTCTTCTCCTGTGTTGTTGGTCCAGTTGGTGCTGTCGCCTCCAATGTAGCTCCGCCATCTCCGTCTCCAAACCCCGAATGTACTCTTCGGCTGATATGGAGTTGGACTGCATCAACAGAGCTCGAGCCGATGACAGCAAGTGATGCCCGCTCGACATATCACCATGCTCCACCAATCTCCTAGTCTCAGCTATGGCTCGCGTCGTTATGAATAGATTTCTTAGTCTTTCGATCTTGGGCCCAGATCTGATGGTGTGGGGTTGAGGTACAAGGAGTGCCTGTTCATTACCGTACACCATCTCTTGAGTGGCTGAGTCTTTGTAACAGCAGCGTACTGACATCACGTGATGCGTACCCACCGCCGATGCTGGTGCTCTCAGCTCCACCAGCAATTCCCTCTCCTCCTCCGCGTACAGATCCCCCAGTCGAATTGAACCGGCGCTCAGAGCCGTAGGCCGTCCGTTGCACAGATAAACACCCGTTATCTCCGCCCGGGTAGAGCCGCCAACGAAGCTCAGCTGAATGCGTAGATCTTGAACCACCACGCTCAGTAACCCGCCCACGCACTTAGCGAAGGCGTCCTCAGCTGGCTCCTGGCTGTAGCCGCCGCTTTCCCCGAATCCAAACGAATGAACGGGAATCTCTATGTGAGAGAAGCGGGTGCTGGAGACGTGGGCAGGCACATGGCGTTGATTTGGGGCTTTGGAGTGAACCCGATCGTCTTGACCGTCCGATAGTAGCATGATGCTGGCAACGGGGTTTCTCTCCCGTCTATCCTCGAGCACTTTAGTGGCTTTCCTCAGCGCCTCCCCCACGCTAGATCCTTGGCTACATACAAGCCGATCGATGATGCGGCGAGCTGATCGCTGGCCATGAGCCGTCATTCTTCTCAAGGGTAACAATCGCCTAGGACTAGCTGAGAAGGCAACAATGGCAAGACGATCAGAGGGGCCGAGAGAGGAGATAACCAAGCGCATGGCCCTTTTAAGCATTTGGAGCTTGGAGCCGGTCATGCTCGCGCTCACATCGAGAACAGTGACTAAATCAATGGGGGCGCGCCGCGCCGGGTCTAGAAACGGTGCCGTTCTGGCATAGTGATGAGGTGGTGGTGGAGCCTTGATCCTAAGAGCCACGGCGTATGTCTCGTGACTCCGGCCCACTGAAACAACCGCAGCCTCCTGCAGCATCCTTACTTCCACATTCCTCCTCGAATCTCCACTGTTGTTTATCACAGTTTCATCGCATGAGTTCACCGAACATGAAGGATTAGGATTGACAAAGAATCCCTGAAACTCCTCGATCTCCTCTTCATCGTCTCCCCCATTCTCGTCCGCCTCCGGTATCGGAATGAAACGACCACCAGAGGTAGGAGACAGCAAAGGTTCATCGTCGTCATAGGTCCTAAAATCAGCAGCTTTAATTTGCTGCTGTTGTTCGAGCTTGGTTTTGACGTCCCTGATCAAGGATTCCTTCTTCCTTTTATCGTTTTCATTTTGGGACTTGATGATATATCTGTCCGCGATTACCTCGTCTTCTTCTGGCTTTCGGTTCTTATGGATCATGAGTAAAGGCTCGTCTTTCCAGGTGGTGTTGCAGACTGGGCACACGAGGCTTCCTTGCTTTCTAACGTGAGCTGCTATGCAGGAGAAGTGAAAGGCGTGCGAGCACTCTGCTGTGTAAATGGCCGTTCCTTGACCAGTCTTCACGCTTTGCAAGCAGATTCCACAGCTATTCTGGGAAAAGGAAACACAACCAACCAAAAGAAAATATGTCAAGACTTTTTCATCATTTCAACAATCTATCACTCCCTAACCTACTAGCCTATGCTACTCTCTGCCAGCTACTCACCCGAAGCTTGAAACTGTTTCTGAAGATGGATAACTTTAGAGGGGATCTAGGAGAAGACGGGTTCGAGCCCAGTAGCGATCTCGGGGTTTTGGCGGTGCCGGTGGGCGTAGTCGTTTTGGCTTGGAGTTTGGGACTCTCGTCGATGGAAGGTGTTTGAGCCGCTGCCACAGTGGTTCGGCAGCGCAAGCTGGGACTGGAAACAGGTTGAGACTGCAGCCTAGGCGTGGAGGTGTTGCTACCGCTGGAAAACAACCCCAACTTCGTACCGCTTCTAGGGCTGGGACTGGGGCTAGGAGTGGTATGCCGCTGCTTATCCCCATGAGTGGCCTGAGAGTCTCGATGGATGGTAGTGCAAAAGGCTCTTCGCCAACCAGTACCCATATTCAGACACCAGAGAAAAGGCTACCTCTCTCTGTTGTATGTGGATTTTGTAGATGCAGAGAAAAAATGGTTTTGCTTGAGATGGATCTGATGCTGACACAGAAGACAAAAGGGTGGAATCGAGTTAAGCGAGAAGAGCATGGGATCAAATGAAATAAAGAAGAAAAGAAATGAAAAGGCACGAAAGAGACAAAGAAGTAGGATTAAAGATAGAGAAGAAGCAGCAGAGGGAGAGCAGAGGAAGGCAGACCTCCTTTTTCCTCTTTTACTTTCTCTTTCCTTTTCTCGCTCTCAGTCTTTCCCCTTTCTCTTTCCTGGTTTCTTTATAAGCCCCAAAAGATCTCCTTCTCTCTCTGCAACCAAAAAGACTTAGAGATCTACCTCTTCCTTCTCTGGGGCATTTGAGTGAGCTTCTTTCTTAGCTTTCCATATTTATATTCATTGGAAATCGTAATTTCCATATCAACCTTACCTCGTAGCCGCCACGTGCCCAAACCACAATTTGCTTAAGATGATGGGATCTCAAGAATCACAACCGTTGATTTCCACTAATCATAATCCAAGTGATGAGAATAGATGGTAGGGGCGTCTCTTGGTATTTGTACTCGTACACCCTCATAATTCACATATCCATTCACAGTAAAAATAGGCCACTTACGTTCAAAGATGGAATGGTAAACATATATATAGAAAACCGAGAAGTTTGGCTCCAGCTGGCATATCTTACTGCCCCAATTAACTAAAAGGTAACTCTGTCAGTATCCCTTCAAATCCGAATGGATTCACCACCCATTCTACCTGCCTACCTATCTATCTTATCTAGGCCTCTCCTCCTTCCCAATCCGCCCACCACTTCTCAAATTTACCCACATCCACAGATCCACCCATTTTTTTCTTCCCTATTTCTATAGATAGAATAGGATGTTTTGGGAAAAAAATCCTACCAAATCTGCTCCTTTCTTTCCTTTTTCTTCTCCGTTCCCAAACACAAAATGGGATGTTTAGGAGCAAATAGATAAAGAAAGACAGAACGAGAGGGATCTTGGGAAAAAGGCATTTAAATAACAACATGAGATTGAGCAAATGATTGATTCCAATTTGATGTGGTTTGATTTTGAAAACAACACCCCATTACTTTTCAAGGTAGAACTTAAATTCTTTTCAAGCAGGTGAAGTGGTAAAGATCCTTGGGGATTATATTAAACAATATATAAGATTAAAAATGATGTTGATAGGCCTTTGCAAGCTTGTTGGAACAAGATCTCCCTGGAAGGCTTTCCTTTGAAAATCATCAAAAGATGGGAAATTGTGTCTACTACGCTCGTTGGCCTCAACTGGTAGGCTTTGCGCTGGTGCTGGGCTCCAACATCACTGAAAGTCTCGATACTAATTAAAGGAAAAAGGGCTCGCCACTTTTTCCAATACAATCAATCAATCCACAATGATGTTTTGTAGAAGTACGTACGGAATGATGATGATGATCATCTCATCTGTATTCAAATGCCAAAAGTTGTGAAAAGTGGACGCTCCTGCCCATTAGGATTACGATCTCTTTACTGGGAGTGTCTGAGTCCAATATTCAAAGACTGAAATCATGAGATGAGCAAAGCTTTAAAAGCTTTGGAGGGAGATGGTCCAGTCGGAATGGGGAGAATTTGGAGAGGTGGTACCTTCCCAAAGAAGAGAGTGATGTGATGAATAGTCAATTATTCCGACAGTCAAGGTTGGGTATGTCGAAGCTCTTACGCCGGTTCTGCCTCTTGCTGACGTCTCTTTCAAACTCTCTCTACCTCCCTTGGGAACTCCCCGTAACTATCATTTCTAGACTCCACTCTTCTTAATTTTCCCCCCCTGCGTCTTCCGATCATCTGTCTTCCAATCGTATCTCTAACGACTCTTCTTACTCACGTTGTTTCGATTTTAATATCGAATATATATCCAAGATATATTAATAGATATTAAAAAAAATTAAATTTCTAAAATTATAAAAATATTGATAAAAATTTTAAAAATAATATAATAAATTTTAAAATTATTTTATAAAAAATAATATATATATAATATAATTAATCATATTTGATAAAAATATCGTATATCTATAAAAAAAAATATATATAAATTTATTAAATTATATTAAATATATGATATACAAGGATAATATAGTGATATTTGATTATAATATATTTTATTTTAAAATCATAATTTATTTAATTTTAATTGTTTTAAATGATGTAAAATAAATGATGATATATATATAAATTTTTTTAATATTTATATTTTTATATTTAATTAATATATAAATGATATAAAATAATAGTTAAAAAAATTGTAATAATAGATGTTATATTTGTAGTGATTAATTAAATAAAATAAATAAAATAATTTTTTTATGTTTTGTTTTGTGATATTTTTACTATATATTTGATTCTTAATATTTAACAAGTGGCCAATTCACCTCAATGATTGAGGACATGTTTGTTTTGGGTTTGAGTCCCACCGCCAACACAATTTCATATTTTTGATCCAAAATTTCAGTTAAATTTTCATCCATGCTAACAAGTACCCATGAAAGATTCCTTCACATTATTTGAAAAAGAAAAATTTATGTTCCGATCGTGAACTTCTAGAAATTCTTTTCCAGGGGAATATCTTTGTTTGAAAATTTTCCTTCTATACAATTGGCCCTACTGGCGAAATGCCATGTCATTATCAACGTGTCTGGGCATGTGACTCATCATTCATCAATCTATTCCTTAATTTTCATCCATTTTTGTACAGAAGCCTTCCATTCATTAATGGGTTTGTTCCATTGATCGTATTTATACAAGTGAAAATTTAATTGATTTTTTTTTATAAATATTATGGATTAATTGTTTAAAATGATGAAAATATCAAAATTAATTTTTCCCATTTTTGAATTTAAAGAGTAACTCATTTTTTATGTCAATACCTTTTAATATTTTTATTATTTATTTGTGTATTTTTAAAAAATGAATTACTTTTGTAAGAAAAAGATGAAGACATTTTTTTGTCAAAAACTAATATTTTTTAGCTTGAAAAAAAGGTGAGCGGTTAGTTTTTCAAAATAAGAAATATTTCATCCATTTTAATATGAAAGTTAAGAATAATAACTGAATTTTGAATGAAATTAATAATAACAGTGTGGAGGTAAAAAAAATAAAAAAAATGAAGTGAAAACTGTAAATAATAAAAATAATATAAATGAGGCTTAAATGATTTGTTGAAAGGAAAAGGGGAGAAAAATGTTTCCAAAAATACAAAAAAAAAAAAGAAAGAAAAAGGGATAAATGGGAGGAGGTGTTGCGCGTGGACCCCGGATTCTGGAAAGCAGACCATGTGGGGTGTCCAGGTCATCATCATATCGCCATGTCCCTACCTCCACGTCGCATCTGGTCAAAGGTTTTTGACCAACATCTCCTTGTATTCTTTTTATATTTTTCCAAATAAATGGAGCAAATGACCCACTAGAAGATGGGCTTGTTTTTTCTATGAGAAACTTCTATACACATGAGGATACCCCTTTTCCTCCCCCCATCTCCTCCTATCTGGCCCTACCAACAGTTTCTTATTAGCTTACAATCACAACAAACAACTTCATCCTATTTTCGTCAAACCAAAAATAATTATAATCTTTTAATATAATTTATTTCATTTCTTTGGTAATTTAAAAATTCGAAATTAATATTATTAAAAAATTTTAAATAGTCATATGAGTGAGAACTAGTGTATATCCAGAGGATTTTAGGGACCATGAAGAGTGAATTAAACATTTTGGGAAGAGTGAAATCCAAAAGCTATATTACAAATAAGATATTTGAGAAAGGAAGGGGAGAGGAGGGAGGGGGGAGGGGGGAGGTGAGGGGGCCTTGGGAAGCATGAGAAGCAATAATGGACTGGGCTAATGATGGGCCCAGTAGATGACGTCACTGAAAAACTGCCCTTCTGATTGGGTTTGGACCCCCATCTCCCTAGGCTTCCCACCTTCCCACCCTTCAACCACCTATTCCTCATCTTTCTTCTTTCCTAACTTCAATTTTTTTTTTTTTTTTTTTTGGTATTGGATCTCTGCCATTTTTATATTTTAATATTTCATGGGTATTAAAATAATCAAACAAAACAAGGCTAAATGATTGATCCTAGCCTTTTTTTAAAAAACAAAGCCCATGTTAGCATTGGGTGTGCTTTTCAAGTGTACATTCACCTCACTTGCACACCCATTGGATGGTCCGTTGGATTGAAGGGTAAAGGGAGCACATACACATGAGAAACATGCAGGGCATGACAGCCCTTTCTGATTATTTTATGGTTAGAGCTAGGGAAGGAACAAATACACTGATTTTGGCCACCATCCATCTCATCCCATAGTTTAAAGTGGGTGGTGTGGTGGGCTTTGAAAGTTGAAATATTTCAAAGAAATCCCAATGTTATGGCTTTTATAAGTTCACAATATTATACTAATACACTTTTATAATAATGAATGTACTTACAAAGACCAAACCCCACACACCCTTTTGACCAGCCCAAATAGAAAATTTGGCTTTAGGATCAAAGGATCAATCGCCTAGCTGCTTGGCCAAGGACAAATCACAAGCACCTTTTATAAGCTAACCTTCTTTCCTTTTTAACTCCTTTTGACGGTAATATAATATTATTACACTTTTTACACTACCATTCAATTTAGAACAAAGAAGAGATAAAAATGACTTAAAATTTTAGGGGACCATACTAGCATGGTGATCATGACATTAAAAAGGGAGAGAACCCTCTCTTCTTAACGAACCAGATTTGGAATTTAGGAAATGTACAGAGAGCACATGACATAATGGGACAACCCCATATGCTAGAGATCCCCATCACTCTGCAGACTACTCCAAGTTGATTTCTGTTTGTTGTGCAATTGGACTGCTTAAATCTAAGTTGTATCAACCACCCACCTCACCCCACACCATTTGGGTCTTCACCCTTCACCCCTACCAAGTGACTGCCAAAATCATTTACATTAAAATAGCCACTCTAGTCTGTGATCACCATGTGTGATAGAATGCTGCATATGGGGGGTGTGGGTGGTGGGTGGTGGGCAGCACCATGATCCAATCTTCCACTTTATTTGTATAGCTGCAGAGTTTGTACTTAAATAAATGAAAATTACTCATTGTAAATAAATAAGTTTCATTATTTTATAGAGAATTGGGATTGTGGGGATCCAAAATCAAGATTACTGAGATTTGGTTTGTATAAATATAAGATTTGAATGGAGGGAGACATTCCCCTTTCTCCACTGCGTTGGCAGCGGCGTGGCCTTTTCATAAAAACAACCACAAGAAGTTCAAAATTCGATTAAAAATCCTTTTCTTTGTATTATGCAGGGCATTTTCCCGGATTAATCGAAACCAAATAAAGTAGAAATCATAAATGCAAGTGGGAAAAGGAAGGAAGGAAGAGTTGGTTAAGGTTGAGAATGGAGATGAATGAGTTGGTGAAGTCACATGGACGGATGAAAGCATGAAAAAGGGAAAGGGAAAGGGAAATGGTTGACGAAATGATAAAATATAATTGGAAGAAGATATAACTTTAATGAGTTGGAAAACGAAAGTTTTCCTTCCGGCTGGTTGTTAGAGGCATTGCCATTATTAGAGGCACATGTTAGGAGACGATAACCGTAAGAATCATTAACACCCCATGTATTAAAATAATGGCATCATCAAGATCCCCATTATTGTCGTTATTATTAACAAGGTTTCATTATTGTGGGTGCTCCTTTCTAAACCCATGCCCACTTGCCTATTCTACTTTATCAATTCCATTATTCCATTAAATTGGTTTGTTGTTTACACCCAATTTATTATGAATTTAAATCATTCCTTCCTTCACATGTTATGCCTTTCAATATGATGGGTCGAAATTTTGAGAAATTTTTCATTGAATCAAAATCTACTCCAATCATGACAATGTTTTCATCCCGAGCTTTAGAAAACTCCAAGTTTTTAATCCAATTAAGTTCCAAATTAGTTGATCCTGTTAAAAGAAGTGACGACACATGCAAAATGTGTGAAGGTCTCTCACACACACTCATATATATATATATATATATATATAATTGGGGTAGAATGGGAAGCACAAGTTGAATTAGCCCATTTTTTTTTAACTGGGCTACGCTGTATTAATCTTAGTATGACAACTTTGGTTAGGAAGGAAACAAGCAGTTGGGGCACTGAAAATCAGTGACATAAAACTAAAAACGATTCTGGTAATAGAATAGTGGTGGCATCTGCAGTAGAGGCATGGATCTTACAATCACAACCTGTCATGCATTTAAGTTAAGTGAGTTGAGACCCAAATCATTTGGATTTGCAGTGGTCCAATGTGGTTTAGTAGATGGGACCCTCATGCTAACATACTTTTAATCTCTCAATTTATACGAAATGGGGCCTACATTCACCTTTCTTTATTTTATGGCCAACATACTAATTTGACCCGTCACTTGTAGGAAATGACCAAATTATTAAGCATAATCCAAAAGTGATAGAGATGATAGTCATACTATAGGATTGGCATTGCAACAATTGCTTGCAGGGGAGTGGAGGACGGTCTTGAGGAAGATTCCCTGATCAGCAATAGGCCCCAAAAACTTGTACTGGGGAGATGTGACCGCTTGTTGAGTGAGTCCTGGGATGTGGTTGTGAGGTTGACAAGCTAACACGTCTAAGCAACTTGTGTACTACACCTAAACCAACTTGTGGTTCAAAGGCTGTAGGAGATGTGATGATTGATGAGTCTCCATTCCAAGATCCAAAGCCACACAACCTTCTACTGCTAAAAGGGGTAGACACACTTCCATATAACAAGCCCAAAGCCTCCACTCATTATTGTACTGTCTTCGCTATTTATTCCCAATCAAACTGCGGGAGCCATGGGTTCAAGGGCAATTGGGGCCGAACTCTAGCCAAACGAAGGGTAACATGCATGGGCGGAAATGGGTGGGCAGTGTTTTGCAATTATATGGCCCGAAGCCTTGGGTAATTCATCATGGGAAGGAACAAAGATATGTGTAGCGGGTTTTAGATCTTGAGAACGATTGAAAGGGGCTCCAACTTAAAATGTTTGAGACGCCAGGTTCCGAGGTCATCCAGTGGCATGCCTCTGATTGTTGTATAATGTAGGTAACTGAATTTACAGGTGAAATGGTATGTTCCCTGATACAACTGCAAGGGCACATTCCTTTTCCTGATAATCAGTTTCTTTAAAACAAATAGAGCCTTTAAGACACTTCTCCTCCATCTAACTTTGATGATGACCAAGGCACCCACATGTGGTCCATTAGTTTCGCAAAACCTGGGATGAGAAATTTTTAACATGAGATTTGTCGCGCTTAATGACAATGCTCATTTGCAATGGGGACTAGTCTCTTGCACAATAGACAATAGAAACAAAGAGCCATTCACAAAACCGCTTTCTCCAGGAAATCACTTGTCACAAGAAATGTTTCTCCACTTTTTATCACCTTTCTTTATCTTCTATCAATTTTCCATCACTTCACTTCACTTCTTGTATCGCTTTTCCAATAGCAAAGTGCTGCGCGCATTGTGCTCCTAATATCAATGTTCCACGGTCTATTCATATGCTTGGCTCGGTGCAGAATTTTTTTGTGGGGCTTGGCATATATGTGAGAACAGGTCATGTGTAATGTACCCTTTAACGCTTAGAATTTCAAACATGTGACACAGACAACCCATCACCCGCGTTAGGGCGTGACTGATGATGACTTGCATGGTTATGTTCATGTATACTTTTGTGATTTGAACCGCCATTTTCCCCTAAACGGCTAGGCTGATGCTCACTCCTTGGTGTGTCTCTAGCCTAGACTCCGTGTCCATCTCTGCACTCTGCCTGCTTAAGTTCTACAAACTCACCTATTCTTCTAGGGGGATCATCCGGAGAAAATTGTAATTTTGAATCACTTCCTTCTCCATCCAAATGAATGGAGGATGTAAATGGAATAAGCTTGAGTGGGCAATATGACAATGAAGTGCTTTCTGAATCATGAAAAGCCCATAAAATTTTAGAATTTCGCAGTCAGGATGTCTTGCCTGTGTGACCCAAAACAGAGGATGAAAGTTTAGCAGCCATGCTTTTCTGAAATCGCCATTTCTAAAAAGATCCTTAAAAGACCAGAGTTAAAGATCCAAAAGCAAAATCTGATTTCTGCTGTCGGATATGGGAACATTTGCTTTAGCATTTTCTGGTAAAGACAAGATCAACACATTGTTTTTTAGTGCAGATACAAATGCACAAAATGCTTTCAATTCCAAGAGGGTGTTTTATTATTAGCACTGATTGATTGCGCATATTTTTATAATCGTCTTAGTATTTTATTGGCAACGATCACAAAATAAAGTCAAATCCCACATTATGCAAGTATATGGTTGGAATTTAAAAATCATCATCCCACCAAGAATTTCTCTAACCAATCCTCATTTAATGAAATGTTAAATCAAACTAACATCACAAACCACTCCAACTTCCTTCAAAGTATATAGTTTTGTTGGAAAACCAATACCCCCACATGCTGCCCTCTCATCTGTATTTTGTTTTATGGGAGAACTCTATTTCACATTTTCAAGCTAGAAGTATGAGGGAATGATGAGATCAGATGCTTCCTCCTCTATTGTTTAAGTCTCTTTTTCCAACATTAATTTCTTCAGTTGATCCACCAAATGGACTTAAAAAATGTTGAAGTGGATCCCCATTTGGGAGCAGACAATTTTGCACATTGATAGTTCTAAAACTTGTTATCATCTCCTCCACTCCCCAACCAATGCGTTGAACCGACACTACTGCATTTTCCCTTCATGTTGTAGACTTCTTTCCCAGCACCAAATGGGTGTTCTGGCATCCCCTGCTTGCTAGATTGGATGCTGCTTTTCTTGGATTTTGAGAAAAGTAATAGTAGGAGTGGGCATAGATTTGGAGGCAGGCCATGGGCTTTGATCCCAGTGGATGCCTGCAGAGTAAATGTCTGCACACATGCATGGACCTTCCCATATGTAAAACTATGAACCTTTACACTCCAGAATGAATACTGGAACTGATAAACATCAAGTTCAATGTTGAGAGAGGGAAATTTGGAGTGAGATTTCATAAGATAACGGAATCTACATAACAGGCTGCCAAAAGAATTGCGCATGTGTCCTGAATGCATTTATTCGACTTATCCCATCTGATCGGGCCTCTCCCAGAGGTAATTCATGCCATGACAAATTTTAATAGCAGAGTCTCTGATAGAAGGAGGTGAGCATCTATACCAGCAAGTAGCTTAAATCGGTATTGTTTGGCAGATGGAAGTTGGAACTCAGACTGCTTTGGGATTTGGTGGTTGATGGGTCAATTACTAGATGAGAAGATGACAAGGAGAAATAGAAAAAGTCAAACTGAGCAGTAAATTTCAAAAGCCATTGTCCTGACAAAGTAGTCACTTTATCTATCTAGCAAATATAGTATGAAATAATGGAGTCAATTCAAATGATGTGGAAACGAACCACATTAGATGCTGTGTCCTTCTATCAGTCCGGTTGGTTGACTGGACATCTTGTTAAGAGGTCAAATAAAACAAAACACCCATGCATGCATGTGATCCAAATGCAATGTAATTTGGACCACAGCAAGTTGATTTTCATAAGATTAGAATCTGATTAGCTCACTTGGAAAAAGAGAATACGAAAGCTCAAAACATACTTTGCATCAGGAAAGTTAGCTTCCTCGCAATAGCTTTCAATCCACAAGCTACCTAATTAGCAGTTTTGTTTAGAACAGATAAAGAAATTTCTACAGTTCTTGGATAATCTTGAGCTTATGCGTAAAATGGTGAGCCACAAATGCACGGAGTGTCATATGAAGATATCATGCCTGGGCTGGGTCTCTTCCTAAACCCCAACCACACCTGAATATCCACTAATTCACTTGAGTGATTCACTAGTTCTCTTTCTCCAGTTTTTCACACCTTTTTCCATTAACCAACCCAAACATGGACCTGTCCAGTCAAGGTGCCAGGAAGAAGGGGAAAGTCTCATGGCAATGATCAACATCAATCAAGCCTTCATGATAGCTTAGTTGTTTAAAGCTTGTTATCTCTTTCTACCTCCTGACTCCTCCATGTATTTCTCATTTGAGCACTAGTTCCCATTAGTCAAATTCTACATCACTTCATTTGAGCTTGATTCTGGGTTCCATGTGAAGATAGCTTTCCACAAAGCTCTGCTGAAACATCAAAAATCTTAATTAAGGTTTCGTCTCTTTCCTGTTCATAGGCTTAGACGTAAGACTGTAAGAGTGGAGATGCCCAACTCCCACGTTACTACTTAATTAATTTTGTTGGGATTGTAGCTTAATAATCAGGTCTTTTATATATTTTTTTTGCCGACTAAAGTTTTCAGTTTTAAGGTTTAGAACTGATATATCAAGGATTGATCAGCTACTAATATTCGATCATTCAAAGGATGGAGTTGGATTTTGGACAAAGCCATTGTCACTAACAATGCTGGCAAAAGAAAGAGAAAAAACAAAGCGATTCTAAAATAAATGCCCTATACATATTCTATTCATCTCAAACTTACAAGTTACAACACAAAATTGTAGATAAATGATTGTCTAGGCCTCAAAAGGAGAAATAGTTCCCTTCCTTTTTTGAATCTTTGATCCTATCACCACCAGTACTGGAACTAAAGCAGATTGTCGTGCATTCTTTTTTATGTCTAGCCCTTCCCAACTGTCAGAACCAAAAAGCAAAAGAGTTGATCATCCAATTCCAACTTGTTGAACAACTAATCCAGTGGAAGCGGGTGCTTGTCTCCTCCCTCACTCTCCACCGTTTCGCACCGCAAAACTTGGGCCCGAAGGAACATCTAAATTCCAAAACTCACGAAATCTTGGCCCATGACGGCTGGATTAAGCTTACTAATTAAGAGCAGTGCTTTGTCGGCCCACCCAACAGTTGCGCTCATAATTCTTCAACTATTTCCACTTCCGGCCCACACAACCTGTCTCTTTTAAAGCCCTTGAACAGGCTAATTCTACGTATTTCCTAGGAGTTGGTTAGGCCAAATTTCAAAGGGTATATATATAGTAAGTTTTTTTTTTTTAAAAAAAAATTGTTTTACTTTTTTCTTTTCTCCCCCTTTTTCTTCTTTTGCCTCATAATTCAAATGGAGCCTTGGTCGGATAAACTGTTTCTAACAAAATGAATTAACCATCACGTTGCAATCTTATTTAATTGGGGCAATTGTCCTCAAAGTCTTCCAATGATATATAATAGATTTAAAGCATTTGAAAGATACACAATTAGATTCAAAACCTAGAAGTTAGTATATAATTGATTTAAAAGATATTTGATCTATTAACTATCTAATAATATCCAAAATATCCTTAATACATAGATAAGTTTTAAAGAAAAACATATCTACATATATATATATCAAAAAGTAAAAATTTAAAATTTATGGTCAACCATTAGTCTTTTGACTGGAACGACATGACCCCAAGGGCCTCGTGGGTTGGTGCCTTTTATTCATGAGGGCCTAAGGAGTGAGGTAAGGTGGAAATTGAGACTTATTATGAGCGGGCTTGGTGGTGACCGGTGGTACAACATGCATTACTAACACATGCCTGATACAAATTTTGGAATGCTAGTATTTTTGTCTTGAAGAGGAAGCTTTAAAAAACAATTTCCAAGTAGAACTTTGATTTTTTGAAATTTTTATAATTAATGAAAAATCACTATGTCTCTTCAAGTACCTTTCATGTATCTCTAGCGACACTTTGGAAATAGCCTAAAGTAGGTAATCAACGTGGATTGATCTTGGACACGCCAAGATGACAGGATACAAGACCTTGAATATGGGCAAGACACACAGATGAGCTTTGCTAGCACCCACATATGGTGGTGTGTAACCCATAGCCACAGTGACAGCGCGTGTTGACGACACCCCCCAAATAGCTGAGTACAAGGACAAAATGCCTTGTGCAACATGTGGGGACTTGACACAAGGGCACAATGCCTTGTGGAAGGAGGTGGCTGGTCATGGACGCAAGGTCATCACTCATGGCTGCGTTGAAGTGCTGATTTAGATGAGACTTGGTGTTGCAATAAGGTAAGAAAACTCAAACATAGGGGTGCATGGCTAATGTGGGACAAGTGTGGGGCATGACATGTTGGCTCTTGTCACATACAAGGTATGGCAAGGCCTTGCAAGGGGCTATGCCATGGAAGCCTAGACATGGGCAACAACACTAACGTGCTAGGGGCACAAGAATATTGGCTTGATGGGTTGAGGCATACTAATGCATTAGAAAGGGCTGACTTGCAACATGGTGGGTTGGACATAGCTCATGGGTTGACTCCATTAGAGGGGGTGTTTGATTGGTTGCATAGTAGCTCTTAGGAAGAGATGCCATTATTGGGAGCCAAAGTTCAGAGAAGGCATCAGATGGGTGTGTGGTTGTGTGAGGCATGAAGAGGTACCTCAAAGCTTAAGGTATGTGTTCAATTGGGTGGTTACATAACTATCAATTACTAATTTGAATTCAAACTAGTTGGTGTTTGAATTCAAAATAAAACAAAGGAAAGCCAGCCTTTTTGGATATAAAAGGGCTCTCTCATTGTTTCGAAGGATTATGGGGTTTAAGATTGGTGGGATCTCAATTCACTGACTTAGGTAGAAAAATCGAAGTGTTGGGACACTTAAGAAAATTGAGTAATAAAATAATAAAGTCCTTGTATTTGTTATGTGTGCTTTCATCGTTTTTACATGATCATTGTGGGACTAACGTTGGCTAAGTAGGGACTTAGCGCCACACATTTCACATACAAAAAAATATTGTGGGAGATTTTGTGTATGACATCAACCATACCCTTAAGAACCATTATTATGCTCAAGGATGAAACTGGAAAAGTGGTTGAGGCGGAGCAATATATGGAAGTTATTTTGGTGGGAGGGCATTTGCCCGTCGCGAGCACTATCTGGCTCTATCACTGGATCTGCTTCCCCTTATAATTGGTGATAAATGATGGTAATTAATATTGTATAGATTCTCCATTGTGATTGGTTGGGCAAGGCCAAAATCTAAACAAATATGTTGCTACTTTAGCTCTTTTTTGTGTGTGAATTGAGTTTTGATTATCAAGAAAACTAGTTTTTTTGTTTGTTTTTTAATTTATTTTCTTTGATTTTTTTTAAAAAGAAAGATATGAGCAACAAGAGAGTTTTTGTTTCTTAATTTTTTCTAAATAAAAATTGAATATTATGTTTTTTTCAAGCTTTTTTTTTAATAAATATTTTGTGACTGGTTTTACATTCTTAATTAATTAGTTCAACCATGGAAGATAATGCCCACGTGATAGGAGGTAAGAAAAGGGAAAAACAGAAAACAAAGGAAAAAGAAGAAAAAAAAAATCTATTTACATATATTTGTTTTGTGAAAGAATATTCATCCTTATTTAAACAAACTTATTCTAACTTAAGTTAAAAAAAAAAAAGAGAAAGTATTTTTGTTTATATATATTATATCTTATTAAAACATAATTATCCTTTTAATTTCCCCAATAAATGGGGAAAGACAAAATAAATATAATTAGATTTTGTTCTAATTTTAAGATATATATATTATTTGGGTATATGGTCAAACTTGGAATTTAGACACAGATCCAAATTCTTGAATCAATGACACTTTCCACAATGAATGAAGCAGATGGAGTAAGCAGCGTTTTCAGATGATTCGGGATCGTGTCCTACGGAAAGAGACAATGGATTGCCCATATCCTCATGTTTCCATGCGGGTCTATTGCCCCAATCTTCATCGATCTAGATGGGGCCCTAACCCAATAACGTCGCATAACGAAAACAGCTCAGTCTTCCACCGAGGCAATGGGGGAGGGGGGCCCAACATTCGAGTTAATACTCCCCCATAAAGGGAAATTCGTCTACCCATCCTTCTTATCCTCCTGCAAATCTTGTTGAGTTGGGTCGCTCTCAATCCAACTTCATTTGTCCGTCTTACGATTGAAAACGGTTGAAAATTGTCAAGGTTTCGTGTAGATTCAAATATAAACGCATAGGATGCATACCTGGATAGGGCTTCCACATAGGACACGTAGTCTTGGCAGAAAAGGGTGGGAGCAACAGAGCAGGACAATGCGTTTTATGTGCCCGATGACTGCCTGTAACGTCAGTACTGCGCGGAACAAGCACCATTCTGAAGGTCAATATCTGACGTGGTGGTGCCCTCACTCTTCTAAACCCATCCCATCTCATTCTCATACACGGATACACCCATACCCCACTGCCTTTGTACATGTATTTTATTCTGGACACTCACATCAATAATGCAGCCTATCTACAGAGTATCTCCATATTCACATGCTTGGCATGACTCCTCACAGACAAGCGTATCCCAGCAATATCTCAATAATTTAAGTACGATTATTGGATCCCACACCCCTCTTGCCTGGTAAGATAATGTTGTAGCCTAATGTAATTATAGCATCTCAACACTCTTTTCACAAAAACCTGACATTCGAAGGCAAATACCCATTGCCTCGTATAAAAACCATTGCACCAACTGCTGGCAAACCTGAATGCCGGTGGTTGACAGAATTAATGATTCCAAATATATGTTAAATCCCATTAGAGGTCAATAAGGCTGATATAAATTCACCTGGACGCTGGATAGCTTCAATTTGCTTGTTTGATCCAACTGACAGCAGAGTTATTTCAAGTAACACAACTCACACCTTCATAACAACCAATTATTTAGGGGAAGGATAACTTTGAATAGGTCTTTAATTTATCAAACACACATAACAAAGAAGTTTGACAAACAATGCACTTTACAAGCTTAAAGAAGGATAGTGTATAGAAACAAGAACTCGCCAAACACAGATCAAACACTTGCTTTAAGTACTCCCATGTAAGGGTCTTAGGAGTTCTATAATCATCTTAGACTACAGACACAGCTTGGAGAACATGAATTCCCAGAAAATGAAAACATAATAGTAACATGATAAAGGCATCTACCCATGATCTGCTGTCCAGTCTCAGCATCCATTAGTTCCTACACTTCCACCAAAATCTGGCTTTTGCATTTCCACCCTCCCCTAGGCCTGCTGGATGGATGGCAACAACCATGTGTAGAGGCAAGCTAGTTCCTGTTCTTGCATTTCTCCACAGCCCTGGGAGCTGCTCACAAAAACCATAAGGCAAGTGAAAGTGCAGCTTAGAGAAACATATGTAGAAAAACCAAGATAACACTCATTGACAAACCAAGCAACATCTGAATCTGTAGGAACTGAGATACTGATGTGTCATGGCAGCAGAATGAAACATAAGCTTTCCTACAAATGATTCATTTGAAAGATCGCCTACTGTTTGATTTTTGGATAGGAAATGAAAAAAATAAATTAAATTGAATTATAGACTACCATTCACTTCAAAACTTTTAAATACCAAAAAGATACCTAACTTTGTAGAATAGGAAAATGTATGCAGGTGAAGCAGTTATATGATTGCTGCTTTGAATGGAAATGGCTAATCTTTGGATAGAAACTCTTGCCAGATTACAACTTTGACCTTATTCATGTTTCCTACATAATTGAATTTGAATGCAAGATTATTATAAGTTACAGTTCACTGTTACCATAACTTGCATGCCCAAACCAATAGCACCTTACCTTGCCAGCTAAATTCAAAACTATTTCAAGTTATATATTGAAGTTCAATGCTACTAAACTAAAATGTGCATGCCCAATAGTATCTGACCTTTTGTCTTTTTTTTTTTTGATAGGCATGCATGCCAAATAGTATCTGACCTTGCCAACTAAATTCATCGCACCTTTCCATTTTTTTTCTTCAACCCTTCTTCTAAGATCTTCTAGTTCCTAGTGCCCAAACAATGTGGCATTTCTTAAGCTTCTGCATTTTTTCCAACAATTTCCAGAGGTTCTTAAATTTTCCTTGATAATAAAGCAATATTTTCTTCTCACTTATTCTAGATGCATATTCTCTTCATAATATTTTGAGTTTCCACCTATAACCAACTGAAATTGTCCCAATTCTACCTTATCCTTCCCCCACAAGTTCCTTTCTATTTGCACAGTGTATTCCAAGTTTAAGGAGCAGCAGGTTAAATGCTCAGTTGGGGTATAACAAGCAGATTTGTGTTAAGAATTCTCTAACTTTTTGTAATCAATAAAACATGAGTACATAGCCATAAAAGACAAAGCACTATCAAGTTCCATCCAGGGAAATATCAAGGATTGGTCCCCATATGAAGGCAAAACACGAGCATGCAAGAAAGTTTGCAGTTAAGGCAAATTCCTCATGAATGGGATATCGCATTTCTTCTAATAGCATGTGAAGTTTTTTATTGATTAGAGACAGTTAGCTGGAACATAAAATATACAGACCTAGACCAATGGCATCACAACTCTTCATGATCCTCAGCCGCTTGCATGTCTCAATAAACATCCTGCCAAATTTCCAAAAATGAGTGAGACTTCAGACACAACCCACTAAATGGTCAAGGGTATCTTGGAGCACAAACAACGATGTTTTTAACTGTTTGATTATGATGCAAATTGCTGTTAATGGACCATAACCAACATCAAATTTACTGAGTTTCATTGCCAAATAAATGGAAAGACAAGATACAATTACAATGCCCATGTTTTAAAATACTTCAGTATATTGTGCTTATGAGTGGGGAAGTCAGGAAATCAGCAATGATAAATGGTAGAGGATTTTTGCAACATGCTTAAATATTTTCTGCAGAACAATTAGAGATCCTTCTAATGACATTATTGTAAGAAACCTGTCATTGATATATCCATATCCAAACTGTCATTAGCAGCATCAATCTAGTTATTAAAAGTTATAATTGCAGAAAATATAATAATATCACATCAAAAGAACATAAATTTTCATGATTTCACAAATGTAATTCTCCTGCTGATTTGTGCTTGCAGTTCGACATTTAAAATGACGTGCATTGCCATCTGACAGCTGTGTAGTCAAAACAATGTAACTACTTGTAGAAAGTATGCTTTACTTCTGTTGTAATGATCCAGAGTTCCCTCTTATAGACCATATATACACCCAATTCAACAAACACTATGGCTAATGGGTCTATATGATAGTTTGATGCAATTTCAGCCTTTCATGGAATCATTGGTCATCTTAGAGCATTTTTACATACTTTTGTGGCATATTCATATAGGCATATATGGTTGGATCCCTGGGTATTTGTCATGTGCATTTTACATGCACATAATTGCCTTTTCTTAGTTTCTTGTTATCTCTTGTACAATTCTTAAGATTCTTAAACACTAGAGCAAAATTTCCCTCCTGACCACATGTGATCAACCTCTGTATATCCATATTCAAGTAGAGGATTCAGAAGACCCACTACCATATCAACTACAAGCCAATCATATGAACAATGAAATGCGATAAAAAAGAGAAGCAAAAGCAAAGAAAATAGATAAAGCATATCAAAGCTTACTGCCAGGGCACATCACCCACAAGCATCCAGTCACCATCCTTATCCTCATAAGTGAGAACATATTCTGATCCATGTAGTAGATCCTTCAATTTGCTCTCACTCAGCATCTCCCTGCCGGGAGCTCCATGTGATCCATATTGACCTGACATCAAACCAAAAGGGCAGTAACAGGATCCATGAAAAAACTGGGGTTTATCTATAGATTAAAAATCTCAGCTCAACATATGTTATATAGAAAGAAAACAGGTTCATTCACCAAGATCTTTGTATTAAATTGAAACTTCAAAATAACTCACCTATGGTAAAACAGCTGAACATCTTCTCGAGAGCAGAAGACAGTTCCTGATATGCAGAGTAATTTCTCAAGTCTACTTTCCTCAAATAAGGAGCACCATCCATACTGACTTTGACAAATAGAGCACCAGGCCCTGCTTTTCCGTCTACTTCAGTGTTCTTTGAAGTGGTGGCCAGCGTGTTCTTCCTAAAAGATCTTATAGGTGGCCAACCCACAACCTGTGCCCTGCCACGAATTAAAGATCAAAGCCCATTCTCATTGCAAAAACCAGTTTTTTCATGAAACTACTCTTTTCAAGTAATCTGTGCTTACTTGGTAGCAGGTGCACTGCTGTTATTGTTTCCAGTACCAGTATGGTTAGGAGGGGTCTCATTGGTGGCACGAGGTCTCTCCTGCACGATCTTTGGTGATGCCATCTCTTTCATCTTGGCTGGCTGAGACCCTAGGTTCTCCTTGTTTGGGGAAGGCCTAGGTGATAGCATCACATTCACCTCTGAGTTTGCAAGAAATTTCCCCTGTACAACAGATTGAATAGTTTCTGAGTTAAACCCACAAGTAGGAAAATTCCAATTCCCTCAGAAAAAGTAGGGGTTTTCACCTCTGAGAAACCATTCATTGCATCAGCAAACCCTCTTTTGTTTCCTGAAACAACAGTCTTCTGTGATGAAGTGTAAGTAAGATCCTTTGAAGGATGCAGAGGGAAAAGGGGTTTCTCATCAAGCTTAGTGGAGCTCAGCAGGCAAAGCTCTGGTTCTCTTCCAGGAGACAGGGATCCAGGAAGCCCAAGCCTCAGCTCTGTAGCTTTTAGATTCAGACTGCTCTTATTGCCATCTGAATCAGTGGAGATTGCAGAGCTATCCACAGAAGAACATTCAGACAATCCCATGTAATTCCGCTCTTTCAATCCTGAGCTGATCTGGCATACACTTTCCATGGAGGGTGAAGAAGCCAATATTGTGACATTACTCTGGCCTTCCTCCTCCCCAACACCAAGCAGTGGTGGAGACATCACATTAAAAAGAACTCCAATTCCTTTATAACCTGCTTAATTTTGAGATATTCACACTTCCTCAGAAAACCTCAACATAGCAAAATTCCAGCATCTCAATGTTATATTCAGATAGAACTAAATGTCAGTAGAATATGCCCCAAATCCTTTAAACCAAAGGAAAAAAGGAAAAGACCAACACATTCAACAACAGCTGGTCGCCCTTGTTAAGCAAACTATAGTATATATTTAAAAAACTCACTGCATCTAAGCAAAAGATCTCTTGAATCATAAGCAAACCTCCATTTTACACCAGACAACCACACTAAGAGCAAAAAAATTTATAACTCCAAACCTTCTCACAGCAATGTGGATTTAAAGTACTCTGTAACTCACCGGTTTGGGCACCCAGAAGTCCTAAATTTTCCATAATTTAGAATCCGATAAAAAAGCCACTTAACTGTGCTTCCTAACTTTCATTTTCTTTTCTCTCTCTCCATTTTCTTAGCTACCAAACGGAAAGTGAGTAATAAAAACTGCACACTGCGAAGCCTGAGGTCATAGGAATCTTGGTTTCACCCGAAAGGCAAAAACCCTAATTAGTAAAAAGGCCGACCAAATTCTTTGCTGGTCATAACTTTTAGGAACCGGAAATTGCAATTAAAAATAAAAACAAAAATTAATTGTCAATCTCAAGAGAACCTAAATCCCAAAAATTAGGCCAGAAACCTAAATTACGTGCACTGAATAGTTCCAGATGCTTGAAAACAATGAAAAAAATTACCAAACAAAAATAGTAATCAGGAAAGACCAAGCAAAGAATACACAAAAATGTACATATTTATCGTTCGTTCGTGTGGTCGCCGGAAGAAAAAAGACGGGAATAAAGAACAAAGCTCGAGATTTAGAGCTGCGCCTAAACATTTGCTCTCTTTCATTGCAAAGAAACCAACAACAATGAAACAAAAAAAAAAAAATCATATAAGTTTCGCCTCATATTTTCCTCATTTACCTCAGTTTTCTGAGCAACCAAACAGAAGCTAAAAGGACTAGAAAGCGAATCTAACTTGAATAGTGTAAGAGAGCTCATAACAGAGTGGAAATCTCTAAACGAAGGCGAGAACCTGGAGATGAAATCGCTTTATCTGAAGAAATTTGCGGATCAGTGGTACGGAGACACGCGTGAATCGATTACAGCTTACAAGCTTTCGATTTTTCACTGAGAAATTCACACTACAGAGAGAAAAGAGAGAGAAGAGAGAGAAGCTAAGGACCCTCCATTTGGCACAAAGTAACAAAAGCTTATTTGCTGTCCGATGTGAAGCTCTATGCATTAAAAAAAGGAAAAACAAATTATAAACTTTTTTATTTTTTTATTTTTTAAAAAGGTTTATTTCCTGATTGAATTTTGGAACTCGCCCGATGAAACTCCGCCCAGCAGCGGGATGAGGGTGGACACACGCTGGCTGCGGAGATGGCAGAATCAGGACCGTTGATTTTTCCTTGGTGGCAACAGATAAATATAAAATTAATTTTTCCCTCTAAAAAACCGAGACAGTGGTGACCAACGTGAGATACGACGTCGTAATGGTCCCAAAAGTCATCTCAAAATGCAAATAAATTTTCCTTTTGTCATTTAAGGATCCCTCAATTATATCTTTAATATTAATGCGTGAAATTAATGATAGTTGACCGAAAACTTATGAAAGGGATGAGCAGAAGAAACGGAGGGAGTCTGGGAGATGGGAGCAGAAATTTTAGTAGGCGTCCTTTGAATGATGAATGTCTCTTGACTCTGGGTCTGGGGATGTAGAGTGGCAAAATGGTCCTTACATTAAGGGCATCCCATCAATCAAATGTAGGAGTCGTCCAAACCCACTGCCCTTCATCACCCACCTTGTCGTTTTTCAAAGCTTGTCAAGATAGGCCTATAAGGTGTCCTCAACTTTTCGGGCAGTGTTTCCCCCATTACCCCATGAGAACAGGGACATGCCCAAAAGACCATGTTACCCTTGATTACATTACCTTAATAACCCTACTTGATCGCCCAAATATAATCATGGGGAAGGGGGAGGGTCAATCCCAATTCTCAATTTCTCTTACACTAGAACAAAAAAAAAAAAAGCGGGGGCATTAGAGGACAATACCCATGCAAGAAGGCATCAAATATGATGATGAGAAACAAAGAAAAACACCCCTGTTTACCAAAGCTTAACAAGTTTCAACCACCCCACTCATTGCTCTTCTACGAACACTCCAACCCATCCTTTCAAATTACAATAAATTATTACCAATAAAACTTTTAATCAACCATTTAAACAAATAAAATATTAATTTTATCTATAGTAAACTCATATCTTCCATATTAATTTTAAAAATAATATTAATTATATCATTCTAAAATCCAATGGGCTGGGAAACAAATGGGTCCCCCGACTGCTGTCACATGCCACTTGTTACACTGAGTCTGAGATGCCAAATACTGGAAATATTTTCAAAGCCTTGTGCTGCAGATGAAAAGGCCACTTGCTTTATTAATAATGCACATCAGAATGGATTCTTTGATTCCTTTCTTAATTTTTGAGATTGATCCATATTTTTATTTGGGGTGTGTCGTTATAAAACGCTGGTTGTTGATCCACTTGTATTGGATGAGTCCGGATGTGTTCATTCTTATTTACAAATAAAATTAAAAATTAAAGATTTTATTAGTAACGTATGAATTATGATGGAGAATAATAATGATATAGAAAGAAATAATGAGAGGGTAGCGGAGGGAGGAAAAAAAAGATTAGGTGGGAGGGTGGAGTGGAAGTGAGGGAGGAAGCATTGAAGTGGGAGGAGAGGTTTTGGGGGACAGAAGAAAACAGGCGGAAGCGATATGATGGGTTGGGGGACAAGAAAGCGTCTTTTTATATTGTCTTGCCGGCTTCTGAACGCGACATCTAACTTCCTCCGCCACCTCTCCCCACCTCCACCACGCGCTCTTCATTGCCTCTTTCCGACACGCAACCCTGGACGAGGGGATGGGGGGCGTCTGGCACGCGCTTTAGCATGATTGGTAATGAGTGTGTGTTTGTATATGATTTTTTTGACACGAATTTAGAAAAACAGGGGGAGGGGAGGAGGACTTGGTAACCATCATTAACTGCCACCAGCCTCGCACGCTTGGGGCCTTTAGGCATAGATGGGCATGATAGATGCTGCCTCTTCCATTTCCATTTGCCCACCTCATCCTCACGTAATAGTTAATGCCCCTCACCTACGATCCTAAACAAAAATGTATTTAATTATTTATTAAAAATAATTTGAATTCTTCTTTAAACATGATTAATTATCAATTATTGGATATGGATTAGAGAAAAATTCTATAAGACGCTTTTAAGAACGCCTTTAAATTTAAAATAGACCATATCTATGTATTTGATTAGAATTATTATTAAATGGTATTAGAATTAATCTTTACGAAAGCTTATTTAGTTTCATAGGAAGTATTTATTTATTTAATCTTCATGTGATTTGGTAACATCTAAATTAATTTATTTAAAAATAATTACTGAAAATTTTTTTGTTATTTAGAATGAAAAATAGTTTTTAAAATAAAAAAATTATTTAATAAGTTGTTGATTGACAATTTTTTAAACTAAAAAAAAATATTATTTTTAAGAATAAAATTGAGATGTTTTTTAATTTTAAGTAATACTTAAATTAAAACTATAAAAATATTATTATTTTTATATTATACATACAAGAGTATGTTATCTTGAAAATTATTTTTTATTTTTAAATTTTTAAACAATTTTTTTTAGTAATAATTGTTTTAAAAAATTATTGCCAAAAACCATTTTTAAAACGGTTGACGAAAATGGTTTGATCCACAGATTTAAAAAAAAAATATATATATAATGGTAGGAGCACAGATATTGCGGGATGCTGCCAGGGCAGAGGGTCCCGCAAGCAGAGAAGGCGTCCGCTTTTGGCGGTGAGATGAATTGGGCGTGGGGTCACGGTTAGTGGTTTGAATGCCATGATGGGCCTCAGATGTGTGATAGTGGGGGCTTCGTGGGCCTGTAGCAGGTGGATGTGGTAGGGCCTTTTTGACCCAGGAGTCTCTCCAACCTGGAATAGTTTTCATTTCGTCTTCCCAATCAGAAGGGAGCACGTCATAGGAGCCTCATGGCGGGCACATGACCTTCTGAGGTCCATGCGGCCCACATGGGAGAGACAGCCGTCTAAGGTCAATGTCTCCTAAGAAAGCTCACGTGTGAAATATATATTGAAAGCTACCTTGTATGATTTATGGCAGGCAATTACATAATGAATCGGGTTGAAAGTTGAAACTATGGATCAACCTCTTTCACTTCCGTCTTCATCTTATCTTCTTATTTATTCATTTCTCAAGCTTCACTCCAAACTCCGACCCGCCCCCTTCTAACTTGGAGCTTGTATTTTCTCGAGGTTTAACAGAAATTTATGCAATTGGCTAATTTACATTGGATTCTTGGATTGGGTCGTTAATTGAAAGCCCATTATTATTTGTATGGGTGTGTATATGGTTGGGATCTCGCCTAAAATGGTTTGGGCCTACAATCAAAATATAGAGTGCCAGGTATGGTCCGGATGCAGGCTTAGGGGAGTTGGGCTGTCGGTCCAAAAACCTAATGTTATCTTTGTAACCAGGCTGAGATGAGAGATGGAGAAAATTCTGATATACCTATAGACAAATCCGTTTTTTATTTTTAATTTGGGAAAAAGTTTTTAGTTTTAACTTCAACTATGAAAAATATTTTTTGGATATTATTTTTTAAAAAAGGAGATATAATAAGAATGATTCCATGGGGACTGGGCTTCCTTGGGCTTGGGCCTCTTTTGACTTAGGATTGTCTAGGGTTAGTTTTTCTGCTGTTGGCTTTTGAAATCGTTGTAGTTGAAACATGATAGCATTTGATGAAATAAATATTTATGTTATTGTATTTAGGTAAAAATTGGAAAAGCTGTGCAACGTTTACAGGTCCCAGTGGATGCATGATTAACAGCACACAAAATAAGATAAACTTTTTAGAGGAAAACCCAAACGATTTTCCTTGGCAAGCTCATGCAAAGAAGGCTTGACAAAGCACGCTTTACATAGATGTCTACTACACCAATCTTTTAAGAGTCAACCTGCCAATACCATCCATATTCTAGGCAGTGCGGTTCACCTTATGGCTTTGTTCATTGCCATCCGTCCTATCAATTGCATCCCCTGCTTTTGATTTTGCGATTTGTCATAATAGTCGATTCTACTCATGTCACCTACATCATGCGATACTCTCTCAATTATGCCACTTTCATTATCAATGCTAGGAATTATTTTGCTTGTGTCACTTGTCAGGAAAATATATCAACTTGCCATGTGTCTCATATAGTCATATCAAATGTCTTACAACATAAGATGTCATCTCCCTAATGCGCCACACATCCTCGATCTTAAGCTTTCCTTGATGCCAATGCGTCATATCCTCATACCTGTGGCTGTTATATTCTTATCATCCAACAACAATAGTTTCATCTTTCGCCAATACTAAATGTTGTACCATATTAATCTATATATGCCACCCAGTCTATTGATGTATGTATGGGCATAGGGGTGACAATCTCCACATGATAATGACAACGAGACTTGAAAATGACAAAAAAAAAATTAGGGTGAGTTAGGTGTAATTGTATCCTTATCATGATTGTGTCAACTTATATAACATGCCTAATGATCAGATTTTGTTTAAGTTTGATCACTTAATTCATTTGACCAATTTAACTTATTTAATTAATTGTGTCCGAATGACTATTTTATGAACTGACCTATTTATGACTACTTGAACATATACAAATTATTAATTTTATGATAGAAAATGTTATAGAAAGCATAAACATACACAATTGCTGGGTCCCAAAACATCTCACATTTTCTGCTTTTTATATTTTCCCTAAATTATGAGTCAATTTGCTTCATCAAGTGTCTCTTACTCTTTCTCACATTTATACCTCAGTAAACCTTCTTATTTCACTAGGTGTTTCTTGTTCTTTTTAATATCTTTTTCTATCATATATAGTCCCTACAACCATTTTTCTCTCGTAACTTTATACACTACAATTTTGTGATGTGGTATGACTTTCTTGTTTCTTGTATCATATTCTGGGAGAATAATTGACTTTACCTTAACCGAAAGTTCCTTTTTGCAATCCTCTTGTGCACTCTATTCTTCTTTACTCTTCCAGATCTCTTTTAAACATTTTTAACATAAGTTTTTTCAAACATCTTTAAACAAGGTTCTTTTGCACATCTTCAATCAAAGTTCTTTCAAGCATCTTCAACAAAGGTTCTTCCAAATATCTTCAATCAAAGCTCTCCTATACATCTTAAATTAAAGGTTTAATACCACTTGTTGTGCTAGAAGAATTGTTAATATAAATATATTAATGGAAGAACACAAAAATAAAGCAAACTACATGAGGTTTTAATGTAGCTTGATCGATTATGCTTACCTCCATGAATGAGAGATAATATTTCACTATATAAATATATTAATTAAATAGTACAAAAAATTAAGAATTGTAGCACATGAGATCATATATCATGGAGATATTGAAAATTAATTTAATAAAATTTGATTCAAGGTGAAGATTATTATGAAGTGTCTTAAATTCCTAATTGGAACATATTTCTTTTTATAAAAAAAATATTATATAAAATATTTCTTGAATTTATATGTAATTGTAATTAGATGCTTTAATAAGAAATCTAATTACAATCACATATAAACTTAGGAAATTCAAATATAATATTCTTTTTACAAAAAGAAATATATCCTAAGTAGGAAGTTGAGACACTTCCCAACATAAACATTATTAATTCTTTCCTTTCGTGGAATGCATAGCTCGTGCTATGTGCCAACGCCGCATGACATTTTGCATATAGGTTGCACAAAATTCATAACATGACATTTATACTCACATGCTAGTAAGACACGCCCTCACACTTTATTTGTTTGAGACTTCATGTCATACATTGGAAGTGGTATATCCATTGCCACTTATGTTCTATCACTCTTGAAGAAAGTTATTCCCCCCTTTCTCCCTTAGGAGCTTTTTAGGATTTTTCACATTCTTACATAAGAGATATATAAGTGCTACCATTGAATTTTCTTTAATTATAAAAAATATTGAAAACTATTTCCTCACTTGAAAACTCATTCTCAAGACATCATTTTTGAAGGAAAATATCACTATAAATTTTCTTTGAGTCAAACAACTCGTGTGGTTATTGTGCACATATGTGGATGTCATCCCGAAATCACTACCAAACTAATTAATAACATTGATAGCCAATATTTTCAAAACCAGATTGGTCATTAAATTCTAAAAGTTATTAATTCACACTTCACTAATTAAATGGACAATTTTATTAATTATGATATTAGTATGACATTATAAGAATATATTTGATATATTATTAAAATTAAAAATAAGTGAAAATAAATAAAAAAATGTGTAAAGAATTTAAAAGGTGTAATATTGAAAAGATTTCATATTTTATTTTAGATATTAATAGATTAAAAATGATAAAGATAAATTTGAAGTGTCCTAATATTTCTATTTTTATTAAAGAGTGAAGTATGATATTTATCCAATAGTAAAATAAAATTTTATTATTTGTTATATATTTTGTCGACTTATTATTTTAAATGTTACTACATTATTTTACCAATTTTCTTTCTCTCAATTTATTATGTTACAATACAAGGGTGGATAAAAAATAGTTACAACATTTATCAGGAAGTCTTGTGGGTATAAACAAAATTGAAAAAATCAATAAACGGATCCAAACCCATCAAATTTGATAACAGTGGTTTGATTTTTAAAAATAAAAAAAGTTGGTTCAATTTGCAAATTTTGAAAACCAACCTTATTGATTTGGTTTTTAATTTTCTTGCCTCCTAATTTATATATATATATATATATATATTTGATTATATTAAAGTAATTTATTATTTTATATTATGATCAAATTAATTTTAAATACATTCAATATATCTTCAACATCAAATCTAAGTTGATTTGAGTTAATTTTAAAAACAAATTAGACTTAAATTATAATATAAACTCAAATTAATGGATTTAAGTTAAGTCAAAATTGAATCAAACTAACCTTCAAAGGCTTGGTTTAGTTTTCCGTTTTTCATTTTAAATATGGTCGGTTCAGTTCATTTTTTACTCAAAAACTCATTGAATCGACTTCATTTAGAAGTCTTGTTAGAATTCCTTTAAAGATATTAGTTAATTGTGTGCCCCTTTTAAAAAAAAAAAAAAAAAGGCTCAAGAAAGATCTCATACCATGAAAAAATGATACAACAAAATTGTTAAGATTATTAAGTATAAAGTTAAAATCTATCATATCTAAATTTAGCCAACCTTGAAGGCCTTAAAATTGTTGAAATAAATGCTTTAGAAATAGGTTATAATAGAATCTTTAAGCAAAGAGACGGTGATAAGGAAATATTAGTTGGTGTCACTTTAAAAACCTGAAATCAAATCCAACTCAATTACAACATCGTCGAAAAAAGGATTTTAAACATTATTTTATACATTTCAAAATTTCAAAATGATCTTTTAAATAAAAAATTTATATATATATAATTAATAATTAATTTAGATTAAGGGATACATTTTATTGAATAAAAGCATATATAATTAATAATCCCAATGGGCCCTGGTGGCCACCATTCTTCTCCTTCTACCCTCATGCGCTCACATGCTCCGGCATCACCCTAGTGCTTACCCTTGACAAGGCAGGAGCCAATTATGTTCAGAAAACTTGTAACCCTTAACACTTCTCTTCGTTCCTTTGCCATGCTCTTTCCGAAAGGAAAGGTCTTTTTGTTGGGTGATTCCGAAATATACCATTAATTTTCCCCTTATATATGGAGACGAAAGGGAAGCAAATTTCTCATAATATTTTGGGGAGTTGGGGCCTGCCTTTGAAATTTAGTTTGCTACATTAATGGGTTGTGTTACTCTGCATATATGTATATATACATCCCAATTTGAAAGACGGTTTTATTACATTGAAATGTCAAATTTGAACTGTAAACAGCCCTGAGAAAAAACAGGTTGATCGATCCATTCCCTTAGTGGGCTAATACAGTGGTTCTGGGAAGGCGAGCGGCGTCTCCACTTTTACTATGACCCTGGGACAGGGAATTGCTATGAATTTGGGTGCCTCATCGCCGGGCATCAATACTGGCAAGCTTGGACTTTGATTTTGTTTCCACTTCTGAGAAAAGAAAAAAAATTATCCAAATGTACATGAGCAGTGAATATTATTGTAATGGAGCTTAATTAACAGCCATAATTATATGTACAGAACAAGAGAGAGCTAGGTAGAGAGATATACCGTGTGAGGGGGGACAGATTTGGGGGGTGAATGAGGAATTCGGGATTGAGTATTGGAAGTGTGATCCTCAGTAGAGTGACGGAGGCATCGGAACTTATCCCAGTGAAAGCAGAAAGACATGAGGGCGCTCATGCAGAGTAACATGATAAGTAGCAGTGCTAGACCGACAGGAAACCCTATGACTGGCCGCGACAGAGATACTCCCTCATTCTCCATCTACCTTTCCTTTCTAACTCTCTTCTCTGATCATGGGAATATAATTCAGCAAAGATGTAACTGGAGATCCAGCCATACGGGGTGGTTTGTGAGTGAAGGTGGGTGTTGGGTGGTGGTGACATCCATTTATTGGGTTATGGGAGTAGTGTAGGGAAGTGGTTGGACAAACTTCGTGTTATATACGGAAAGAAAAGAGAGGTTCTAGGGTTCTGGGGTCCTACCTTCATGGTGGTGTCATTGTTGCATTGCCCATAATAACAATCTCTGGACAGTGTGATATTCTTCCCATGTACCTTATAAAACTAGAAGTTAAAGCTTGACAAGAAAACCAGCAAATTAAAGCTAAACAAGACAGCTGGGTGCAGGCTGCTGGGTCCACGGACACTGATTACCTTATGGGGCTTGGGTTGGGTGTATTTGGGCTCAGATTTCTTAGCTATAAGGTCAGCACATGAGTTGGTTTTGCTGCAACAAAATGTCAAAAACTGCACCACTAGATTGAAAGCTACAGAGGAATTGGATAGAGATAAATGGTACAGTTAGGCATAGAAACCATCCAACTACCCCCAATAAATGGATGACTTAGCCACTTCGCCTAGTGTGGGTTCGGGAGAGTCCTTGACAGCTTCCCACTAATTCACTTGCCAACCATGTTGAGTTTCCACTCCATCTGGACACCAAAATAATGCCCCCAAGATTTTAGGCGTCAGGCCTCCTACAATGTCCAACCCGGTCATTACTTATATATGATTTTTCTTCTGATGATAAGCAAGTATCAGGTTAGGCGCCGTCATATCATAAGCGAAAGGTTGAGTCCTGATGGGTAAACCAATGTTGAGAACCGATATTCCTACTAAATCATAGGCCATTAGAGAGAAGGGTAGAAAGAGTACTGGTGGCTAAACGTTCCTCTAGGGCTCTCAGATTTGGATGATAAACTGAATGAGAGGATCCTACTATGTGAAGGTAGTAGCAGAAAGCATTAGAGGTTTCAAGTTCTAACCCTGACACATTTAGATGCTGGAATGTGGAGCAAAAAAAGAGGGAAATACAAAATACAAACAAATAAGATCATATGCAAATAATGGAATCTAATGGCCTATTTGGTGGCACCACCACGTGTTTTCCATAGGAAAGAAAAAAAGTATCAATAGGTATTGTGGCACCCAATGAATCTAGATAAAACATACCAAATCAAACAGTGTTGAAAGACAATTTTGTTTGACCGTCAACAGCTATTGTCCAAACTTTACTGTACTCTGATGCTTCCTCCGCCACACCATGACTGAAAGCAGGGGTCTTCCTCACCGTTGCAATCCACTGGCTTAATGACTCCCATAAGCTCAGCTCTCAAGTACTAGCCTCCTTTTACGACCTTTGTTACTCTGCCATGATCACGGTGTTACGCACGGCCACTTATATGGACCTTACCAAACTCAACCCCTGATTCAATGATTAGGCCAAAGAAAAAATTTGACGTGGAATGAAAACAACACAAGTCAGAAGAGCAAGAATACTAAATCACACAAATGACTTTCCTAATTCTCTTAATTGCTTGTGTGTCACAAGGTGAAAGCATTCAATATTATGCAAAATCAAAGCATTTATCCGTTGAATCTCTTTAGGGAAAGCATTTAGGAAGAGCCATTATTAGTAAGTGATATAGCACTACTCCATTTTCGATGTTTTGTGGCCCCTTAGACTGAGTGGGTTAGAAAAAACCAGCAATACAAGCACCAGCAGATAAGCATTGGGCGATGCCTCTTTGTAGAAACAAATAGCATGATCCTGAGAAAGCCGTGGAGAAGACGTGTAGTAGGTCCCTGGATATGGTTGATGGTGTAACATGTAGAAATTTTTACTTGATACTTGGTTTGAATATAGGTTCCAAAATTTAGGTTATGGTCAGCTTCAACACCCAACTTTGGAAATTGCTTCCAATTCCAATCCACTTCGAGCACAAAGTGGGAGGCGTTATCTTCTGAAACCTAACACAAAATGCCTAGTGGAAGAGAGCCAATGAGAAAGTTGTGCCGGAGGTTTTTAAGGCGTGTGAAATCACAACACACATGTTGCTTTCTTATCTCGTACTCTTGTTGCATAATGAAGACGGCACCACAGTCTCCACCACTTTACACTTCGTGCTCTCACCCTAATTTCTTTCCCATACATTTTTTCACTTTCCATCCATCTTCTCTCTGCCCATAATTTTTGCCTAAATAAAATCAAATTAATGCCTAAAACTCTCACTTATGGTCGGTCCATTTTCCCTGTTATATCTGTCTGCGCGCGTGTGTTCTTTCTTTTTCTTTTTATTGCTCGAAGCAGGGAAGATGATGGCAGGGAAGAAAGGGAAAGTGGAGGAGAGAGAATAAAGGGATTAAAGCTAAGGTCTAGTGAGAGTGTGGGCTTTGATAAAACTTGGTTCACCAAGAAGGGCCCAACTCGTGTTTTTAGTGTTGAATTGGGCTCAGGCTTGGGCCCCCTCAGCCAACCGTTTATTATTTTAAGGCAAGGCCCACGTCTCTGCTCAGCTGATTGAATGGGACGTTTCATTCAATTGGAGAAGGCGGGGGAAAGGAAAACGAAAATAAAATATTAGGGCTTTTTAATTGTAATTGCAGGGTTGCGAGAAAGACAGGGAAAAGAGCAGAGAAGAAAAGAAAATTGCGGGTTTTCGTAATGAAATGCAAGCAATGAGAGAGGAAGTTTGTCAATGCTCACATTCTATGAAGGATCAAGAATGGGCATTGCAGAGGGCTTTCGCATTCGCCTCGAAGGTTTTCTTAACTGGTATTTGCCTTTTTGTTCTTGGTTTGTGCCCATGATTTCCAATGACGTACAAATTCAAGAAACAAGTCCAATGATGTTGCCAACACTTTTTTAAGTCGTTATATTATCTTATAGTTGAATGATCTCATTTTAAAAAATTTTTTTTTTTCATTTTGCATTTTTTAATTTGTTCCGTGCTTTGAAAAAAAAAATATATATATCTTTTTATGTGCCTTGGGGGCTTCCTCAAAATATGCTTAGCCCATGCTAATAGTTCAAGACTTTCAAGTAGTATCTAATTTTAACAAAACAAGTGGAGGCAACGAATCTCCTTTAGAAGATTTGTATGTCTTGGAAATTCATGAATTGAGATATTTGGTCTTATGGAAGTTAAGAAATGCAATTGAGAATGTTGGAAGGTTGGCTAAGAAGGTTGAATATTATGGGATTATTTGCCTGCCCAGTGCTATGCTGAAGAAGCTTAACTCAGCAGGGTGTACAAGGCTCATAGGCACCTTTTTGGTATTTCTAATATCTAAGATTGAGTATGATTGGATTTGGCATGAGTCATGACAAATAGACATAGTGTCCCCATAACCCCACCACTATAGAATAAGGTGGAGGAAAATGATAAGTGTACTTTTTTATACAAAAGAAAATTCCAAAAAATATGTAAGTTATAGGAAGCTTCTAACATGGTTATCCACTCCCAAAAGTAACTGCAACATTGAACACTCAATATGAGTTGAATTTGGGCATCCTTCAATTTTTCCCAACATACTTGTGTCAACATGACATGACATGGGTATGGGATCCTTGTTGGACACTCTAATTTTATTTTGGGTGTGGCTATTTGATTTTTTTATTGATATCCTTTTATTCTTTCAACTTTTTTTAAGAATAATTACATTAGAGAAGAAGAAGAGTTAGCTGAAAAGTGAATTTTTTGTAAGAATATTTAGGAATTAGAGGAAAAAAGGGATTAAAGGGAAAAATGAGTGCTTTAAAAAGGATATCTTCACTTCCAATTGATTTTTAATTAAATTTTATTTTACTTTGTTCTATCCCACTACCCAATTTTTTGGATCTTTTTAGCCAAGTCCCTATATCCTAAAATTTGAGTTGTGAAGGATCAAACACTTTGACACATACCTGCATCCGACACTCATACCCCAGCTTATGTAACGTAGCATTTGGGTGAAAAGTTAATCCAAATAGCATTCTTAGGAGTTGGGACTGCTTATGTGTTTCTTAATCAGAAAATATCTCATGCTGTAATTTAATGTTCAATGTTTGTTAGGTATAAAATGGCAGAATGGCAAGGTATAGTTTTTAGTTGTTGGTATCATTTCTTACTGCATCTGCTGATTTGATTCCTCTTAATTTACCCAAGTGCCTGAATTAACTCTATTTAAGCATACTTGAATCTAGTAGAGATTCCTAGTTTTAGACTTGCTATGTATAGGTTAAGTTTCTCCAAGAATTTTTTTTTATTCTGCTTAAGTCTCATTAAGTTGAACTTTGCTTAATGAGAGGGATGATTATGGTGTGGGGTTACAAAAGGCTATAACGAGTGGGTGGGAGAGGTTTAACAAAAGGGTTGGGTTTAAGGTAAGAAATGGTAGGAGGGTGAAATTTTGAAAGGATAAGTGGTGTGGTGATGAGTCCTTGGAGAAGGTCTTTCCTAGGTTGTTTTCTATACCCTCTACAAAAGATGTTTGGTCGATCAATTGTGGGAGCAAAGTGGCAAGGGAGGTTGTTGGAATCCTCTGTTCACAAGACAGAATAATGATTGGGAGTTAGGAGAGGTGGAAGCTCTTTTTAGGAGATTTCAAGGACTTGTGATTAGAAGGGATATAGAGGACACCATGGTTTTGTGGGTTTTAAAGACTGACAAATTTATAGTTAAATCCCTTTATGCTTCCTTAACAAGTTGTAGAGTGAAAATTACGGTTTTCATTCGATGTCGTGTGAAACCCTTAGGTTCCAATGAAAATTAGCATTTTTTGTTTAGGAATCTTCTTTGGGTAAAATTTTGATTTTGGATAAGCTGAAAAGGCAAGGTTAGAGGTTGTTGAGTAGGTCTTGTTTGTGTAAAGGTGGGGAAGAACTAGTGGATCATATCCTCCTTCATTGTTCTAAAGCAGTAATGCTATGACAGATAATTTATGCTCTATTTGGGGTTCAATGGCCAACGTTATCCTCAGTCAAGGACGCCCTTCTAAGCTAGCATGGATCCCTTGTTAGGAAGAAGAGGAAGAAAGTGTGGAGAGCAGCTCTTTTGCGTTTATTTTGGACTATATGGAAGGAGAAAAACAAAAGGGTCTTTGAAAATATCGAAGATATGGATCAAGCAATTAAACAATCTTTTATGTACATTTTTTGGGAATGGGTTAGGCTGCACATAGGAGAGGATTCCTTGTTTATGCTGAATTTTATTAACTGATTGTACTCTTAAGTAAGGGTTTTTTTTTTATCAGATTAAGTAAGGGTTTTTTGTGCTCCCTCTATCTCTTTTAGCTTTTGGCACCTCGTATACCGTGTATACTTTTGTGCACCCTTTTGAAAACTCTTTTAATATAATTATTCTTTACCTATAAAAAAAATAAATCAAAATTAAACTTTGCTTAGTGGCTTTTTGGCTTGGTTATGGGCTCAGCCTCAGGCAAAGTTGGGACTATGTTCTTTTGTTAATTTTTATGATACTAGTTTCACTTCACAACTGCATCATCACAAAATATTTCATTCCAAAAATGCTTGATAACCAATTAAGTATTTTTTGTATGATATGTAATAACTTGTCTTGATTGTAGCTAACAAAGTAACTTTGATAGTTAAGCTATTCAAGGACGAGGCAAGTAGAGTCCTCTGATGAAGCTCACTCCCTGGTTGCAAGCTGTCAGTTCACCTCATATGTGAGCTAAGGTAATTCAGTCCATGGATTCATTTATTTGTTTTAGAAAAGAAAGTTCATTGATTTGCCACCTTGACCTGACCTAGTTAAAAAAGAAATTGTTGGTTCCTCCCCAGATCATCAACCCTTCTTAGCTGAACATTTCCAGAGAATCAATTTTTGTACATTGCGATTTCTTACTTTCCTCTTCCCCTTCCACTCCATACTCTATACACACTTTCACAAGCTAGCTCATGATGAATAGATCAAATAGTGCTATGCCTTTGGATTGCTTAATCTGTTTATGGTAACCTTCATCTTTGAACTCTTGATACATCTCAACAATGTGGCAATTAACGTTGACCAATTTACAGTACTTTTTACTCTTATTGATATAACCATTGAGTCATTATTTGTATCCTCAATGAAGATATAAGAATCAACATAGGGTGCGGATGACCCTAAAGATATATTTGTCTGTATGTATTGCCATTTGGGTGCATCCTCTTTATGGAAATGTCTTAGCATCTTCTTGGATCATGTGTGGAAATGTATTAGCTTCTTCCTATTTTTGGGAGCTTTATGTAGCATTTATGCTGATTAGTTACTTTTTCAAAAACTTGGGTCATCTGTTTGGTCATGTCAAAACGTTCTCAACAATCAGAGCAACAAAAGTGAGGTCAGGATATCGATGCCACTCTCACCTTTCCATTGAAGCAGGAATGGGGAAAAGCATGGTGGGACACAGGAAAGTGATCCAACAATAAGAAGAATGACCAGCATATGTTCTAGTCAGCCAAGGATTTTTGGCTTGCAATGTTTTTGCACACTATAATACATGAAAAAGGTTTAATATTGCCTGCTGGTTGAACAGCCAAGGATTTTAGGAGCATGTTTGATTTCTTTGACGTGATATTGTCCTCTTGGCTTAAGCTGAATTTCTTCATAAACTCATTATGTTTTAGTTTAGAACACTATGTTCTTCCATTGCAACTTGTACTCTCTATATGTTTTATCCTAGAACCTGTTCTCTGGGCTAATGATCCTTACAGAATTGGATTCAGGTGCCTGGAAGCTGTGTACAAATATAATCTCCATTTGGAACTTTCATTTCCACAATTGAACATTGGCATATGTTTCATCAGTTCTGTTAAACCCTCGTCCAGAGTAAAAGGAAGTCATGTTGCTATAAGAAGTGCGGGTCATCATAGGCTAGACGATTCTGTTGTTGGGGCCAAAAGGAATCCTGTCTTGTTCAGATGTCCCACGAGGGATCATCATAATATGTTAAGAAAATCTATAGGAGAGCCAAGAACTCTAGTCAAACAGGCTGCGAAAGTCATCAACAGAGGATATGGAAAAACAAAATCTGAGTTAAACTGTAAGAAGTGCATTCATTTCTGGCTCAGATGCATTGATGGATTCCAACTAGAGCAGTCTGATGTCATGAGCAACTGCAATGTTTTGATTGACAGATGGTCGTCTTGCTGATACAAGATGAAGATTTATCTTACCATTATATTTAACATTCTATTTGATATTTGATGAAGAATGATTGTTTGTAGAAACAGCAAACCCCACTTGTATTTGTCTCAACATTGTTGTGGAGCCTTATATCATATTTTTTGTAAAATATAAATTCATGATTTGCTTTTTCGCAGTCCCATCTGTCTAATCTTGTAGGAGAATAACTTTAGCTATGAGGAGTCATTTAAAATTCGATTTCTAGTGTTCTCTTTATCAACTACAAACAACACAAGCACTTCGTTGCCAAAACAGTTTCTACCTGGATTAAATGTGAACTCTGCTTAGGTAAATAGAATAATTAGGAAAAAGGAATTGCGTAAAATTCCCAATCACAGAAAAATGGTGAATGGGTGAAAATTTTCCTTTTGTTGGGTATGTGACCAAAACAACCTTGAATTAATAAACAATCTCCAATTGATACAGATACCACAAAAATTGGTTGTGAGATGAGAGATGGCCCCAGTGAAATAGAAACCACTTATTCATTCAGTAAGACAAAAATTACTACAGCCTGTCACTTGTAAAGCTCATTGAAAAACTAAAATACAGAGATTTGGCAAGTGAAGCTTCACCCCCGACTTGTTCCTTCTTCTGCCCTTCCCTTCTTTCATTCTACAGACACCTTCCTCCATACCCTGCATTTCTAAATAATGCTTGCTTTAGTTCCTCAGAACTTACCATTGTTCTCTTCTCCAATTCCTGTCACATGATAAAAATTGTTGAAGATAACATTAATTCATCAGTGTGTGACACCAAAAAACAAAATCAGAAAAAATAAAAAATTATGAATATGTACCTCTGAGCAAGAAGCTTGCATTGAGAAATCATTGAAACAACTAATAACACACTGTTGAATCTCAAGTCCTAATGCTTCCAGGGTATTTACTGTAGATAGTAACAATCCTGGCTTCCCTGCACAGCAAATTTCTATCCGGGTATCCATGTTTCTTCTTTCCACATCAAACTGCACATTTGGGGAAACATATAAGAATCGAAAATCTTGTTTGAGTTTCAAGGGGTTTACTGAGTGCTACAGAAACCATACCTTAGGCGAATTTCTGACCATGATTTCATTTGGTTTTAAGTCCTTGAATATGCCCAGCAAGTTCAACTGACTGGAGTCCACTTCATTTTCTTCCTGCAGATTGTTGATTCTCTCTAATAGCTCCTTCATGTAATCTATGGTATCTCCAAGTATAGATGTCCTGTCCATCTGTTAGAAGAGCAATGAACCAGCAAATTATTCCTAGTCCTCCATGTATACAGGCATAGACATTATATTTCTAATTGAGTGGTAGGCAAATTCAAATAACCAAACAACTCAAGATCAGTGATTGATTACCTTGCTAATTTTGGGGACAACAGATCTTAGCATTGAAAGCCGGTCATTCAATCGCTTCCTGCGCCTTCTCTCAGCCATTAGATTCTTGGAAGGTTGCCCTTCCACCTTCTTGGTCCGCTTATTCTTTACCTCGTTACATACGCCCACGTTGAAAACTGGAAATTCAGTGGATTGAATTGGCTCCACTTTACAAGTAGCTTGAAGCCCCATGTTGTGGAGATCGACCCCAGGGTGAACTGCAGGTTCCTCCTCCTCCATCATCGGAAATGGATAATCTTCTTGAGTTGGAAATGGGGGTGTATCTTGCTTTGTGTAGGAGGAATCGGTAACCTGGGGTGTGGAGAATTCATCTCCAAATGGGCTGTACATTTCATTGAATGAGTAACCGAACCCTGGTTCAATAGGTCCGGAGAATGCTTCGAAGGAAGAGTTTGGAAGAAAAGTAACTGGGTTTTCATCAAAACGATAATCAAAACCCCAGCCATGTGAGAAGAACTCATTCATTCCTGTAGGAATGGTTTCCCAAGGGTCTCCTCTTAGAGCGAGTAACTCCTCCAAGAAGCCATGTTCATTCACCTCCATCTTCCTCTCTCTCTCTCTCCCTCTCTCTACAGAAGTTAGAGAATACTAATCCAAGAAGATAGCCTGGATAAGAAGCTGCACAAAGGGCAAGTATATATAGGAACAGGGATAAAAGGGTTGTTCATGATTGCTGTGTATTAAAATATATGATGATGTCGTTTTGATTAGCTCCCTAGAGCCTAAGGCCAAAGACTAAAATGGTATCCGCCCTTTTCATCTCTCTGGGTGTGGACTGTGGTGGGTGATTTCATGTCATTTTCACCGAAATCTGCAATCAAACAAACAATATATTTTAATTTCCCCCCTACTCTGAAAACTTTGACTCATACATCAGTCTGAACGGAAAAGGATGGACTCAGCATCATAGACCCTGTCAGGTTCTTTGTATGAATGATTCCTGCCATTCTAATTCCCACATCTACACTAACTTTGCTGAGTTGGGTCCCATTCCACGTTGCCTCTACATTTTGGCTCACTTCTGAATTTCAAAATGGGTTGCTGTGCCTTTTTTGTTCTGTCCTCACTTTTCTTGCTTCTTATTACTAAATCAGATATTAGTTCCCCACCAATTTTCCTTTCATTTGTTGGTCTCGGAAGTGAGGATTCTCCATGACTCCATCTCATCGCAGAAAATAACAAGAACCCTACAAAAATACGATAGAGAACAAATACATGGGTACGTGCTCAACTGCTTGAATATACAATTAGAATTAAATTATTCCTCAAATTACATTTTGGCTGATGTAGTGAGGTCTTTATGGATGCAAATATATCAAGATACTATAATCATTTGTTTTTTAACGCCCATTTTGGCAGATGCGGTCGACAATAATGGACCGTACATTTGTTGTGTTATATAGTCCATTTTCAATACAGTTCCCAATGTCCCTACTTGATTTACCATGACGACTCTCTCTTTATTATCATTTCTGTTACTGTCTGTAAGACTGTAACACTGGTTTTTATGATCAATTTTCATGGTAGGTAACCTCCAGTCATAAGTATAAAACACTAGTTTCTGGGAAGATGGCGACATACAGCACAGCCCAACTCTAGCTACAGGTTTGACCCTCTCAGCTTTTATGTCACGTTTAACCTATCAAGATAGACACATACACATACATGATCTATTCTTCTCAAGAGGCTGAGACTTCAACCGGTTGATGAAAAAAAAAATGTTTCATAATGCAGTTAAGGCTATAATGCCCTATAAGTCTATAATCCTCATGTGAATGCTAGTATTTGCCGTTCACGGTACCATTAGGAGAAGGGTAGAATGCTAATTAGTAGTGCCAGACAGGGAATTATTCCATAAGGATTAAAAAAGGACTGAGGTTAAGAATACAGAGCATGAAAAGCTGTGATTTGTTAGAAGTGAGTGAGAGGTGAACAGCTACCACTTTCTGAATACCAGTATAAATTGTAATCTGCCTTTTAACTTATGCTGAAGAATATAATTAAAAGAATTATTTGAGTACATGTTGGTTATAAAGTATGTGCCCCCATAAGGCTAGGAAGAATCAGAGCCACATGCTATACGTACAAATATGGAAAGGGGTTAAGCCTACTTACCATTTGAATCCATATATAAATACTTCTTTACCAAGAAAGGTAAACAGAAGTATAATGTAGGTGAAGGTTGGAATTAAAGTAGAAAGTGAAAAGATGGTGAAGGATTTGTGAAATACAAGAGTATTGAGAGCTTGAGGGAGAGAAGAGGGTGGCAATATCGAGGGGAATAATAGATGAGGTGACAGACGAGGGTTCACCCATCCCACGTGAATAACTCACCTGGACAACAAGTGTTTTTGTGGTGGGAGTCCCCCACGTCTCTGCTGTAATTCTCAAAGCAAACCATCACCACCCATCCACCCCATTTTCAATATTTAAATAACCTCTCTCATCACTTTTTTCAAGTCATTCTTAACTTTCATTTCTAAATATTTCTTTTTTTTTTTTTCTTTTTTTGAATTGGGAATTGAAATCAAAGCAAAAACAATCTTTTTTAAAAGTCAATAATTATATTATAAAATCAAAATAAATAAACTAATAATTTTCTTATTTTCCAACTTTTAAAAAAAAAAAATTAAATAAACATAAAAACTTTTATTGAAATAAAGGAAAATATTTGTATAGCCAATTATGTTTGGAAGAGGTATTATTTTGAAAGTATTTACAGGCATTTGGTAGTGGAGTGGAGTTTAATTAGCTAATTTTGAAGGGTGGAGTCATCTATTTTTGATAGATTGAAAGAGTATGAAAATTTTAACCACAATTCTGAAGCTTAGCAAGAATAATTTAGCCGGAGACGTCTACAGAAATTGTGAAATAGGGGTCATTACGTACAGCCTGGCCACTACCCCTGCTTGCCTTTCACCATTTCAATTGGCTGCCATTGTGGTGGATTCCTCTGTTGTCTTGAAATCTTTGATTTTCTCAGAATGGCTCGCGCTCTAAATTAAAAACTAATTTTTTTAAATAACAGGAATTAAAAAAGTAATAATAAAATGGGGATGAAGGCAGCTGTTTCAGAGAATTAATTAGGAGATGGATGGAGGAGGAAGGCAAAGTGGGGATGGGGATGGGGATGGAGATGGAGGGTGGCACTGGTGGTGGTGTGGACAAATGACATGACGGGGGCAGGAGGAGAGAAGAGACAAAGGCGAAATCCGTGGTGAAAATACCGCGGCGGTTTCTCCCTAACCCCCCAACACCACCAGCAGTTTTCCAAAAGTCGCCCATTTCTTTGCCTTTTTTGGTTTAATCGCTCTAACCCTCTAAGCTATTTGCCCATTAAAATATTTCAATACAACCTGTCAGCCCACAATATCGCGTTTAGGGTTTTGGCCCCACTCCAAAACCGCTTTTCTCTCTCTCTCGCTCCCTTATTTTCATTTTGTCCAATATAGATTTGTTTGTTTGTGGAATGAACAGTACTATAATATTACCAACAGCCAGCTCTGTAAGCAGCGTTTCTGTTCAACAGTACAGTGTCCTTTTTTTTTTTTGGCTGCCTTTCTAAAAACACACGAGCAGCCTTCTGTAGACTGTAGATCAGTACTCCTTTCTTTTGCCTTTCTGGGATGGAGCAGGCGACCTGTGTTTGCTTCTGTCCTCATTCCTCCCCATGTGGGTAAGACTTGAGAGCTGATTGAGATTCCAAGTATGGTGTTCACTTGCGTGAAAAGGTTATGTAATCTAGGTTGTTGGCCTCTTGTATTCGTCTTTGAGTTGTTGAAGAGACGTCCCTGAGTGACCTAGCCACACCCACTCACTTCCTTCTCCTGGCCTTTTGTGCCTATAAAACCAGGGTACGTCCCTCCCTACGATTAATACACGAGCTCCTTTACAAAACGTGTGGCCTCGGACTCATCTCCGCATTAAAGAATAAAAAATAAAACAACTAACACGATCCTCCTAATAATGCCAGTGCACCAGATTAAACTCTTGCCTTTTACGTTGTTTTGGTTAAAAACATCGCTTATATCCTTACTATGAAAGGCATTTTACCCTTGCAAATGGATGATGTTAGGCGAAAGTTCCAACTTAGCATCTGAAAAATTCAGAACTAAACCGAAGTGGGGGACCTTTCGTCAGCATTTTACAACCCGATTCTCCTAGTTGCTCACATCTGTAGGTCAAACTTAATGAAAGTTGAGGTGGTGAGACCCCTTCAACTCAATTATTTTTACCCGTCTGCGTATGTAAGGTAGTGGGTTAGCCAACTTGGCCGGACTGTGCATTTTGACCGGGTTCAGCTGTCCATGCAACGTTTTGCCCATGCCTCTATATGTGATACGGTTTTGCGTATTAGAATTTTTTAGGTGTTATTTTTATATATGTAATCCACTAACTCCACGACCTTTATGGGGTGACTGCAGAGTCCTAGTTGCCACTCGTTTTGAGCCAATTGTATAAATTGCCTCTCATGTAGGATAATGAGTTAATATGGATTGCATACCAAGTCAGCCTGAGATACGTGTCTAGCTCAAGAATTGCCATCTGCGTGGGGGCAGATAGACCGACCCATAATATTTAGCTTAACAATTTTCCAACGTGTGGGGGCACGATTCACCGACCAAGAAGGACAGAATCGATGTATGTGAAGGGTTTTGAGACTTATTGAAATGGGGAGGCGCAGTTATTAAGGCGGAAAAAGAAGTGGAATCCAAGGAGATCAAGCTCAGCCCTTGATTTCCTAGTCACAATGAATGACATTGGAATCATCGTAATCTAATCCCACTTGCCGAAGATCCGCTCTAACTGTTTAAATTACGTGGCCTCAATTCGAGTATCATATGATCTCTGGATGATTGGGTATGAGCATATCTGTTATCAAAGACAAAAGTTGTTGATTTTGCAAGGATAAGTGAGTAGGATATGCAAGGAAAAGATAATCCCCACTTGCCACGCAACTGCAACTAGGAAGCCGACGTCTGACAAAGGCCAATGGCGCCAAGCGCCTTCTATTTTGAATTCGCTCAACTAGTTCTTACAAGAAAATTTTGGTTGAATAAACTAGCTGGCTTCAGGGATTGTGGGCATATAATAACATAAGTTTTAGGTAGTGTGTGGATGGAGTACTCTGGCTTGATGAATATGAGACTATTGAACCAGCACATGCCATAAGAGGGACCAAACTTGCATGTTTCAGAATTTATTTACACCATGCATGAAGGGTTGATGTTGCTTAATTGCGTGACAAACGTGACCATGAAACTCAATTATCCTAGCAATGAAAGAAATTTCAGTCAGATCACAATGGGTGTGCACTGCATTTTCCCAACCTAATATCTTGATCCCATTGTGAAAAGACCAGCAAAATCTGTTGTTTTGATTCATTTAGTAAATGCTACTCGAAGGAAAAGTCTCACTGATCCTTTTCAATTGAGGTGATTAATTGACAACGTAAAACTATGGTCCAACGTCAATTCTACAATCTCAAAACTTAATTAGGAATCAACAGCCAAAGACCCCAAGACATTAATATCTCTTGCATTGATCCGTTGTAGTCAGATTGGGTGTCCGGGTTGGCACGGTATCGATTGATGGCCCCAGCAAGGACTAAGGAGCTTCCATGGGCCATGATGGTACCCTTAAGATAGATCAGGTTACATCTACAAATTGATTCCTTGATTATTTGATTGAGCATGACTTATCTCTCCATATTAATCAAATTTAAATCACTTAGTTTATAATTATTGTAGGGATTTCTAGTAGTCAATCTCCATACCCATACATAACAAGGATCTCCCTTCGCTTCTACTATCCTTTTTCTGCAGTCTGCTGCCCCTCCTTCTTGTGGGATGAGCAGGAATGGTCGGTAGAGATCACTCTATAATAATATTGACTATTGACTTGAGAATCTATTGAAGAACTGTACTGCTGGGCTTCTAACCGTTACATGTGCGTCACGACATTCATCTTCTAATATATTGAATTCTCATAGTGGTACATACTTAATTAGAATATAGCTGTATAGTACTGAAATGTATTATTACTTATTAGAGTTAGGACCACTGCATTATGATCTCTTCTACCTTCCGCAAGCAACATAGCAGGCTTTATGCTTTATGCTTTATGATGTACTTTAATTTGTAATGAGTTGTCATCTTCATAATATCTTTCCAAAGCTATAATCTGAGAGGATCTCGGCCATGGTCTCCTCAAAGACGATGCATACCTACAAATATTTTTCATGAAACTCAATCACAGCATACCCATGATCTTCTCAAGGGGCTCTACACCATAGAAAAGTATTCAAAAGTAAGTTTGGATGTTTGGTAATCACACTACACCAAAATCTAATTATGATCTTTTCAAAGATTTGCAAATTCAATTATTGTTAATAATTGGCTTATGTATTTGAACCTTAATCTTCTCAAAGATACAGGTTGCATATAGAGCATACAATCATAGCAGGGAAAAAACCACCATACCATTAACAATTAAGCATAAGTACAAACTCCTCTGTTAGGTCCTCCTAACTTTACAAGATTGTCCAACTTGATTGTCCAAGAGATTGCTACTAAATATAGAATTACACTACTTGTACTCCAATTGGCTCGAGTCCGAGTTCTTTAATAGATGAGAAAGCACCAGAGAGTGATTGAATTTGTTCTTTCTATATACATGGAGGCATCTTTGAGCTTTCACTGATTTTTCAGTCAAATGAGGGTGGGGACCCTCCTAAAAAATAATGAAGAGAAAATCAATCAAGATTTTGGATTGATTAAGGATCCAAACTTCTAGCCGCAGAAATATGATAATGTACACACTCCCACTTGTTCATTCTGTCTCAACTTGTGGACAAAAATGCACTAATATTCAAGTCTATTCAATGGCAAGTTTGATCATTGTGTGTTCCAAGTTGCATTGTCAGATTATTCTTCTTTTAAGATGGGATGATTAGCTGTCTGAAAATTTCTGAAATTCGTTGATTAATGATATTTCATCTAAGTAAACCCCATGGTTTCTTCTGCAGACTAAAACTCGTGGACGAAAAATTCCAAACAGGCGGTGGGCCGTTGAAATTACATTGCAGGATTATTCTTTGTTTTAGGTATATGCTGATTAGCTGTTCCAAGTATTTAGAACAGGTTACCCGAATGGTTGGGAAGTGTTAGCTTGGCTGACAAGAATTGTATCCACCGGAAAAAATATGATTTAGTTTGGTAATGGAGGACAACAAACATGGCGCTAATCATGCATACAACTGATTCTTCAGATCTGCCCGGTGTCGTAGACTGGATGTTCAAACAAAATTTCTTCATTCTAGACATGGAAAACATTATTTAACTACTAGGAAAACAGTATATTCCCATGATCCAAACACTTCTGCCTCTTCTGCTGCATTGCTATTAATTACTCAAGCCTTGCGTATTGACGAGAGGTGGTGAATCATGAATGTCACAGGTGTTATTTCAACAGATTAACCTTAATGTTTATTATCATGCATTATTTTGAGGTTGTAGAAAGGAAGAAAACAACCTGCAAAAGCACTTTTGCAGCATTTGACAAGTCCATATTGTGAACTAAAAGTGTTTAAAACATTGTAGATAGATTATCCATATTGTTCGAACATGGAAAACCACTTGTTTCTTTTTTTCATTGCCCAGCATCTTAATTGCACAAGGATGATCCACCCTAAACTCTGATGAAACTCAATAAGAAATTTGAGTAAACCCTGATAAGTATGAGAACAGACGATGCATAGCCATTCACTGGATGATCCTGACAGACCCTTATGATCAGGTTTGAAGTTTTGGAGATATTTCGAGTGGCCGGGGTTTTGGCAATGGCCTAGAGAACGGATTGATCTTCACTACTTTGGGAAAAGGGTTTAGCAATATTGCGAGGTAACTAGAGAAAAAGTTTTATGCTAGATGAATAGTGCAGTATTGTTGTTGTCTGTCGGCAGTATGTGTTCTTTCATCAAATATTTAGGGATTAATATCTGAATTGTGAATTTTACGTATGATAATACTTAGATTAGAGGTTCAGAAAATGCACTTGCTGGAAATTATAGATGCTGCTAAGTCAAATCCAACAACTTCATGATGATGATTTTGGGCCACCATTCCACCAGGCTTGGGCTTGGCACGGAATCATGTAGCCTTATACCAAAGAAAAGCGTTCATAATTTGGTTTGGACTGGGCCTCAGGATGAGGTTGGTTGGTCCATCTATGCAGATCCTTGTGGATGGCAACATTCTGGTTTAGATTGGGCCTTTGGGATTAACCCCTTCACCGTCACTCTGGTCGGAGCTTGGGTTCGTTTGGTTGTTGACAAACCATGGGAAAAGCAATGAAAACGTGGCATCTCGTGATAGATTCGGTTCAACTGGGTGTTGATGAATCCGAGTGTTTTTTCTCTTTCATTCATCATTGATTTTCGAGAACCACATAGAAGATCTGGGTTTTGTGTGCGTAAACTTGATTCATACCATTAGAAAAACGTAAGCGAGAAGAATGGAGAATCCAAAAGGAACCAAGGAAATGTCTTAAATAAACCAAAGAAAACAAATAAACCAAAATCAAAGTGAGGAAAAGGAAAAAGAAGCATAAGCAAATAGGTGGGCTGGTCGGCAAAAGCACAAGCCAAAACACCAAACAGTGGAAGTAAAAAAAAAAAAAAAAAAAATCTCAATTACTGATCAATATTTTAAACCTATACATTTTTCTTTCTTTTAAGTTTATGATTTTTTTTTCAATCTCTCAATTTTTTAAATTATACATTTTCCTTTCATGTTTCTAATTTTTATTTTGCAAAAGGAAACTTTGTTTTTGAATTTTTTTTTTCTTATTGAATCAACTAGTTGCTAGCATCAAGATTTTTACGGTTTGTTTAACATTGATTTTAGAAAGTGTTTAAAGAAAAAAAAAATCATTAAACATTTGATAAAATTTTGAAAGGTTACTTATAATATTTTTTAAAAAACAATTTATAAGTAATTATTTTAAAAATATTTTTATTAAAAACACTTTCGAACACATTTTTATTCATCACGGAGAATATTAAAGCAAGTTTTCTTCAAATAACCAAAATATTTATTGGGTTTCATTTTTTTTTTCCTTTTATTGACAAATAGACATGTGATAATTGGATTAAAAATCAATGATTTGAGTATTACTATAAGCCTACAAGTAATTTTAGCGTTAGTGGTAATAATTATGGTTAGGTGCTGCTAATTTTAGCGTAGCCTATAATAATAAATTCTTTGGTTATATACCATTCTATTTTGAGAGGGCAGAGATTGAGATGTGTGAGGGTAAAAAGTTGAGATGAGAGACAATAGAATGGATATGTAAATTGAGAATTTAAAAATACACAAGTTTTTATATATATATTTTAATTTATTGAGAGACTTTCTCCTTCTTTTCTTTTGACCTTTTCATATGAATCATTTGATACCAATTTTTATTTTTTATTTTTTATTTTATTTTATTTTATTTTTTACTATTGAAAGAAATTAAAACAATAACTTCTTTTGAGAACCACATTTGCTCTTTTTCAAAAGTGACATTCCTTACTTGTTGGTCTAGGCATTGTTTGAATGTCTTTCCACTAGCAAAGTTGCTTAGTGTAATTTAAGCTAACAGACACCAAAGCATCACTAATAAAATTTGAGCCTAACTGTTTAGGGAGATTGTTTATTTATTACCCTCACTTTATTCTACATAATTGTACCCATAACTTTATTCAATATATATATATATATATATATATATATATATATATATATAGTTGAGGTGCAATAATATCACTTTTAAATATGAAAATGTGATGTCCCACATCTGCATGGAGGGGTGTTTGTGATGTCCCACATCGGATAGGGGAGAATGTTCCTGGCGCTATATATGTAGAGGCTCATCTTAATCAAGTAGACGCGTTTTAAAGCCGTGAGGGTCCCCTTGGGTCCAAAGCGGACAATATCTATATGGTTGGGTATGAGCCATTACAAATGGTATCGGAGCCGATCCCCGACCTCGGTGTGGGGGTTTGTTTGGCTCCGTAAAGGGTGTTTATCTGTTTAGCCAAAACGTCGTGAGGGTCCCCTTGGGTCCAAAGCGGACAATATCTATATAGTTGGGTATGGGCCATTACAAATGGTATCAGAGCCGATCCCCGACTTCGGTGTGGGGGTTTGTTTGGCTCCGTAAAGGGTGTCTGCATGAGGGGTGTTTGTGATGTCTCACATCTGCATGGGGGGGGGGGGGGGCGGGGGGGTTTGTAATGTCCCACATCGGATATGGGAGAATGTTCATGACGCTATATATGTAGAGGCTCATCTTACTTAACCAAGTAGACGACTTTTAAAGCCGTGAAGGCCCCCTTGGGCCCAAAGCGGACAATATCTATATGGTTGGGTGTGAGTCGTTACAAAAAATGAATCATCATCCTGGTTTAAAATAAGATTGTTGGGTATGATGGTGAATACTATGAAAGGTTTGACCAATTCTCGTTAAAC